>NC_089266.1:43022217-43327692 GCF_963930625.1 Muntiacus reevesi
AGCATGAGCTCTAAACACATGGGCTTCAGTAGTTCCAGCACACGGGCTCAGTAGTTGTGTCTCTCAGACTCTAGAGAGTAGACTCAGAAGTTGTGGCGCTTGGGCTTAGTTGCTCTGTGGCATGTGGAATCTTCCTGGACCAGGGATCGAACCTGTGTTTCCTGAGTTAGCAGGTGGATTCTTATCCACTGAGCTAGCAGGGAAGTACTATTAATTGCCTTTTAAAACTTTTAATCCCAGGAAATAATGTAGGTTATAAGAAAGAGACTTCTCTGCTCCCATAGGACTTGCATTCTTACATAAGGATGGATATTAAACAACTTATCATTAAACAACTTATCATTTAAACAACTATCATTTAGTTGTTTACTTATAGTTGTTGGAGCCTCACAGAGCATTCATATATGGGACACCTACTCTGGGGTTCAGGGATGATACCTCTGAAAGTATGAATGAGGAAAGTGTTTGGGAAATGAGAGAGTGGCAAAGAAAGAGGCTAAAGATCTTAATCAGGATAAAAATAATTTTGAGATTAATAAAAATAATTGTGGGATTAAATGAGGTGTAGAATATGTTTAGTGCCTGATAAGTGTTAACTAGTAATTCTGTTGTTTGTAGAATATTGATATATTGGATGATAAAAAAGAAGACATTTGATTATTAGCATTTAATTTATAAAAGTAAAAGTTTTGTGTTAACGATACAATAAGACAATATGTCCATAGAATCTTTTATTACTAAAAATTTCCCTCACAGTATAAAAATGTTGCTGTTTGAAAAGTATTGCTAAGGCAGAGATCATGCTTAACTTCTTAACACTTTTATCTCTAGCACCCAGCTTAGTGTTTGACATATAGAAAGTACTTATTTAGTCTTAAAAATCTAAAGTCTAAAAAAAATCTGAAATTTCAGGTAACCTAGAAGCTAGGAAGGATGTGGGATTTCATATACAAGAACTACTCTACCTTTTTCCTTACTAAGGCATTTGTTTAGTTGTGCTCCTTCAGGGGAATTGGGAGTGGATTAAAATTTAAATATTCTCCTTTTCATATACCTTTCCTCTAGCCAGCAATGATCTGTTGGGATGAAGTCTTTAGTTTTTTTCTCTTGGGGAACTGTGACTGGTGCTCTTTAACCCTCCAGCACTTAGATCTACAATGCAATTCATTATCTTTTGCTGCAAAACAAATTACCTCAAAACTTAGCAGCTTAAAACAACAGACATTTATTATCTCACAGTTTCTGTGGGTCAGGACCATGAGAGTGACTTAGCTGGGTGCCTCAGTGCCTCTGGTTCAGTGTCTCTCGAGGTTGCAGACAAGCTGTTGGCTGCAGTTGCAGGCGTCTGAAATACAGGCAGGAGGATGTGCTAAGTTCACTCCCGATTGTTGGCAGGAGACCTTAGACCAGAAGCCTCTCTGGAGGCTTCCCGAGTGTCCTGTGGCATGGCTTTTGGCTTCCTGTAGAGCAAGCAATGAAGAAGTGGGGATTGGGGGATGTGAGGGATGGACAAAACACGCGAGTTGGAGATGAAATCCTCCATCGTTGATAACCTGTTATTAATATCAAAAGAGAGACATTATCATGTCTGCTGTATTCTAGTGGTTAGAATGACCAACACTGGTAGGAATGTAGGGAGGTGTGAATGTCAGGAGGTGTGACTCCTTGGGAGCCATTTCAGACCCTGACTGCCCCAAACTCAATCCGTGGGATCATCCTCTTCCAGCCCAGTATATCAAATATATTTGGAAGTACAGGTTAATTAAGCTAGTACTTGATATTTATACATTGTTTCTATCGTAAGTTGCGATTTCCCACATTTGAGCTTGTTAGTTTGGCATTTTTAATGTTTCCTTTTTTTCACTTTCCCCACTTTCCTTGTCCTTTTTATATTTTTCAGATTTAATCAGAAAATAATAGCTTAATGTTTTCTACTTTCAACTTAAAGTTGGGGGTACTAGAGGGATTTCCATGGTGGTCCAGTCGTTAAGAATCTGTCTTGCAGTGCAGGGGACATGAGTTTGATCCCTGGTCCAGGAGGATTCCACATGCTACCGGGAAGATAAGCCTGTGCCCCCACAACTACTGAGCCCACGGGCGCTAGAACCCATGCTTCTAGACAGGAGACGCCTCTGCAGTGAGAAACCTAAGCACTGCAACTGAGAGTCACCTTCCTCTCCACAGCAAGAGAAAGCCCATGAGCAGCAGTGAAGACCCAGTGCAGCCAAAAATAAATAGAAATTTTTTAAAAGTTGCAGATGCTAGAGGATATTGGATTAGATACTTTTAGATTCTAGTTCCCATTAGATTATAAATCTCAGTCTGTTTAATAATGCATATAGATGAAAATTCAGTTAACAATCAAGCGGAGAAGAAAAAACTTATATTCAAGCCAGCTGAGGATTATAACCCGAGAGACAGACACTTAGAAGCTTTCTGAGGTTCTACCGGTTAAGAAATCTGTATGCAGGTCAGGAAGCAACAGTTAGAACTGGACATGGAACAACAGACTGGTTCCAAATAGGGAAAAGAGTATGTCAAGGCTATATATGTCACCCTACTTATTTAACTTACATGCAGAGTACGTCATGAGAAATGCTGGGCTGGATGAAGCACAAGTTGGGGTCAAGATTGCTGGGAGAAATATCAATAACTTCTGATATGCAGATAACACCACCCTTATGGCAGAAAGCAAAGAACTACTGAAGAGCTTCTTGATGAAAGTAAAAGAGAAGAGTGAAAAAGTTGGCTTAAAGCTCAGCATTCAGAAAACTAAGATCATGACATCCGGTCCCGTCACTTCATGACAAATAGATGGGGAAACAGTGGAAACGGTGAGACACTTTGGCTCCAAAATCACTGCAGATGGTGACTGCAGCCATGAAATTAAAAGATGCTTACTCCTTGGAAGAAAAGTTATGACCAACATAGACAGCATATTAAAAAGCAGAGACATTACTTTGCCAACAAAGGTCTGTCTATTCAAGGCTATGGTTTTTCCAGTGCTCATATATGGATGTGAGAGTTGGACTGTAAAGAAAGCTGAATGCCAAAGAATTGATGCTTTTGAACTGTGGTGTTGGAGAAGACTCTTGAGAGTCCCTTGGACTACAAGGAGATCCAGCCAGTTCATCCTAAAGGAAATCAGTCCTGAATACTCATTGGAAGGACTGATGTTGAAGCTGAAACTCCAATACTTTGGCCACCTGATGTGAAGAACTGACTCATTTGAAAAGACCCTGATGCTGGGAAAAATTGAAGGCAGAAGGAGAAGGGGACGACAGAGGATGAGATGGATGGATGGCATCACCGACTCAATGGACATGAGTTTGAGTAAACTCCAGGAGTTGGTGATGGACAGGGAGGCCTGGCGTGCTGCAGTCCATGGGGTTGCAAAGAGTTGGACACGACTGAGCGACTGTACTGAACAGGTTAAGAGATAGAGATGTAGTATTATGCATTTTTGAGAAAAAGAATTATGGGTCATATACATAAAGTTCACCAGAGATATTCTGGTCAGGTAGGCGTGTACAGTGTGAGCCTTCAGGTCAGTGTGACCCCCTATATAGGATGAGAAAGAAATCTTAAAATTATAGTGCTGGTGTCAGAAGAAAGGGACCGTTTTTCTCAAAGGTTGATTGTTATATCCTTTTGCCTAGAGGCCACCTGATTAATGTGTAGAGGAAATGCACACTGGGAAAGGCCCATTGCAAATTGGGGTGTGTTGGGACATGTTATGTGTGGTTTCTTAGTTTGATGTTTCCTGCTGTAGAGAAATTTATGATTTTCCTCATGTGTATAATAATACTAATTTTGTGATTTGAAGTCTTCAAAGAAAAGTGAATAAAGTAAATAAAAGGTATTGTTTGTAGACATATTTGATTTTGCTCGTATGTGATTATTATATCTTTCATTAAAGATAAATGATTGCTGGGCTTTAGCACTTATGGATAGAGAACATGGGCCTTCGCTATAAATTAAGAGCCAGGAGAGTTTTGTTTGAGTTTAGGAACAAAATTATTTTGTAGGTTTCAGAGGTACTTTTCCTTGCTAAATCCTGAGTTTGAGCATCAGATTTCAGAAAGCTGAATTATTACTAGGGGCACTAGAGTCCTCAGCCTGTGACTAGATTATATGCGGACAGTTGTAAGTCTGTGTGAAATTCAGATACTTTTTCCTTATGGAAATGCTTTTGTAAATGTATTGGATTCTCCTCCTGCCCCTTCCACACCTGAAGTTTAGCCTGTATTGAATCAGAGCTCAGTCAGATTTTAAATCTTTTTTCAAAATCTTGAAGCAGTCATGAGCTTACAGAAAAACTATGAGTAAAGCACAAAAAGTCTTTATCTTGAACCATTTAAGTATAAGCTGCTGCTGATGTCCTATCACCCCTGAATACTTCTCTGCCTTTCCTGCAAATTAAAATATACCCACAATACACATGTCCAAATCAGGAAATTAACATGGATGCCTTATTCAGTTCAGTTCAGTTCAGTTGCTCAGTCGTGTCCGACTCTTTGTGACCCCATGAACCACAGCATGCCAGGCCTCCTTGTCCATCACCAACTCCCGGAGTCCACCCAAACCCACGTCCATCAAGTCAATGATGCCGTCCAGCCATCTCATCCTCCGTCATCCTCTTCTCCTCCTGCGCTCAATCTTTTCCCAGCATCAGGGTCTTTTCCAATGAGTCAGCTCCTCACATGAGGTGGCCAAAGTATTGGAGTTTCAGCTTCAACATCAGTCCTTCTAATGAACACCTAGGACTGATCTTTAGGATGGACTGGTTGGATCTCCTTGCAGTCCAAGGGACTCTCAAGAGTCTCCTCCAACACCACAGTTCAAAAGCATCAATTTTTCGGCACTCAGCCTTCTTTATTGTCCAACTCTCACATCCATACATGACCACTGGAAAAACCATAGCCTTGACTAGACGGACCTTTGTTGGCAAAGTAATGTCTCTGCTTTTTAATATGCTATCTAGGTTGGTCATACTTACTCCTTCCAAGGAGTAAGCATCTTTTAATTTCATTGCTGCAGTCACCATCAGCAGTGATTTTGGAGTTCAGAAAAAAAGTCAGCCACTGTTTCCACTGTTTCCCCATCTATCTGCCATGAAGTGATGGGACCAGATCCCATTATCTTAATTTTCTGAATGTTGAGCTTTAAGCCAACTTTTTCACTCTCCTCTTTCACGTTCATCAAGAGGCTCTTTTAGTTCTTCTTCACTTTCTGCCCTCAGGGTGGTGTCATCTGCATATTTGAGGTTATTTATATTTCTTCCGGCAGTCTTGATTCCAGCTTGTGCTTCCTCCAGCCCAGCATTTCTCATGATCTGCTCTGCATATAAGTTAAATAAGCAGGGTGACAATATACAGCCTTGACATACTCCTTTTCCTATTTGGAACCAGTCTGTTGTTCCATGTCCAGTTCTAACTGTTGCTTCCTGACCTGCATATAGGTTTCTTAAGAGGCAGGTCAGGTGGTCTGGTATGCCCATGTCTTTCAGAATTTTCCACAGTTTATTGTGATCCACACAGTCAAAGGCTTTGGCATAATCAATAAAGCAGAAATAGATGTTTTTCTGGAACTCTGTTGCTTTTTTGATGATCCATTGGATGTTGGCAATTTGATCTCTGGTTCCTCTGCCTTTTCTAAAACCAGCTTGAACATCTGGAAGTTCACAGTTCGCGTATTGCTGAAGCCTGGCTTGAAGAATTTTGAGCATTATTTTACTAGCGTGTGAGATGAGTGTAATTGTGCGGTAGTTAGAGCATTCTTTGGGATTGGAATGCAAACTGACCTTTTCTGGTCCTGTGGCCACTGCTGAGTTTTCCAAATTTGCTGGCATATTGAGTGGAGCACTTTCACAGCATCATCTTTCAGGATTTGAAATAGCTCAACTGGAATTTCATCACTTCCACTAGCTTTGTTCATAGTGATGCTTTCTAAGGCCCACTTGACTTCATATTCCAGGCTGTCTGGCTCTAGGTGAGTGATTACACCATTGTGATTATCTGGGTCGTGAAGATCTTTTTTGTACAATTCTTCTGTGTATTCTTGCCACCTCTTCTTAATATCTTCTGCTTCTGTTAGGTCCATACCATTTCTGTCCTTTATCCAACCCATCTTTGCATGAAATGTTGCCTTGGTATCTCTAATTTTCTTGACGAGATCTGTCTTTCCCATTCTGTTGTTTTCCTCTATTTCTTTGCATTGATCGCTGAGGAAGGCTTTCTTATCTTTGCTTGCTATTCTTTGGGACTCTGCATTCAGATGGGAATATCTTTCCTTTTCTCCTTTGTTTTGGCTTCTCTTCATTTCACAGCTATTTGTAAGGCCTCCTCAGACAACCATTTTACCTTTTTGCATTTCTTTTCCATGGGGATGGTCTTGATCCCTGTCTCCTGTACAGTGTCACAAACCTCCGTCCATAGTTCATCGGGCATTCTGTCTATCAGATCTAGTCCCTTAAATCTATTTCTCACTTCCACTGTATAGAAATGCCTTATTACTACCACCTAATTCTGAGGCCCCATTTGAATTTTATATTTTTCCCAGTAAAGCCCTTTATATCCGAAGGATCCAGCCCAGAATCATGTTACAATTAGTTGTTGTCTCTTTCACTCTGAAACATCATCTGGTTAATTTTTGTAGATTGTTCCTCAGTTTGGATTTGTTAGCATTTCCTCATGGTTAACTTTATATTATACATACTTGATAGGAATTCAGATGCAACATTGTACCCTTATATCCATCAAATGACCCAATTTAGATGGTCTAGCTGTTGATGATGCTAACTTTGGTAACTTGATTAAGATGATGAGCCAAGCTTCTTCATTATAAAGTTACTCTTTGCGCTTATAAACAGAAACACACTGTATGGGTGTGCTTAGAAACTGTAAATAGCCCATTCTTCATCAAGCTTTTAGTTTATTCACGGATTCCTGTGAGTACAGACTAATTGTTTCTCTTATCCAGTGGATGATAATAGGTTTATCATTATTTTTGCCCACATTATTACAGATTTGGCCAGGGAGAGCGGCCTTAGTCTGACTTCTGTGTCCTTTTGACATGTCTCCATCATTCTTTGAGCATTTCCTTTCTTTCTAAAATAACACGTTGTTCCAGACTTCTTTGGATCTTCCTTGTGTTTCAGAACTGGAATCATCAGCTGTTTCCCTAAGGAGCCCTGGTTCCTTTTAGAGGAGATTGGTTCCTTTGAAACCAAGATACAGGGGCTAGGTGGACTCATTACTACTGAGTTTTCATTGTTTCTGAGTATTCTTAATGGATGGAGTTAGGGAATAGATAAGTTCCTTTCCAAACATTCTGGGTGTTTGTGCGTGTGTGTGTGTATATTTATATTAATATTTATTTCCATCTGTCTCTCTATAGAAAAGTCTGTTTCTGTTGCCTCTAATTTTATTTCAACATGAAGGCTTTGTGTAGTTTTCTCCCTTTCTTTATTTGTAAGTTCTTTCTCTGATAGAAACTTGGCTTTCATTATTTTTAATATACCTACTTCTTTGATTATTCCCCTTTTATGTAACCAATCTCCCATCACTGTCACTCTCTATCACCATTTGCTCCCAAGCACAGATGCCCTTCTCACTGTCCTTGGGCTCCAATACCCCTTATTTTCAATCCCCTACCCTCACATTATGTGGGTTCTCTGGTTTCCTTGCTCAAGCTCATATTGCCTGCCCTGTACTGCTTCCCTGTGTGGTCATCCTTCTCACCCTGCTTAGACTGCGCTAGAACACTTCCTCTCTTATCAAGTAGAAGCCCAGCACCAGTGTCCAGCACTGCTTGCTGGTCCCCACTCTTGTCTCTCTGTCTCACTCAAGGCTTTGAAACTCAGCTCTGGGCTATCCTCCTCATGCCCCGTTCCCCCCCCCCCCCCCCCCAATCCCATTGGAGCTCCAACATCCTCTGCACACTTCGCACTGTTTAGATTCTAAGATCCTATTCCTGGCTACCTTCTCAATATGAGTCTTTCCTTTCTCCATTCATGCTCTGACACCCTCTGCTGGCCTGCCTTCTACAGGTGGACACTCTCTTCACCCTGCTTATGCTCCATTTCCCCTACACAAATCCCTTACTCATCCTGCTCAGACTCCTGCTTCTCCTCCCCCAAACAGAGATGCCTGCCTTGCTTTACCCCTCCTAATGGCTTTCGTACTGAATTATTTACTGAAGGGAAGGGAGTGGAAGGGAAAGGAATAGCCAGCATATTTTATGGGAACAGTGTGATCCAAGTTTATGTTTGACAGAAGTAAATCTTCCCCTGCCTTGGTAGTAGATCTGGAGAATCTGGAAAGGGCATTTGGGAATCTGCTTTTGGAACTTTGTTAGTATTTGAAACTACTGGTATAAACAAGTTCTTTATTTGTGAATCAGAGACTTCTGTGTATGGAAATACTGGGTAGTCTGTAAGTTCAGAAAAGTAGGAAGGGAGGAAGAAACCAAAAGCCAGAAGTGTTTGATGGTTTAGTAGCTCAATTGTGTCCGACTCTTTGCGAACCTGTGAACTATAGCCCACAGGAAATGGCAGTGTGGGTTGCCATTTCCTTCTCCAGGGGATCTTCCTGACCCAAGGATTGAACCCAGATCTCCTGCTTTGCAGGCAGATTCTTTACCAACTGAGCCACCAGGGAAGCCAAAAGTGCTTAGGGGGAAGGATGATTTGGAACTCACTTATTGGTAAAATTAGTTTGCTGCTGTTGCTAAGTCGCTTCAGTCGTTTCCGACTCTGTGTGACCCCATAGATGGCAGTCCACTAGGCTCCTCTGTCCCTGGGATTCTCCAGGTAAGAACACTGGAGTGGGTTGCCATTTCCTCCTCCAATGCATGAAAGTGAAAAGTAAAAGTGAAGTCGGTCAGTCGTGCCTGACTCTTCTCAACCCCCTGGACTGCAGCCTGGTAAGGCTCCTCTGTCCATGGGATTTTCCAGGCAAGAGTACTGGAGTGGGGTGCCCTTGCCTTCTCTGAAAATTGGTTTAGCTCCATGTTAATCTCCTTGCTCCCAAGTGGCCATATAGTCTTATAATGTCCATTAAAAAAACACAGTTAATTAATTAATAATCTGTTTTATGAACTGAGTATTAAATTTCAGTATATTATTACAGTATTTTCCTACCTTTATTAATCATTTATGTACTATTAGTTTAGCTATATCTTGTGTCCTTTCTTAGCTAACTTTAAATTGGCTTACCTTGTTCACTTAGCCTTATCAAAGGAATAGTGTCCTTGTGAGCATAGTGCTAATTATATATTTTATATCACATGTTAAAGTGAACACCCCTCCCTGGTGGCTCAGTGGTAAGAATCTGTCTGCCAGTGCAGGAGACCAGGTTCGGTCCCTGGGTTGGGAAGATCTCCTGGAAAAGGAAATGGCAACCCACTCCAGTATTCTTGCCTGGAGAATCCCGTGGACAAAGGAGCCTGGCAGGCTATAGTCCATGGGGTTGCAAAGATTTGGACATGACTGAGCGAGTTAACACTTTCACATTCAAAGTGAATGTAGAACTTAAAAATTTTTAAGTTTATTAGGTGCCATATAAAGTCATATTATATCCCAGTGGTACAGAGTCTGCTTTGGGAAATATGTTCATATAATCAGTATAAATGTTTGATAGATTTTCCTGATTTATGTTTGTTACTTGTTATCTAGAGCTAATTTATCTTTATTTTCATAGCATGATTCTTGTCTAGATGCTTTTCTCCCAGTATGATTTTTTCTTTGCTTTTTCCTCTCATTTAGATGACTTACATTAAGTGAATTCCAATGTCAACCCCAACCCCATCATGGTCTGAGGGCCCTTTTAGAAAGTGGTTAAAATGTACACAGAGGCAAAGATTTTAGCCTATGACCTTTTGAAGAATTTTCTGAGTGCAACTAGGAACAAATTATCTATTGTTCACAGTACTATGCTTAGTGTTATGCCTTGTAAATCCTCTTGTTGAAATCTTCTATCTTAAGTAGCTAACAGTTTAATACAGATCATATTAAAAAGTTATTATTTTTCTTCATGTGGTTTAGACCCTTTACATTTCTGCAGTAATATCCAATATTTTGTATAAAGTAGAATGAAGTGTTCAAAAAGTTTTTTTTTTCCCCCAATTGGGAAAATAATACTTGCCAATTGAAAGTAAGAGAAACTCAAAAAGTAAAAGAAAGGAAAAAATTAACTCATTTTTACCTCTCAAATACAATTTATCTAAAAGTACACCCACACCAGGCATAGTCATTTCTTTATTATGTGTTCCAGTAGTATGTAACTTTATTTTGGAAAAATACAGAGTCACAAAAATAGTTTCATTTTATTTTGCACTTTTAAAGTTATTAGTGAAATGAACATAAATTTTTGTATATGTATTGACTACTCATCTTCTATGATTGCTTCATATTTCTTCAGTTTTTCCATTGAATAATCTTACTAATTTATATATAGTACAGCCTTATACTATATTAGTAAGCAAACCTTTTAGTGGCTAGTTGTTGCACATTCTTTTACTTCTTGTTACTTGTCTTTTTCTTTGTCAGTAGTGTCTTTTCTTTTAAAAGCAGAATTTCGGTGTTTTCCTGTAGGTAAATATATTGGTGTTTTTTTCTTAATGGCTTCTGGATTTTCTTATCTAGGAAAAATCTGTTCTATCCAAATACTATGAGATTAATATTTAGTATTTTTCCTAGTAGTTTAATGACTTTTTTTTTCTTTTTTTAATATTATCTTCTTAATCTCTCTCCTTTCTCTCTGTTTCTCTGTTTCTTCATCTATCTCTCTCTCACACACACACGTATTTTAAAATTTGGTATAAGTTGTTTTTTTTTTTTTTTAGATAGCCAGTTAATCTGGTAATGTTTTATTGATAAGCCTTTTAACACTGATTTGAAACATTAACTTTTATCATGTTAACTTTCTGTGTACATATTAAATCTGTTCTATGATTATAATTAGTTTATGGTTATAATACTTTGGTTTTGTTAAAGAGCTTAATAGTATGTTTAAAGTACCTGATATTGTAAGTCTCCTCCTATTCTTCTTTTTGAGAAAGTTATTTGGTATTCTCACAAATTTGTTCTTTCAAATTACCTTCAGGATCAACTTACCGTTTCAAACAAGCCCCCATCTTCCAAATCTATTATGTCTTCTCACTACTTCTCTTCTACTTTTATTAGCCTAATTTAAGCTACCATTTCTCTTGCCTAGGCTGTCATCTAACTCCAGCACCAAGAAGACTCTTTAGAAAACATAGATCATGTTGCTCCCTTATTTGCATCCATTCAATATCTTCTTTCCCTCTTTTTCATTATCTACTGCTGAATAGCAACTACTCTAAAGCTTTACAGCTTAAAATGCCTTTTATAAAATTTGTAGCTCACAATTTGGAAGTCAGGAATTCATGATGGGTTCAACTGTATTTCACAAAGTGTTGGCTGGGTTGGCTGGGGCTGGAGAATCCCTCCCAATACAACTTCCTCAGCCACATGTCTGACACTTCATTGTTTCTTGATCTCTCTCTCCACATGGCATCTCATTCTTCAGAATCTCTCCACCTGACCTGGGCTTTTCACAGCATGGTGGTCTCAGAACAATCACACTTTTTACATGGCAGCTGACTTCCTAGGAGGAGGGAAAGAAAAACTTGTCAGACCAGTTAAGGCTGTGCCTAGAACTGGCAGAGTGTCCCTTCTACCATATTTTATTGGTGAGAAGAGTCACAAAATCTGCCTAGTTGCAAGAAAATGAAAAGATTAGACTTTTTGATGTGGGAATGGCAAGGTCTTATTGCAGGAGTGTATGTGGGTTGAGAGATACCATGACCTCTCTGTATTTTGGAAAATATAATCTACCACACCATCAAGCTCAAAATAAATTCAAAGCTTTTAAAATGGCCCACAAGGCTTTTCATGATCAGACCCGTACCTCCTCCTCTTTGACCTCATCCTCTGTATTTTCTTCTTTTGTTCCTTTTGGTTTAGCCACAATGGCCTCTTTGCTAGGCTTTGAATATGCCACATTTATTCCAACAATAGATCCATTTTACCTGCCTCTGCTGCCTTGAATGCTCTTTAGATCTTTGCATGGGTCTTCCCAGTGCTCTTCATTTAGGTCTCTGTTCAAATGTCAAATGTCTGCAGACAACTCTCCCTGACGACCTTAGTACTCCTAATCTTGTTTTTTCTTCTACCTAGATTTTAGTGTTGGTATGAGAGCCCTGGGGGGCATGAATACACTTTTCTTCCCTCCTTGTTTTCTGAGCAGCTTGAGAAATAGAAGAGGAAAGGTAGAGACCAAACTGTTTATGAAATATATAAATGTTTGTGTGTAAATGTATGTCTGTATTCACAGTGTGAGGTTGGAGACTCAAAGAGCTTGCTTTCTAAATCTCAGAATTAGGCTTCCCAGTTGGCTCAGTGATAAAGAATCTGCCTGCAGTGCAGGAGACACAGGAGACTCTGATTTGATCCCTGGGTTGGAAAGATCTCTGGTGGTAGGAAATGACAACCCACTCCAGTATTCTTGCCTGGAAAATGCCATGGACTGAGAAACCTGGTGGGCTACAGTCCATGGGGTCACACAAAGTTGGACATGACTGAGCACGCACACACGACTACTACCACCACCACCACACCACACCCCCGATTCAGTGCCACACAGTGTTGGTTACTCCCATCTGCAAAGGGAGTCTGCTGATCAACTCTTGGCTTGTTGCTATAGAGGAAAATTCTTGTACTCTATAACAAGCCTGTTCCCAAGTAAAGGATAGCGTTGAGTTGTGTGTGTCCAGTTATTATTCTCACTTTTATCAATCTGACTGACTAAGTAAGGATGAAAGGAAGGGAATAAAGGCAGGGTCAGAGATGAGTCTCATCTCAGATTTGAGAAACTTGGTATATTGTGGTACTGTTTACTAAGATAGGAAGCATGGTAGGAAGATTACGGATTGCGTTTTAGAAGCACTGACTTTGAAGTGCCTACAAGAAACCCATGTGGAAAAACCAAATAGGCATTTGGATAACACATTTGAACATTCAGATTTGGTAGTTGTGTTGGTTTTCTATTACTGTGTAACAAACTACTGGAAATGTAGTGGCTTAAAACAATTCAAAATTATTCTCTCAATTTCTGTGGGTCAGGAATCTGGGCATTGGTTAGCTGGGTTCTCTGCTTAGGTTTTCACCAGGCTTAAATCAGGGTATTGTTCAGGGCTGTTATCTCATCTGAGACTTGGGCTCCTCTTCCAAGCTCACACTGGTTGTTGATAGAATTTAGGTCCTTATAGTTGTAGGACTGAGTGAGGCCTGCTCTGAGAGTCCTGTTGCTGATCCCTGCCATGTGGCCTTCTCCACAGCATGGTAGTTTGTTTCTTCAAGGCTAACAGAAAGTGTTTTTACTTCAGATCTCTTATGGTTTCCTTGTTTAGGACAGGTTCATCCAGGATAATACCCTTTTTGATTGTCAACTTGTTAGGAACCTTAATTGCATCTGCATAATCCCTTGTGCCATGACATGTAACAGTGATGAAAGAGATATCCCTTCATATTTGCAATTCCTCACTCTTAAGGAAGAGTATTATACTGGGTGTGTCCACCAAGGAATGGGACTCTCGGGGCAATCTTAGTCATTATCAGTCATCATAGTAGTAATCATCAGGATAGTCAATGTATACACAAGATTGCCCAAGAAGAGAGAATAGAAGAGAGATTAGGAAATAATTTCACGATTATTGGTACTTGGAGGGTACATTTATATATCTTGTATTTATAGCACCTGCACTGCTATTTGGTACCTGAAAAGTGAAAGTGTTAGTTGATCAGTTGTGTCTGACTCTTTGCGACCACGTGAACGGTAGACCATCAGGCTTCTCTGTCCATGAAATTCTCCAGGCAAGCATACTGGAGTGGGTTGCCATTTCTTACTCCAGGGGATCTTCCTGACCAAGGGATTGAACTCAGGTCTCCCGCGTTTCGGGCAGATTCTTTACCATCTGAGCACCAGGGCTCATTTGGTACATAGTGGATATTCAATAAATGTTTGTTAGAATTCTTCCCTGATCTCAGATTTTGAAAATGTGTAAATTTACATTATGTGCCCTTTTATGTATATAGTTTTTTTTTTAACGTTAACATTGTTGTGCAGCCATTATTACCATCCATCCCTGAAACTTTTTATCTTATAAAACTGAAATTCTATACCTATTAAACAATAATTCAACATTCTCCTTTACCTCCAGCTCCTGGCAACAACCATTATACTTTCTGGTTTTTTATTTTGACTACCTTAAGTACCTTGTCTAAGTGGAATTGCACAGTATTTGTCTTTTTCTGACTGGTTTACTTCACTTAGCATAATGTCTCCAAAATTCATTCATGTTGTAGCATATTGGAGACTTTCTTTTCTTTTTAAGGCTGAATAATAATCCATTGTTTGTATATATCATATTTTACTTATTCTTTCATCTGTCAGTGGACACTTGGGTTCCTTCCATGTTTTAGCTGTTATGAATAATACTGACATGAACGTGTTGTTCAGTCGACTCTGTGTGACCCCATGGACTGCAGCATGCCAAGCTTCCCTGTCCTTCACTGTCTCCCAGAGTTTGCTCAAACTCATGTCCATTGAATCAGTGATGCCATCCAACTGAAACTGTTTACCACAGATTGGGACTCGAACCCGTGTGCTGGGACTCGAACCCAGTCAAAACCCTGCTTGGGACTTGAACCCCCATGGCTGGGACTCAAACCCAGCCAAAACCCATGGAACCTGGTTTCAGGATCTAATGAAGCTCAGATTCTTGACGTCTCATCGCAGAAAGAATTCAGTGAGAGACAAAGTAATAGGTAATAAGTGGATTTATTCAGATACAGAGAGAAGCACTTTCCATAGACAGAGTGTGGGCCATCCCAGAAGGCAAGTGCAGCTCTGAAATTTGGCATGGTTAGGTTTTATAGGCTGGGTGATTTCACATGCTGATGAGTGGGAGGATTAGTCCAGCTATTTTGGGGAAGGGGTGGAGATTTGCAGGATTTGGGCCGCTACCCACTCCTTGGTCTTTTAACAGTGCCCTGGAGCTGTCATGGCACCGCTTGGTGTGTCATTTCACTTGCTGACTGAGGATCAAGGTCTAGTCTTGTCTGCCATCTTGGTCCCATTTGATTCTGATCCATTTTATGTTGTGTCCTTGGGCTATGTCATTCTTTCAAAAGTTGTGTTCTGTTATACAACCATCTCATTCTCTGTTACCTTCTTCTCCTGCCTTCAGTCTTTTCCAGCATCATTGTCTTTTCCAGTGAGTCAACTCTTTGCATCATATGGCTAAAGTATTGGAGCTTTGGCATCAGTCCTCTTAATGAATATTCAGGGTTGTTTTTTCTTAGAATTGACTGGTTTGATCTCCTTGCTGTCCAAGGGACTTAAGAGCTACAAACATGGGTATACGCATATCCATTTGAATCCTACTTTCCCTTTTTTTGAGTATATACCCAGAAGTGGAATTGCTGATCATGTTGTACTTCTATTTTTAATTTTTTAGAGGAAATTTCATATTGTTTTCCATATTGACTGTGCCATTTGATATTCTTGTTAGCGTTACAGATGTTCCAATTTCTCCACATTCTCACCGACACTTGTTGGTTTTATGTATGTGTGTTTTGATATTATCCAAGTTAATGGGTTTTGATTTGTATTTCCCTAATGATTAGTGATGTTGAGTGTCTTTTTGTGTGCTTATTGACCATTTATATAGCTTCTCTGAAGTCCTTTGCTCATTTTTGAATTGAGTTATTTTTGTTATTGTTGTATTTTAGGAGCTCTCTGTATAGTTTGGATTAATCCCTTATCAGATACATGATTTGCAGGTTTTCTCCCATTCTGTGGTTCACCTTTTTGCTCTGTGGATAGTGTCTTTTTTTTTTTTTTTAATAATATTTGTTTTTATTTATTTCTTTGACTATGTGGGGTCTTAGTTGCAGCATGTGGGATCTACTTCCCTGACCAGGGATCGAACCCCAGGCCCCCTGCATTGGGAGCATGGAGCCTTAGCCACTGGACCACCAGGGAAGTCCCTGGATAGTGTCTTTTGATGCACAAAATTTTAAAGTTTTCATGAAGTCCAGTTTATTTATTTTATTGTAACCTGTACCTTTGGTGTCATATCCAAGATATCATTAACAGATTCAATGGCAGGAAGCTTTTGTCCTATGTTTTCTTATAAGTGTTTGTTTTAGGTCTAACATTTAGTTCCTTGATCCATTTTGAGTTACTTTTTGTTTATGGGATAGGTAAGGATCTAATTTCATTCTTTTGCATATGGAGATCACTTTTCCCATACCATTTGTCGAAAAGACTGACCTTTCTCCTTTAATTGGTCTTGACAACTTTGTCAAAAATCATTTGATCATATACAAGAAGGTTTATTTCTGGGCTGTCTGTTCCATTGGTCTACATGTCTGTCTTCATGCCAGTGCCATGTTGCTTTGATGACTGTAAGTTTATAGTAAAGTTTTTTTTTTTAAGTTTTAAAAATAACATTTATTTCTTAAAAGTTAACATGTGCATATTAGGAAACCAAAAAACATAAGCAAAAAACAAAGTCATTCATAATCACAAACAGTTTACGATTTGACATGTCCTTCTAGGTCTCGTTTGTGTAAAGTTTTGAAATCAAGGAATTTGTTATCTTCCAGGTTGTGCATCTTTTTCAATATTGTTTTGGTTATTCAGAGTCCCTTGAGATACATATGAATTTTAGAATGTGTTTTTCTGTTTTTGCAAAAATATCCTTAGGATTTTTGATAGAGACTTGTTGACTCTCTAGATCTTTTTGTGTAGTATTGACATTTTAACAGATTAAGTCTCCTAATCCATGAACATGAGTTGTTTCCATTTATTTATGTCTTCTTTAATTTGTTTCAGCAGTGTTTTGTAGTTTTCATGGTACAAGTTTTTCACTGCCTTTATTAATTCCTAAGTATTTTATTTTTTTGATGCTATCTATCTAATTGTTTATATAATTTCATTTTTCTTTTTTGGGAGATTTTTGATTACTGATTCAATCTGTCCTTACCAGTTATAGGTTTATTCAGGTTTTCTATTTCTTTAGTGATTTAGTCTTGGTAAGTTTTTTTTTTTTTTTAAACCATCTTCATCCAGTTCAATTATGAATTGATCCTATAAAGTCTTGGTAAGTTTTGTATTTCTAGAAAATTTTCCATTTCATCTAGGTTATCCAATTTTTTTGGCCTGCAGTTGTTGATAGTACTGTCTTTAAATACTTTTCCGTTCTGTAGAATTGGTAGTAGATGTCCCCATTTTCATTTCTGACTTTAGTACTTTGAGTCTTTTCTCTTTTAACTTGGTTCATTGAGGTATAAGTTTGTCGATTTTGTTGATCTTTTTGAAGAACCTAACTTGATTTCATTGATTTTCCTCTGTTGTTTTTCTGTTATTATTTTGTTTATCTGTGCTGTCATTTTATTATTTCTTTCCTTCTAGCTTTGGGTTTCATTTGTTCTTGTTTTTCTATCTAATTCCTTAAATTGTAAAGTTAGATTGTTAATTGGAAATTTTCCTTGTTTCTAATGTAAGCATTTATAGCTACCAATTTCCCCTTAACACTGCTTTCACTGCATCCCATAAGCTTTGATATGTTGTGTTTTCATTTTTACTTGTCTTTAAGTATCTTCTAATGTCCCTTGTGAGTTTGTCTTTGAAGCACTGGTTGTTTAAAAATGTACTTTTGATTTCCACAGTTTGGTGAATTTTCCAGTTTTACTTTTCCAGATTTCCAATTTCATTCCATTGTAGTCAGAGAAGATACCTTGTATATCTCTCTTTTAATTTATTGAGATGTTATCTGTGGGCTTCCCTGGTGGTTCAGATGGTAAAGTATCCACCTGCAATGTGGGAGACCTGGGTTTGATCCTTGGATCAAAGATCCCTTGGGAAGATCCCCTGGAGGAGGGCATGGCAGCCCACTCCAGTGTTCTTCCTGGAGAACCCATGGACAGAGGAGCCTGGCGGGCTACAACTGAGGGACTAAGCGCAGCACAGCAGTGGTGACACAGTGGTGAAGCATCAGCCTGTCAGTGCGGGAGATGTGGGTTTGGATCGGAAAGTTGATCTGGAGAAAGAAATGGCAACCTGCTTTGCCTGGGAAATCTCATGGACAGAGGAGCCTGGCATGCTATACAGTCCATGAGGTTGCAAAAAAGTTATACATGACTTATGCCTAAACAACAGTTGTGGCCTTACCTATGGTTTAACCTGGAAAATGTCCCATGTACACTTGGAGAGGACTGTGTATTCTGTTGCTGGGTAGAGCATTTTTGTATATGTATATTTGGTCTAATTGGTTTATTATGTTGTTAGAGTCCTCTATTTCTTGACTTACCTTCTGTCTGGTTGTTTTCTCCACTATTGGGAGTGGAGTCTCACAATATTGAAGTCTCCCAACTATTCCTGTAGAACTGTCTATTTCTTCCTTCAATTCTGTCAGTTTTTGCTTCATGTATTTTGATGGTCTGTCAGCTGTATAAATGTTTATAATCTGTCGTATTACTGTATTGAACCTTGTATTAACTTACGATGTTCTCCTCTGTATTCATAGCTTTTTAAAGTCTGCTTTCTGTTACTTTGGGTTTCCCTGGTGTCTCAGATGGTAAAGAATCTGCCTGCAATGCCTGAGACCTAGGTTCGATCTCTGGGTTGGGAAGATCCCCTGGAGAAAGAAATGGCAACCCACTCCGGTATTCTTGGGCTACAGTCCATGGAATTGCAGAGAGTTGGACACAGCTGATCAACTAACACTGACTTTCACTCGGTGTTTTATTAAGTCTAGCCCTACCCCTTTTATTTTTTTAAAGGCTACACTCTTTTGACAACAGTATGGAATATTATTTTCCATTCCTTCATCTTCAACCTATTTGTGTCTTTGGATGTCGAGTGAGTCTCCTTTAGGCAGCTTATGATTGGATCATGTGTTTTTATCCATTTTGCCATATCTCTGTTTTTTGATTGGAGGGTTTAATCTAATTGCATTTTAAGTAATTACTGATAAGAGGGGACTTACTGTTGTCATGGTGCTGTTTGTTCTCTATATGCCCTGTAGCTTTTTCAGTCCCGCATTTCCTACATTACTGTCTTCTTTTGTGTTTACTTTTTGTAGTGAAATGTTTAAATTTCTTTCTTGTTTCCTTTTTGTATATTCTGTGGCTATTTTCTTTGTGGTTACCAGAGAGATTACATTTAATACCCTAATGCTATAACACTTATTTGTTATAAAACCCTCTGAGTTTTGACAAATGCACAGATGCATGTAATCGTCATCGTGGTCAAGATACAGGAAGTTTCATTACCCTCCAAAATTCTCTTGTACCTCTTTGACCATGAGGGGAGGTGGTGGCAAATTCTGAGAGGACATCTGTTGTCTTGCAGAGGAGAGTCGTCTGAATTGTCTTCAAACAAGCATGGGGAGTGCTTGCTTTTAGTAAGCAGTAATGGGCCACTCCTGTAGACTTAGAGGGTTCAAGAGAATTTGGAGATAAAAGATTTGGGGGAGCACCAACCCAGATGTTTCTGTTACACCTGTCAGAGTCTTACTGTTCTTTGTCAAACACAGCTCTGATCTTGGCATAGCAGGCCTTCCTTGTTTGGAAATTTAACTTTTGGAGCCCAGCAACTGTCTGGTCTAGATTTCTTTGCCTTCCTCTTGGAGAAGAGACGAGGGTGTCTTTGTGTACTTTCAGAGGCCTTTTGGCTTTCATACTTAGATTCCAGTTAGCAGTCAATTAGCTTTTTGTTATCTTTTCTTGCAGAACTCAAATAGTTTAGTAATATTCTTCCAAATCAGTTGTTTTCGAGGTTACTTTTTCTCCTTCATTGCCAGCTTTAAATTCCTGTGTTAGTACCTACTCCACCTGCCTTGAGAGCCTAGTGCAGGATGTTCATTAAGATGTTCCTTTGGGATGAACACTTGCGAGGAGGGAGAATTGGGCAGATGCAAAATTCATGGTGCAGTGCAGGCCTGGCATCAGATTTGGCCAACCCCTTTGGGAAGCTTTGGCATGAGAATGGGCCCTTTTGAGTTTCTCAGAAACTGAGGTGTTTAGGCCTTTATATTGCCATACCAGTTAGTTGGGTTAGTTAGTATAGGAAGAGTATCATCTGGGCATCAGCATTCTCTGCAGGTGAGGTGCGCCCTGTGGGACTGACTAAGAGTTAAGTCCTTCCTGAAGGGGGGCTGAGCAGTGCCTCAGTATCTACCAAAAATTCCCCTGTATCCACAGGAGTGAACAGTTTGTTTCTGTCTTTTTAGTATCATTAACCCATGGATTTAAATATGTATATATTTAGCAAAATTTCCTTGACTTAAGTATGTATGGGATGATACACAAATGTATGTAAATATACAGCTCAATAAGTGTTTGCCAAGTAAACACACCGGTGTAACTGCTCCACAGATCAGGAACTAAAACAATGCTAGCAATCCAGGAGTTCCTCCTCCCCCTCCTTTTCCTTCTGGTCATTACTTGCTCTTTCCAAGGGTCTCTGTTATCCTGATTTGAATTTAACGTATTTTTGAATTTGTGTAACATTCATCCATAAGGGATCGTTTGTTTTGACTTCTTTCAGTATTTGTGAATTTAAACTTGTAATTGTAAGTCATTTATTCCCTTTGCTATAGAGTTTTCCTTTGTTTGAATATACTCTTTTTGAAAACCATTTCTGTTGTTGATAGACATTTGGAGTGTTTCCAGTTTTTGAAAATTATGAAATCATGGCTATAAACGTTGCTGAACATATCTTTTGGTGGACATATGTACACATTTCTGTTGGTTATATACCTATTCAAGTTATTGAGTACAGTTGGTCTCCGTATCCATGGGTTCCACATTTGTGGATTCAAACAATGCAGATAATTTTTTGGGGAAAAAATTCCAGAAAGTTCCAAAAAGCAAAACTTGCATTTGCCAAGCAACTGGCAACTATTTACATAGCATTGCGTTGTATTTACATGGCATTTATATCATATTAAGTATTATAAGTAATCTAGAGGTGATTTAAAGTATACGTAAGGATGGGCAAAGTTACCTGGGCTTCTCTGGAGGCTCAGCGGTAAAGAATATGCCTGAAGTACAGGAGTCCTGCAGGAGATGAGGGCTTGATCCCTGGGTCGGGAAGATCTCCTGGAGTTGGAAATGGCCACCCACTCTAGTATTCTTACCTGGAGAATCCCATGGACAGAGGAGCCTGGTAGGCCACAGTCCATGGGGTTGCAAAGACTCTGACACGATTGAGTGACTAAACAACAGCAAAGGATATGCATAGGTTATGTGCAAATAGTGTGTTTTATATAAGGGACTTGAGCATCACAGATTTTTGTGTACTCTGGACTCCCAAACCAGTGTCCTGTAGATTTGGAGGGATGACTGTATGTATATGCTCCATGTTAGTAGCTAATGACAGTCTTCCAAAGTAGTTACTGATTTATGCTCGTACATTTAATGTATGAAAGTTCCAGTTGCTGTGGTTTTCCCTGTTTATTTAGGATGTTAGCTTCTTGACTGTATAATTAAGAACTGGCTGTACTTAGGAGGGTTCCTCTTTCTTTTAACAGGTTATGTACTCTAATTTTTTGTCTTCTGAAGCTGTGAGATTTTGAATTTCTTTTCTGCTTTTCAGAAGTTCTGGCTTAGCTTTTTTACCCCTTTCCACCCAATTACGCATTTGAGACTCCCTCATGTTTTCAGTTTTGTCACTCTAGCTCTCAGTGACAACCGAAATCTCTGATGGTTCCTCTTTCCTTCCTTCCACAGACGTACTTGCTTGGGAAAGGCATATTTCTGAGTCTCTCTATCTTTTTTTTTTTTGGCCCAGATTCTGCAAATGCCCCAGTGGGAGGTGGTGGGGGTCTGTGGAAACAGCTGCAAAAGATCACCTTACCTCCACATAGTTCACCGTTTTTTTTTTTGAAGCTTATCCTCTCTAGGCCTCATTCCCTCAGTAACTCTCTAAAATCTTGAAACAGTTGATTTTTGTATTTTATCTTTTTTGTGTGTGAGTTAGGGGGAGGGAAGGGTTATTTTGCTGTGAAGTACTCTACCTTACATGGAAGCAAAAGTATGAATTAACACATAATTGATGTTTAATTTAAAATTGTTGTCCTTAGTGTTCAAATTATTCCCTTTTTGACCAGTGGGAGCCTTTTCAAAATATATTCCTGAGTCTTTTTTGACTCGACCTTTTGATAGCTTTCTTTGGCAGCTTTCTTGCTATCTGGTATGACAAGGTATTCCAGGTTTACCATGTACCTTTTTGCTTCAGATGTGGAATCAGCAGTTTTCTGAAGGGGTCCCGATTCCTTTGACCAGGAAGTGGTATCTCA
This sequence comes from Muntiacus reevesi, assembly GCF_963930625.1. NCBI lineage: Eukaryota > Metazoa > Chordata > Mammalia > Artiodactyla > Cervidae > Muntiacus > Muntiacus reevesi. The sequence goes on from NC_089266.1 coordinate 43,044,613, forward strand.
AGATCATTACTGCAGGGGTTGAACATTGTTTCTAGGCATTTTCAGCAAATAAAAGTAGAAAAACATATTTCATTTTCTTCATACAAGATAAACTATAGTTAAAAATTGATATATCAGTAGATATTTTCAATTTCAGTTCAAGGCTACAGAGTTTTTACTTTACTATTCCTCTCCTGAGGGTCTCAGTTTTTAATAACACCAGTAGTGATAGAATTAAAATATCACCTAATCTCTCATTTCCTTGATCCCACAATATGTACAGAATCAAGATTTATCTTCATTTTCTTTGTCCCAAGAGTATATTCCATTATGAATCTATAGTCAACCTAGTATGATTATTAGAATAGTTCTTCTGTTCATGATTATGCCAATAAAAGCTTAGATATGAGTTTTGGTTCATTTGTTTATTTTTTTATTTTTTAGTATTTTATTTAATTTTATGTTTACATAAATTACATAATTTTAAAATAAAATGTACAAAAACCAGGGAATGTAGATTCTATCCTTGTCACCTTTATTTTCTTCCGTTTCCTAAAGATAACCACTTAGAAGCGTTTGTATTTCATCTTCAGTTATTGTATGTGTGAAGATTTGTGTGTGTGTATTTATTTCTCCTCCCCCTTCCTAGATGAATGGTAGCATACTATATATCCTTTTCTTCATCCTGTTTTTTCTTTTTTTTCTTTTTTCATTTATCTTTATTGGAGGCTAATTACTTTACAATATTGTAGTGGTTTTTGTCATACATTGACATGAATCAGCCATGGATTTACATTTATTCCCCATCCTGATCCCCCCTCCCACCTCTCTCTCTACCCGATCCCTCTGGGTCTTCCCAGTGCACCAGGCCCGAGCACTTGTCTCATGCATCCAACCTGGGCTGGTGATCTGTTTCACCCTAGATAATACACATGTTTCGATGCTGTTCTCTCAGATCATTCCACCCTCGCCTTCTTCCACAGAGTCCTAAAGTCTGTTCTGTACTTCTGTGTCTCTTTTTCTGTTTTGCATATAAGGTTATCATTACCATCTTTCTAAATTCCATATATATGTGTTAGTATGCTGTAATGTTCTTTATCTTTCTGGTTTACTTCACTCTGTATAATGGGCTCCAGTTTCATCCATCTCATTAGAACTGACTCAAATGAATTCTTTTTAACAGCTGAGTAATATTCCACGGTGTATATGTACCATAGCTTCCTTATCCATTCGTCTGCTGATGGGCATCTAGGTTGCTTCCATGTCCTGGCTATTATAAGCAGTGCTGCAATGAACATTGGGGTGCACATGTCTCTTCAGATCTGGTTTCCTCAGTGTGTATGCCCAGAAGTGGGATTGCTGGGTCATATGGCAGTTCTATTTCCAGTTTTTTAAGAAATCTCCACACTGTTCTCCACAGCGGCTGTACTAGTTTGCATTCCCACCAACAGTGTAAGAGGGTTCCCTTTTCTGCACACCCTCTCCAGCATTTTTTGCTTGTAGACTTTTGGATAGCAGCCATCCTGACTGGCGTGTAATGGTACCTCATTGTGGTTTTGATTTGCATTTCTCTGATAATGAGTGATGTTGAGCATCTTTTCATGTGTTTGTTAGCCGTCTGTATGTCTTCTTTGGAGAAATGTCTGTTTAGTTCTTTGGCCCATTTTTTCATTGGGTCATTTATTTTTCTGGAATTGAGCTGCAGGAGTTGCTTGTATATTTTTGAGATTAATCCTTTGTCTGTTGCTTCATTTGCTATTATTTTCTCCCAATCTGAAGGCTGTCTTTTCACCTTGCTTATAGTTTCCTTTGTTGTGCAAAAGCTTTTAAGTTTCATTAGGTCCCATTTGTTTATTTTTGCTTTTATTTCCAATATTGTGGCAGGTGGGTCATAGAGGATCCTGCTGTGATTTATGTTGGAGAGTGTTTTGCTTATGTTCTCCTCTAGGAGTTTTATAGTTTCTGTTCTTACATTTAGATCTTTAATCCATTTTGAGTTTATTTTTGTATATGGTGTTAGAAAGTGTTCTAGTTTCATTCTTTTACAAGTGCTTGACCAGTTTTCCCAGCACCACTTGTTAAAGAGGTTGTCTTTTTTCCATTGTATATCCTTGCCTCCTTTGTTGAAGATAAGGTGTCCATAGGTTCGTGGATTTATCTCTGGACTTTCTATTCTGTTTCATTGATCTATATTTCTGTCTTTGTGCCAGTACCTTACTGTCTTGATGACTGTGGCTTTGTAGTAGAGCCTGAAGTCAGGCAGGTTGATTCCTCAAGTTCCATTCTTCTTTCTCAAGATTACTTTGGCTATTCAAGGTTTTTTGTATTTCCATACAAATTGTGAAATTATTTGTTCTAGTTCTGTGAAAAATACTGTTGGTAGCTTGACAGGAATTGCATTGAATCTATAGATTGCTTTGGGTAGTATAGCCATTTTGACAATATTGATTCTTCCAATCCATGAACAAGGTATATTTCTCCATCTGTTTGTTTCCTCTTTGATTTCTTTCATCAGGGTTTTATAGTTTTCTATGTATAGGTCTTTTGTTTCTTTAGGTTGATATACTCCTAAGTATTTTATTCTTTTTGTTGCAATGGTGAATGGTAACTTAAAGATATATCTGGAGACTGTTTCATAGTTTGATGAATTTTGACTCACTTTTGTCATTTTTTAAATATTACATTTATACAAGTCTTTTATTTAAGTCATTTAAATTCTGTGGTCTGTGTTATTTGCTCTCTCAGCATATATTTTGGTGTTTCAGGAGGTTCGTATATTAGGGTTCAGTCAGTGAAGCTGATTGTGTGATGGGGTAAGCGACTTATGGAAATTAGACCACGTACAATTTTGAGAGGACTTGTGAAAATCTAGAAAGAGGAGTTGGAAGGTCAGAGAAAAGGAGTCACTGACCGTCCTCTGACTCAGTGGCAATGAATGGACCAGTTGGGGATTTCAGGGAAATCTGAGAAGCTGCTGCAGGGACTATGTGGGAGAAACTTAAGGTGCGCCACATGGAGAGCTCTTGCTGTGTTTCATTGCCCACTGTGTGGATTTTCAGCTAAGCATCTGGTGGTAGGTTTGTGCCACTGCTCACCCAACAAAAACCAGCAATTTTTTTTTTTCTGTTGGTTATTTTTATATTGATTCCTTTGTACAGTACTCTAATTTCCTCCCTTTTTTGGGAGGGGAAGTTGTTATACAGTGGTTTTCTTCTATAAGCAGTATTGAAGTTAGCTAGTAACCTATTCTCATCTCCTTCTCAGCCAGCATTTGGTTTAAAATAATGTCCTTTTTTTCTTAGTACCATAAGGCAGTCCATATGCCAAGAGATACTTTGTTGTATATTCTCACTACTCTTTCCCAATTTTGATAACTGTACCATATCTATACTGTCATTAGATTTAGCAGTTACATAGTGTGTTTTCTCCCTTATCATTATTTATTTTCAGTTCTTTCAGTAAATATATATTTATTGGTCCCTCATAGTATAGATGTGTCTTCTGTTATTTTGGTTGATTGAAGCATATTGTCTAGTAGATTTCTCAGGAAAGGCTCAAGGGAACAATATTTCCTGGGCTCATGCAATTCATAACAGTTTGATTATCAGCATTTTACTTGGAAGTCAGTTTGCCTGCATGTAAAATCCTTCGTTTACTCTATCTTCTCTTGAGAATCTTAAAATGTTATTTCATTTTTTTATTAGCATATAGTATTGTCAAAGTCTGAGGACAGTCTAATTTTTGTTTTTTGTGTAAGTGACTTTCTCTTTCTGCCTGAATGTTGAAAAGATTTTGTTTCTTTCTTTCTTATTCACAGAAGATCAATAGTTTTACTAAAATATGACCTGGTATTGGTCATTCTGGGTTAGTTTTTCCAGATAGGTGGTGTGCCTTTATATAGTTTGAAATATTAAAAAAAATTATCAGCAAACTTTGCTTGAATTCGTTCATAATATCCATTCTGCTCCATTTATTTCATTTCCTTCTTTGAGGACTCCTGTTACACATATGTTGGATCTTGCTTGCCTGTTTTCTCTGTCACTTTATTGTAAATGCCCCATCTCATTTTCCTTCTCATTTTTTTGAATATTAGAATTTTCCTCCAATTTACCTTTCTCTCTTAAAGCATTATATTTTGTTTTATTTACTCTTAATATCTTCTGGTTAGTCTTCACTTCTGAAATGATTTTTTTTCTAATTCTTTCCTGAATTTTGTCAACTTATTTGTAATTCTAATTTATTTCATATCTTTAGTCATTTAAAAACTTCTCTTGGCTCATTTTGAATTAATAATTTACAGTTTCATCTGTTGGTGAACATATCTTTTTGGCATGTTTTCATTTTCTGTAGCAATGCTGTTCTGTCTCTTATTCTTTTTTCTCAAAATAGTTTCACATCTGACTTGACTACAGTGTTTTCTGTTGCTCATTTTTATGTGAAATTAATTTTCCTGAATTGTTAGGAGAGAAATGTGGGCCAGACAGCTTTCTGTCTTCATGGCTCTGGAGCGCTTCTATTGCTTTCATGAAGTTAAATACATCATCTCATTCTTTGTAAGCTCTTTTGGCTTTCTTCTCTTTTCCACCTTTGATTGGGATCTTTTTCCTTTGCCCCTGTTATTCTTAACTGTTTTCAATTTGGAGTATGTCTCAGCAATTTCTTCTCAATGTGGTCTTCATCCTCGAAGTGGGTGTTTCTTTAGCTGGTTAGTTTAGAACTGTGCTGTTCAATGAGTACAATGGCTACTTAATGTTAAGTTTAAGTAAAATAAATGTAAATAGAATTAAACATTTGATTCCTTACTTGCATTAGCCATGTAACAAATGCTTAAGCTTAGTAGCCATATTTGGCTAGTGACTACTGTAATGAGCATTGTTGATACAGTGCCTCACCACAGAAAGTTCTATTAGACAGTGATGGTTTAAAGTGTGCTTTCTTCTTTTCAAAGTTTATAATAGACTTTTTGCACATAAGTGCCAGTTGCTGTGTGCAAAACCCCCTCTGTGTTTCAGCTAAGCTCTAAACTTGTCCTGCTGTACATTTCATTCAGGATGTAATACAATTTTGGGATTTTCCTCTTGTCAGTTCAGTTCAGGCGCTCAATCATGTCTGACTCTTTGCGACCCCATGAACCTCAGCATGCAGGCCTCCCTGTCCATCACCAACTCCTGGAGCCTACCCAAACTCATGCCCATTGAGTCGGTGATGCCATCCGACCATCTCATCCTCTGTTGTCCCTTTCTCCTCCTGCCTTCAATCTTTTCCAGCATGTCTTTTCAAATAAGTCAGCTCTTCGTATCAGGTGGCCAAAGTACTGGAGTTTCAACTTCAACATCAGTCCTTCCAATGAGCATTCAGGACTGATCTCCTTTAGGATGGACTGGTTGGATCTCCTTGCAGTCCAAGGGACTCTCAAGAGTCTTCTCCAATACCACAGTTCAAAAGCATCAATTCTTCGGCATTCAGCTTTCTTTATAGTCCAACTCTCACATCCATACATGACTACTGGAAAAACAGTAGCCATGACTAGAAGGACGTTTGTTGGCAACATAATATCTCTGCTTTTTAATATGCTATCTAAGTTGGTCATAACTTTTCCTCCAAGGAGCAAATGTCTTAATTTCATGGCTGCAGTCACCATCTGCAGTGATTTTGGAGCCCAAGAAAATAAAGTCTGTCACTGTTTCTACTGTTTCTCCATCTATTTGCCACGAAGTGATGGGACCAGATGCCATGATCTTAGTTTTCTGAATGTTGAGCTTTAAGCCAACTTTTTCACTCTCCTCTTTCACTTTCATCCAAACTCTTTAGTTCTTCACTTTCTGCCATAAGGGTGGTGTCATCTGCATATCTGAGGTTATTGATATTTCTCTCAGCAATCTTGATTCTAGCTTGTGCTTCTCCCAGTCCAGTATTTCTCATGATGCTGTCTGCATATACATCAAATAAGCAGAGTGACAGTATACAGCCTTAACGTACTCCTTTCCCTATTTGGAACCAGTCGATTGTTTCATGTCCAGTTGCAAGTATTGCTTCTTGACCGGAACAGATTTCTCAGGAGGCAGGTCAGGTGGTCTGGTATACCCATCTCTTGAAGACCTTTCCAAAGTTTGTTGTGATCCACACAGTCAAAGGCTTTGGCTTAGTCAATAAAGCAGAAGTAGATGTTTTTCTGTAACTCTCTTGCTTTCTCGATGATCCAACGGATGTTTTTCAATTTGATCTCTGGTTCCTCTGCCTTTTCTAAATCCAGCTTGAAGTTCTAAATCTGGAAGTTAATGGTGCACATACTGTTGAAGCCTGGCTTAGAGAATTTTGAGCATTACTTTGCTTGCGTGTGAGATGAGTGCAATTGTGTGGTAGTTTGAGCATTCTTTGGCATTGCCTTTCTTTGGAATTGGAATGAAAACTGACCTTTTCCAGTCCTGTGGCCACTGCTGAGTTTTCCAAATTTGCTAGCATATTGAGTGCAGCACTTTCACAGCATCATCTTTTAGGATTTGAAATAGCTCAACTGGAATGTCCTCACCTCCACTAGCTTTGTTCATAGTGATGCTTCTTAAGACCCACTGGACTTCACATTCCAGGATGTCTGGCTGTAGGTGAGTGATCACACCAGTGTGATTATCTGGGTTGTGAAGATCTTTTTTGTATAGTCCTTCTATGTGTTCTTGCCACCTCTTCTTAATATCTTCTGCTTCTGTTAGGCCCATAACATTTCTGTCCTTTATTGTGCCCATCTTTGCATGAAGTATTCCCTTGGTATCTCTAATTTTCTTGAAGAGATCTCTAGTCTTTCCCGTTTGCTTGTTTTCCTCTATTTCTTTGCATTGATCACTGAGGAAGGCTTTCTTATCTCTCCTTGCTATTCTTTGGAACTCTGCATTCAAATGGGTTATACCTTTCCTTTTCTCCTTTGCCTTTCACATCTCTTCTTTTCACAGCTATTTGTAAGGCCTCCTCAGACAACCATTTTGCCTTTTTGCATTATCAATGTGTATGATCGTATTACCATTTTCTTAATAGTTCTGGGTTTATTTTCTATAGGTCTTTCCCTTCTCTTGTGTTTCCTGCCTAGAGAAGTTCCTTTAGCACTTGTTGTAAAGCTGATTTGGTGGTGCTGAATTCTCTTAACTTTTGCTTGTCTGGAAAGGTTTTGATTTCTCCATCAAATCTGAAGGAGAGTCTTATTGGGTAGAGTATTCTTGGTTATAGGTTCTTCCCTTTCATAATTTTAAATATATTGTGCCATTCCCTTCTGGCTTGTTGAAAAATTGGCTGATGACTTGATGGTAGTTTCCTTGTATGTTATTTATTGTTTTTCCCTTGTTGCTTTTAATATTACCTTTGTCTTTAATTTTTTGTCAGTTTGATTGCTATGTGTTTCCGTGTGTTCCTCCTTGGCTTTATCCTGCCTGCAACTTTCTGTGCTTCCTAGACTTGGTTGACTATTTCCCTTCCCATGTTAGGGAAGTTTTCAGCTATTATCTTTTCAAACATTATTTAGTATTTCTTTACCGTCAAGTTCATCAGATGATTAACTGACTAAGAAAATTTGGACATGCTGTTTGGTCTCTTTCCACTTTTTGTTGCACCATTTTAAAAAGGAAGCTGAACTTAAGTTTGTTTTTTCATGGAGAAACTTCATCAATATTCTCTGTTAGTGTTAGTGGGATCTAATGTTTAAACAGTAAATATATTTGTCATGCTTTCAAAACAGAATGCTGCTCTTAAACCGATTAGAGATGAACTTCTTTGTAGTGCAGATTAGTTCATTCTCAGAAAAGTGTGGTCCCCTTAAAGGGTATTTTTTTCCATGAGATTTATCTTTTTGTCATTCTGTTACTCCCTCACCTGTGTACCTGAGGGTGATTATCTTACCTGAGTCAGTTTTACTATGTATATTGTAGGCTATACAGTTTGTTTTGTTTTTTGAACAATCTGGAGTTATTTGCCATTATTGACTAGAGGTCTAAGGCATAGATTTTCTTGATCTATTGTTTTTTTTGATGCTTGAGTCAATATATAAGGGAAAAGATTGTTTGCATTTTATTGCAGACATTTTTCTCTGAAATAATTTTTAGCTTCAATGAAGTAGCTCTATTTCTGTGAGTCATCATTCTGTCTCATATAGTGCTGGGTAAAGATTTAATTTTGTAAATAAAGATTTATGACTTCTAGAACGCTTAAAAAATTGAAATTTCTGCAGAATTTTAGTTTTGCTATAAATTTCTTTATATATTGAAAATTGGAGCTTCAGCTACAAATATATGTAATTGTGGTTGATAAAATGTTCCTAAAATCTCATGATTTTTCAATGAGAAATAGATTTCTCATTAGTCATTTTAAAATGTAAGTTTACATGTTTTTTTTTTTTTTCCTCAGCTTCCAATAAAAACAGGACAGCAGAACACACATACCAAAGTCAGTACTGAACACAACAAGGAATGTCTTATCAATATTTCCAAATACAAGTTTTCTTTGGTTATAAGTGGCCTCACCACTATCTTAAAGAATGTTAACAATATGGTGAGTATTTGCATTACTGTTTTATGGGGGAATTTGGTTTGTTTTCTATTTTAAAATTTGGGCCAACATATTTTGAAGTATGTAAAGTCATTTTCTGTGGATTCTGGATGTAAAGATTTATCTTAATTTGTGGATAAGTGCAGATAACCTTTTAGCTTTCTTTTTAGATTTTAATTCTTTTGTTTTAGATACCTGTCTTATTTGTGACTCTTATCTACTGTTCCATTTTTCTGAAATTCGAATTTCATACAGATTTTGTCATATATGAATTGACTGTAGTAATCTATTCAAATCTTTTCCATAGCTTGTCATTTGAATATTTACATATCAGATTGTCCTAGCCCGAAGGAGTTGGTAAATAAAATACGACTTTGTAGTCCTAAAATGTGAAGATTTGTGAAGATACTGTTTATTTCCTTCCTCCTGTAACCTGTGGCAGATTCCATTGTAGAGAGTCTCTGTTGAAACAGTTTTCCTCAGATACCAATTTCATCCAGTATTTCCACTGTCAAAAGCTCATAATTGCTTCTTTTATTCCTTATTTTATAAAATTTGTTTACACTCTCTAGACTTCAGCATACTCCTGCTGTTTTCTCTGTGTACATTTGAGCATACATTTTTGTTCCTGTCTCTGTCAGGTGATTCTTTCCTCTGTGTTAATTCCTATCTAACATCGCCTTCATACTCTCTTGATTAACTCCTAAACTGCTCAGCTTGTTTTGCGCATTTAAAACCACAATTTTTATTGTTTGTATTGAGCAATGAAACTGATTCCTGGTTGTAGATTGTGAAAATCAGTAAGTACCATTTTCATAGTCATATCATCTTTGGTGTGTTTTCTTTCTAAAAAGTTGATTGGAAGATATCCCAGACTTACAAAATTGGTAAACTGGAGGTGTGGTCAGTCATTTGCTTTACAAAGATATTTTCTCTTTATGGAAAAAAATTAAAATTTTCTGAAAAATGCAGAACCTTTTATAAACATATATAGTGCTTTACAGAAATACATTTAAGATTTTATGGAGCTGTTCTGTTACACAGTGTGTGGGTCATAGTGATAGGATTTTGCTTATATAAATAAGTGGACATGTTTCCAGTTAGACTGAAAATGTTTTAGTATTTGGACCCTTCTTTTAAAAATGAAAACAATACTGCGATATTGGCATTCATTTCGTGCTTATTGAGTAAATTAAATTGTGGAAGCCATACTCTCTTGTTGGTAAATAGTATAGTGAATGCTTAAGACTTATTGTAGTTGATATTACAGCATTTTGTTGCTATTAGAGTTTAGGCTTTGATTTTTTGATTATTTTGTGGCATCAAAGTTTGGTTAAATGTTTAACATTCTAGTAAAGATCTATATATCTAAATCCTATATATTTAAAAAATATTGTTCAAACCTAAATTATACTTAAAAACTAGCGGAACATGGGATTTTCCTAATGTTACCATCTCTTTAGTGGTGTTCATTTCAAAGTACATTTACTACATATTTTAAAAGTATAAACCAGAGTATCTTTTACTGTGGCAGACTAATGGCAGATTGTAGTAAATTCCAGCATTTTTGTTTGCCTGAGAATTAATTTTGTGTGAGCATTAGGATAAAATCAGAAATAATAGATTTAAAAATAGTATAATCTGGGAGATAAAATAGCAGACTGTTGATTTTCTTGATCCTTAGTCCCTCATTTTTCAGATGTGTGCTGATTCATAGTGGGGAGTAATAACCAACTTTTGTGTTCTGAATATCTTTTCTTTTAGAGGATATTTGGAGAAGCTGCTGAAAAAAATTTGTATCTCTCTCAGTTGATTATATTGGATACACTGGAAAAATGTCTTGCTGGGGTAGGTGAATCTATTCTTGAATAGGCATGTTTTATGAATTCAGTTTTGAGAGTGATCTGATGTACTGAAGGAAGCATAGGTGTGGACAAGGAGAAGAGTCATGGACTAAAACACAGGAAAAGGAATTTTGTTAGCAGAGCTGACAGGGTAGCATAAAGTAAAATTATATTCTCATCTTTTGTAAATTAAATAAACATTAAGACTGCTTATAAGTAATAAAATTTATATTTATAAAGTATAAAGTTAAGTTGGAGTCATATCTGTCAGGTTTTTTAGAAAAGATTTTATAGAAAAGTCACTATTTCATTTAATTAATTTCTCCAGTGGTTAGGCCTGTGGCATTGCTTGGCTGTCAAAGAGTGTGATGTTAAAGACCATGAGAATCTTATTTCCCCCTGTATGAATCTGATTTTAATATTTTACTTTTCAAATTTATGTTAAAAGAGAACTTAAATTTAAGCTGTTATATTGCTGATAGATCCTACCTTAAAAACACTTTTTATGTAAATATGAACATGTAAAATAGATACGTGAAGGAGTGTGTATGTGTGTGTGTGTGAGTCACTCAGTCGTGTCTGACTTTGTGACCACAGAGATTGTAGTCCACCAGGCTTCTCTGTCCATGGAATTCTCCTTGCAAGAATACTGGAATGGGTTGCCATTCCCTTCTCCAAGAGATCTTCCCAGTCCAGGGATTGAACCCTGGTATTCTGCATTGTAGGCAAATTCTTTACCATCTGAGCTACCAGGGAAGCCCATGTGGAGGAATAGTTAAATACAAAACAGTTGTTTCTCACGTTTCCTCTAAATAGTTATTTCAGAGTTTTCAACCATGACTTAATTAGAATTTTCTCAAGAAAATTGGTTGTATAAAGCATAGTGTTTCTATATTTCAACAGCTTAAACTCTTCATGGAAAATAGTAGGAGTTTATATAAATACATAAATTTTATATTTATTTTTTAAATTATTTTATATTTATTCATATTAAATTTTATATTAATACTTTATTACCTCCATTTTAAAGATCTTTCTCTTCAATATGTATTGGGGTTAACTTATTTCTTAGAAGATTATAATCTCCCTTCCTTTGACCTATCTTTTGCTTTTATTCTAAATTGCTTCTCTCTTTCACATGTTGAAGTTGTTCTCTGTAGTAAACCTAGACGAGAAAGGACATTGACATATGAGCACTGATCCATTGAGAAGAGAGAAAACAGTCACAAGTGTTTAAGGAATGTGTAGGACAGGGAGTTGGACAATACATACACTTCACACAACGATAGATCCTTCGGGGAGAGAACTATTTTGGACGATAGGCCACAAAACCTAAGCATGATGTTGTATATTCTTTTATTGACCCTTATCCATATTCCTAAATTGTGAGACAATGCTTACAAATTTTCTACTTAAATTGAGGGTGAGCTAATTTTGTTTTAGCTTTCTGTTGTCTGTTGATTTGTGATGAGCTGTCATTCATTTGTAAAATGTGGTGGAAGAGCAAAAAACCTGTTAAATGCTTAATAGGATGATGAAATTTTGAAGATACATGATTATTTTTTTTTTCAACTTCTCTTGAATCAATTTTTTGTAGTGATTTTACTACTTTTTAGTTACCAATACATCTCTGACACCCATGTTTGAATGGGAGTAGGCTGGTTTATTGCCTCTTCAGTTCTACATCTTTTCTCCATTAACATTTATAATCAAGAGGTGCTAGTAAATGTGTTTTGGAGATTGATCACTGATATCATTGGCCTCAGTTTAATTTGACACTCTTTGGAGATAACCAAAATGAAGCTCTACTAAGTGGACATGGTATAACTTACATAATCCATAAAATAGACATTATCTTGCTTTGCTCTACTATTGAAAATGTATAATTTTTTCATTAAATTTATAATTAAAAATAGTATTGTTCATGTTATTGAACAGTTGTATTTTTCTGGATTGCCTTCATTGACTCTCTTGATTTTCCTTTTTATTTTTATTTTTTATTCTTAAATTTTTTTTTAAAAGTAGGTACTTGCTGGTTATTTATTTTCCTTTTTAGATCACAGTAAGTTGAGGCTTAAGAAAAACTGAGCTCTATAAGTACATGTTTATCATATTAGTAGTTGAAATAGCTAAATGAAAGTGAACAGATACTTAACAATATTATGATTAAAACCAAAACTTCATAAATAAAATTTTGTAGACTTTGAAGAATCTTAAGTATTGTTGTTCCTGTATATATGAGCATTGGATTTCCCAAGTGGCTCTAGTGGTAAAGAACTCGCCTGCCAATGCAGGAGACGTAAGAGACGTGGGTTCAGTCCCTGGGCTGGGAAGATCCCATGGAAGAGGACATGGCAACCCATTCCAGTATTCTTTCCTGGAGAATCCCACGGACAGAAGAGCCTGCCAGGCTACAGTCCATAGGGTCATAAAGAGTCTGCCTGAGGTAACAGCACACTCACACACACACATGCATATGACCATTATTCAAAACTTGAACACTTCTAGGGCTTCCCTGATAGCTCAGTAGGTAAAGAATCCACCTGCAAAGCAGGAGACCCTGGTTTGATTCCTGGGTTGGGAAGATCTGCTGGAGAAGGGGTAAGCTACCCACTCAAGTTTCTGTGGACTTCCCTTGTGGCTCAGCTGGTCAAGAAGCCGCTTGCAATGTGGGAGACCTGGGTTCGATTCCTGGGTTGTGAAGATCCCCTGGAGAAGGGAAAGGCTACCCACTCCAGTGTTCTGACGTGGAGAATTCCATGGACTGTAGTCCGTGGGGTCGCAAAGAGTGAGCAAATTCCACTTCATGTACCTTTTATTTGTTTATTAATTGGACTTAGTTTCAACATCTGGTTGGTTTGGTTAACGCATAAATAAGAAAGAGCATTGTAACTCAAAATTTGCAAATATCTATTTACTTTTCATATATTTCAGTGTATTTGCATCTGAAAGCTTTTGGAATGCAATTACAGATTTGAACATAGCACAGTTACAAAAATTTGTTCTTTGTCATTCTTGCTTGGCATTATCAAAATTGTCATTCATATAAGGATACTAAGCCATTAGGTAAAATATTGGTGTGGAATAGTATATTTATAGGGTAGCTTATTCATTGGTTGTTTTGTTAATTGTAGAGTAGCTTTACTTTATAAAGTAGAGATCTTAGTGTTAGCACCAAAGATACCATTAACAGAGGGACCACCTGGCATATGTACTCCTGATGTGATGTAATACGAACTGGAATGAATTTCGCTTAGTGTTTAACCTGAGTCTAATAAGACCATTAGGTTTAGATTCGAGCTTAACAGGAAATTTGGCAACTAGAAGAGCAAGTTACATCACTAAGACATAATCAGAGCAGTAATACAGAACATTTTATGAGGCAACTGATCTGTTTTCTTAAAAGAAAAAAGTCAATGTTATGGAAAGTAAAAATGATGTACACAGAGTGTGAGGGGAAATACTTTTAGGATAAAGAGACTAAAGGAATGTAGCAGTCATATGGCAGTCAAACCTTTTTTGGATCCTGGTTGAGTAAAGCTCAAACAGCTATGAAAGACATTCAGGGGGGCGGTGGGGAAATTTGGATATGAATTGGCTATTAGCTGCTATGAGGGAATTTTTTACTTTTCTTAGTGTGATGATTGCACTGAAGTTGGAGAATTTTCTTGTATTTAAGTGATACTAGTGGGACTTCCTTGGTGGCTCAGATGGTGAAATGTCTGCCTGCAATGCAGGAGACCTGGGTTCGATCCCTGGGTCGGGAAGATCCCCTGGAGAAGGAAATGGCAACCCACTCCAGTATTCTTGCCTGGAGAATCCCATGGATGGAGGAGCCTGGTAGGCTATGGTCAGTCCATGGGGTCGCAAAGAGTTGGACATGACTGAGTGACTTCACTTTCACTTAAGGTAGTAGTGAAGTTATGGTGTTTGTAATTTACTTTGAAATGGTTAAACCAAAACAAAATTATTTGTAGTAAGTATTATCTGTCTGTTTTGGTCAGTCTGCCCAAAGGTAGATGTGATTATCCATCCTGGAATTAATTTGGGTGTTGAGACAGATGACTAAATGTGCTCACCAGTGTATATGAATAAAGTTTATTTAGGACTCATAGTAAACTAGGATTCCCAGGAGTGAGAGAACTAACTAAGGGGAACAAATATGTGAACAAGCAGAAATGCAGGTCCTGAGGGGATTGATGGGCTACCTCGACTTTTATTGTGATTAAGAGGTGAAATATGGAGCCATCTTTTTTTATTAAACCAACTGTAGATAAATAGAGCAAACATGATGAAATATTAACAATTGTGGAATCTAGGTGATGAGTATATGGGTGTTCATTATTCTATTTCTATTCTTACATATGTTTGAAATTTTTCGTTATAGAAAATATTTACATGGAAGTTTAAGAAAGTTTTAGAACTTTGTGATTGTTTTTATTTTAGCAACCAAAGGACACAATGAGATTAGATGAAACGATGCTGGTTAAACAGTTGCTGCCAGAAATCTGCCATTTTCTTCATACTTGTCGTGAAGGAAACCAACATGCAGCTGAACTTCGGAATTCTGCCTCTGGGGTGTTATTTTCTCTTAGCTGCAACAACTTCAATGCAGTCTTTAGTCGAATTTCTACCAGGTTAGTGTGTAAATTTTCACAGGAATGTTGTAAGTGATATAAATTTTATCATCATAAAAAAAAAAAAGGTTGACAGGAATAAGTTTAATGTGGACTTTTGTTGAAATTTTATGCATTGATTTCTTTTGAAATTTTTATCATGTAATATTGTGATCTTGGTGGGTACAATTAAATGTGAAAATGAAAACGTTAGTTGCTCAGTCATGTCGACTCTTTGCTACCCCATGGACTGTTGCCTCTGTCCATGGAATTCTTCAGGCAAGAATACTGGAGTGGGTAACCATTCCCTTCTCCAGGAGATATTCCTGACCTAGGGATCAAAGCCAGGTCTCCCACATTGTGGGTAAATTCTTTAACATCTGAGCCACCAGGGAAGCCCAAATTAATCACTCAATTAAATGTGAGTACTGTTATAAGCTTGAAAGTATAAACTTTAGGAAAGAAAATATCACCTATGATCAAGTTTTTGTTTTTTAATGCTAGGTATAAACTTTTAGTTTGACTTTTTAAGCATGTTATTCCTTTTATTTAAATTAGTCTAATCAGAATAATAGATGAGTAGTCAGAATTCTAATGATATTAAAGCTCTGATCCTTATCACAAGATCCTAAGTTACAAAAACAAAAACCAAAAAAAACCCAAATCAGCAGTGTGGGAAGCAGAAGAAAGTAATTGCAAGGTAGAATTTTCTAGAAAGTGAACTGTTTTAAGTGAGTGAACTGTAAAAGCTCCCATTTGTTGAACATATACAGCATGTGCCATGCTATTTTATCCTTACAGTATCCCTGAAATGTAGGTGGTAAATACCCCATTTTACAGGTAAGCAAACTAATACTGAAGAAGTAATCAAGGCAGTGTGCCAAATAACAGAGGTCCCCAAATTTCTAAGTCAAACTGCCTTCAGAGTCTGTGTGTTCCATTGTACTAGGCTGCTTTCCTATACTTCTATTTTAGCCTATTTTGATGAAATCTTTTTTTTATAATATACACTGCTGTACTTGAAAATTGTATGATAAATATAATTGAAACTTTTATTGAAAGTTAGAAGTCATTATGATCATTTGTTGTGATATGCTACAAATGGAGAAGTGAGTATAGAATTGTAACTGATGGTAGCAAGTCTGTCTGGAACTTAATTTCATGCAGATGATTTGCCTTTCTTATGCAAGTTGAGTCAAACGGGTCCTTAATTATGACCAAGTAGGAAGCATAACATAAATCATTTAGTGCTTCAATGAATCAGAGACTAATACATAATAGAGAAAAGCAATCTTCCTTGCTTAATGACACCTACAGCCTTAATTTGTGTTGTGTGAGCGAGCACTGGATTTCCATGAGTCAGCTTAGTTCATTCTCGTGTTGTTTTGCAATAGGTGTCAGTGAGAAATATACATCGTAGTTTGAGAATTTGTGCTATGGTTTTTAGGGGGAATCAGCTAACTTCAAAATCCTGCAGTCTTTTTATTAAAAGATGGCATTTCTGTAATCGTGATTCTAGGCAACAATATTCTTCAACGTTTCATTAGAATTCTGGTGCAGAGAAAATTAAAATTTTATTTAATGTACAATATGACTGATAATATAGAGTCGTGTTTATGTAATGGAACAATGTCTTTATGAACTCTTAAGTTTATGAATGTTAAGTGTTAACATTTCATATTCTGAGTAATACTGGTTGAAGAGCAAGGTAACAAACACCTAGGTAATAGGAGGCATTAAAATGATAAAAAACAAAACCCCTTCTTTGTTTAGGTGATACTAGACCAATCTTACTTTTTGAAATCATCTTACACTGAAGGTAGAAAATGATCAAAAGAGTAAAATGTTTTTAGTCTATCCAAGCATAAATTGCTTTAATAAAACACAGCAAATGTCCCACCTCTGAAAACTAAAAATCTTCTGGTCTCCAAACGTTTTATTTTGCAGCATTAGCACATATAAAAATAGGCAACTTTTGTGTATTTCCTGAATGTAGTTCACTCTTTCTAGAATGGAAGTTAATAAGTCTCCAGAATAAGCTAGTTTCTTTAGCTTTCAGGGGACGCAGACTGCTCAGAAATGGAATCTGAAATTTATGTTTCAGACAACTGCATTTGCTGTTTAATCTAGCTTATGCCAGAAATAGGAGCTGTTCTTATTAGAGGGTCACTTACCTAAAAAGACCATTACGATGGTTTAACTTAGAAGTTTTCTTGTGACACTCTAGTGTCATAGCATAAGGTGACTTAAAATATGCAAGGAATTGGAATGACAGTTCTTTCTGAAGACTGATTTTATCCTTTGTACTATTGATAGATGAATCAGTGTCATGAGAATTTGTTGTGTTTGACCATTCTACCTATCTATGGATGTTTCTCTTTTAGGATTAAGATTAGCTTTTGGTATTTCTCACATTGCTTTTCTTTCAGGAAATAATATGAGTTACAGATCTTAAGATAACTTTTTTATTCTGCTGAAGTATATATCATGTTCTGTGGCTCATAGTACTCTTTTATGTAGACCATTAGCTGCTTTCTCCGCCGAATTGCCTGTTTTATGTTTGGAGGGTCCTAAAGACCCAAATTATGTCTGATTTGAGATATTACCAGAAGCAGAAGACTCAGTGACTCTGAAAGTTTTATTTGATTCTTTTACAAGTCTGCTGGTTTGTTTTTTTTTTTTAGTAGTAGTTTATTATTCTTTTTTATAGTTTAAAATTTCTTCTTGTATGTCTAATTATTTAAAATGTTGTTATTTATATTCTCTTTAAGACTGTTAAATAATCTCATTTGTTTGTATGTTCAAACTCTCATTCACAGTGAATTGTTTCTCTCTGCTTTGTAAACTGTGATTTATCTTTAGTGCAGTGTGTATTTTCTTTGGGAATCTCTTGTGACCTGGAACTCTGAGAGTATCCTAATGATGGTTTTGCGTTTGCCAAGTGCCCAGTTTTGGACCCATGTTTTTGTTAATTTCTCAGTCCCAGATTGTATGGGTAGTACAGATGTGGGCCTCAAATCCTTGTAAGGTGACAGACCTGGGTGACTTTTTTCTCTACCCAAAGCTTAGGCAGAGCAGACAGACTTCTTGTGCTAGTAAATTGCTACCCCCCCACCCCGCCCCCGCCTCTTCTTTTTTCTCCCTGTCTCCCTTTCAGTGTCTCTCTTTTTTTCAGGAAGTGCATAGCTCTTTCTAGCCATGTTTTATGCAAGGCCCTGGTTCTACTTCCTGAATTGTTAGGGTTCAGGGCTTTGTATTCAGTCTCATGTGGAGAGAAAAAATTAACCTAGGTTAAGGAGAGAAAAAAATTAACGAACTCTCACCCTTTTGTTGGCCAGATCATCCTTTCAGAACCATCTCTGGTTTTCAGTTTCCTTTCCATTTCTGGACTTGGGCGGGTAAATGGCATTTGTGCTGCTTTATTTCTGTACATTTAAAATGTCTGTTTGTTGTTGTTCAGTTTATCTAGTCCTTTTAGATGTTTTAGTGATAGGTTTTCCAGTTCATTTCTTTTGACCAGCATTCCTTTTTATTTGATATCTCTGCCTTATAAATTCCCCAAATGCCCCTTCCTTATGGTAATAACAACTGTAAAAGGAATTAAACTTTCCTCCCATTTTTCACAAACAACCACAAGAGTTAGCTTTTCAAAAGTTGGTGTTGCTGATTTGTTAAGTTGTGTTTCCTAAGGAGTCATATTCCATATTTTTAGGCTCTTTGCAGCAGCTGTGGAATTTGTAGCATGTAAATAAGTTTTGAGGACCTTCTCATTCCCAATGTGAACTGCTAAGCTTTTCTCACCCTGATGATAAGAAGAACATTAGTGTAAGTGCTTAGAATAATTTTACTGTTAGCTATACATCTGCAGGGTGAAGTGAGTGAAAGAAGGATTTGAGAAGGAAGAAACAGCATTGATTTCATTTTTTAGCAACTGAAGGTTTAATGCAATGATGATGTCAATTTTAAATTACACTGCATTGGTTACAATTTGAGCTAATATTTTAAATAAAATCATGTAGTATTTGTACTTTTTTACCATCAATCAATTCAATTTGTTGAATTCAGAATTTTGAACTATCATAAAACTTGAGTTGATAAATTATTTTTGTTTTTTTATTTTTCAGGTTACAGGAATTGACTGTTTGTTCAGAAGACAATGTGGATGTTCATGATATAGAATTGTTACAGTATATTAATGTGGATTGTGCAAAATTAAAACGACTCCTAAAGGGTAAGTTTAAATGAATGATGTATGTGAAATTAATCACTGTGGGTGAAAAATAAGTATTTTGATTGTACTAATTAATTGAACTAATTATGTTGAGTTAGAACATCAAAGTGGATTTTATAATGCAAATGTCCTTGAGAAATAAATAGTAATACTTTATGGTTCAGTAATTTTTGAACCTTTGCAAATAATACAGTAATGAATATCTTAAGTCTTGGCAATGTGAAGTTTTTGTTCAACTACAGTTTTTGCTTTTTCTCTTTATTAGAGAGAATGTGAGGATGCTGTTACTTAATTTTTCTAGAATTTCCTCTGAAGGATTGTTATGTGTTATAGAAGGTATTTTTCTATAGTAGTGCTAAAAGCAGATAGTTTAGCAGGGTATAAAAGTTTCATTGCAGATTGAACCAGAAGATTGTGCTCTTATGATGAGAGGAGTATGTGAGTCAGGAATCTCATTTCTGATATTCTGTTTTCAACTCTGCTATTGCCTTACTGACTGACTTTATAGTATTTCAAAGTCTTTTATTCTTTCAGTGCTAGTTTTGCTTCCTTGTAGAATGTATCAATAGTAGTCACACGTGGGGATATGCCTAATGTGTAATTTTAAAGCTTTGAAGAGTGCTTTCTATCATTATATTGGCTGAAATTAACTATCAGAAGGAGTTGAGAGGGTTTTTGTGGTAAGCAGGAATGTGTTAATATAAATCAGATATCACTGAGTATTATGAATATACTGACTATAAATGCCTAAATTCATTTCACAGAAATTGTTTTTTAATTTTATGTAATATTGGATTCTGGCTAATTTAAGTGTGAAACCTTATATTATGTGATTCATACTTATTTTTATTTTACTTTGTATATTGATTAAGGAATTGTCAACAGTGTTTTTTAATGTTTGACCTGGAAGGAGATTTAGTTACACTAACTTTGAAAACTTTAACAGTTCTACAGTGCAGTTTTCAAAATACCATGTTTAGTTTTCCTAACATTTGCTTTAAACTTAACAACTATTTCACCAAAGATGTAAAAAAAACTGTATCTATATAGATGAATACTATAAGGCTGTGTTCCAGCTATATTATCATTGTTCAGAATTTATGATTTTAGGCCATTACCATGATAAAACCAAGCAATGCTTACTTCACTTTTCAATAGCTTTAATTAAGGAGAAATGAATCATTTTAGCTATTATGTTCCTGGTGACTCAGACGGTAAAGAATCTGCCTGCAATGCAGCAGACCTGGGTTCGATCCCTGTGTTGGGAAGATCCCCTGGAGGAGGGCATGGCAGTCGACTCCAGTGTTCTTGCTTTGAGAATCCCCATGGACAGAGGTGCTTGGTGGGCTGCAGTACATGGGGTTGCAAAGAGTTGGATACAACTGAATGACTAAGCACAGCTAGACAAGTGGACAGTAGTTATTTTGGATTATAATAAACCACCACTCAATTCAGTTTAAATTTCAGGATTTTACTATTTATTATTAAACATTGAAAAGTTAAGGAATGATAGTATTTATATATTTCCTCTATGTATAAAATTTTAAAAATGTGAGATTTTGTGATTTTTTTTTTTCATAGCTGTTCAGTGACATTTGGGAAATCTAGTCCAGAGTGCTTGTGGATAGGTGTTTGTTTAAAAGATCAGGTTCTTAGAAATGTTTAATACATAATAATTAATTGATGGTTCTCCATGCACAATGAGAGAAACTAAGTGTATGAATAAATTACTTTCTTTTTATTGCGGTAAGTTATTCCCATTGAATGCAGCTTCCTTATGAGCATAAATTTATAGAATTTTTGCTGATAAATATGACATATAAAGGCAATATTAACCAGACCAGCAAAAGATGGTTCTACACAGTCATAGTGAAAGGAATGGAAACTTCCTGTAATGTGAATAGTAAAAGTTATAATGTGTTTTAAATTCAATTCAGCAGCTTTGGTTGAGAAACTGTATGTAAGAAACCATGCTGATTGCTGGGCTTGCAAAGATTAATAAAATATTGAGTCTCTCCCTTTGGAGCTCATGACCTGTTTTACGAGACAAATATATTACCAGATTATTTGCAAAGCAGTGTGGCAAAGCTAAATAGAGTGAATATAATGTGAGAGAAGAAGTGTGTTTGTGTTTAGAGGCAGGAAATGTTAAAAGCAAGATACAGATGTACAACAGTACATCATATCATATTAATAAAAACATAGTAACATTTGTTGCATTTTCAGTATGTGCTGTACATCACCCTGTGCAGTTTACATGGCTTTTTCTCATCAGTAATCACAAGAACCCTGTGAAACAGATGTTACTATTATCATCCTTTATATTGATGAGGAAACTGAGGCCTAAGTAACATTTCCAAGATCATACATCTGTTGAGTGGCAGGATAAAGATTCAGTTCACATCTGCATCTCTAGAGCCAAACTACTTAACTTCTGTATTATTTTGCTTATGGGTAATGAGGCTTTGTTTTAGTGGCTGTGGGAAGTGATGCAAAGGTTTTTGGGTGGGAATTACCTTGATCAGTGTTTTATTTTAGATATACCACTTTGCTTGAAATTTGCAGGATGATTTGATAGAAAGTTGCATGAACTTCTGGACTTGGTTGTAGTAATGTGTAGTTGTAGTAATGTGACGTTGAAATAAGGATAGTGGAGGTCTGATTGGAATGAGATAGGTGGGGACCAATTTGATATGGTATTTAGGATGAAGAATATATAATCTTTGAGTAGAATACATTGCATAGCTTTTGGTGATTAATTGAGTGAGTGAGTGAGTGAGTGAAAGTTGCTTGGTCGTGTCTGACTCTTTGTGACCCCATGGACTATACAGTTCATGAAATTCTCCAGACCAGAATACTGGAATAGGTAGCTATTCCCTTCTCCAGGGGATCTTCCCAACCCAGGGATTGAACCCAGGTCTCCCGCATTGCAGGCAGATTCTTTTACTAGCTGAGCCACAGGGAAGCCCAAGAATACTGGAGTGGGTAGCCTATCCCTTCTCCAGCAGATCTTCCTGACCCAGGAATCGAACCGGGGTCTTCTGCATTGCAGGTGGATTCTTTACCAACTGAGCTATGTTGGTATATATGCCCTTGACTATAATGAATACTTCGGGGACTTGAATCACATGTGTGTCATTAGTGAAACTGGAAAAGCAAAATACAAAGCCTAAGATGAGAGTTTGAGTTGTGTTTGGAAGCACCTGGCATCCCATTGAAATCACCAGTGACAAGATCCAATGTTCTCGTTCTGTGGCCAGCTGCTTAGTAGAGCTTATTGCATGTATCTCCTCAGAGCTTATTGCATGTATCTCCTGTTTTGTATTTTAGAAATGTCAGTTGCTGCATTCCCGAACTCTTCATTTGCACTATGAGCCTATAGACTATCAGTTCCCTTTGGGTAGATTGTTGTTTGACTTGTGAATGAAGTATCTCTTAAACCACACCACTATTGACTGAAAATATGGAAATTGTATCTGCAAGAAACATTTAAAGAGATTAATATATTAGTTTTTTAATTGGTATTTTAATTTTTATATATTCAGGAAAGAATAGCAGTGATTGAATATTGTTAACTATACTACTGAGTGTTTAGAAAAGTAACAATCAGTCAGTTTTGTATCCATGACAGCACTTAGAGGTATTATTATGTCAGAGAAGCTGTATATCCTGAAACTTTTTTAGTAGGTTTCAGTAGTATTAACTATATTTTCTTGCTTGTTCAGATTATTTCTGGTGAATCTTTGTCAACAGTTCCTTTTCAATACAGGTCAATAAGTTCCAAAAACCTACCACTTTTGGAATTCTTCAGTGTAAAAATCCTTCAAATAAAGGCTATCTCTTTAAAGGGGGAAAAAAAAACAACTGACCTGGAGAGCAAGTTACTCATTTCCAAGTCCAGAAAAAAAAGAAAGCGACTTTTAGAAGATTTTTTAGACAATTTTATAACTTGAAGACTCATCTTTATCTTGTAAAGATGTTTATGTAATTTAATAAGTATCTGCATCCCTTCATTAAAAGTTATCATTTTTACAAATGTGGACAGTAATTTTATAGAAGAGGAAAAAAATTAAAATACATAATGTATTTGTATGGAGAGATGTTTAGTCTTATTTTAAAAATGTATTGTACTGTTTTGAATAATCAAATTAGTAGAATAAAAGAAATGAACATATTTAATGATAGCAAGGATGTGATAAGGACACTTTCACATACTGCTTGGTAGGAGTGGCCTTCGGCCCAGTCCTTCCAAAAATCAAGTTGGCAATATTTATCAAGAACCTTAAAAATATTCATCTCTTGGACTAGACAGTTCTTTTTCTACACATTTATGTGCCTTAAAGGAATAATCAGAATGTGGAAAAGATTTGGATATAAAGTATTAATGTTATTATAATAATAATATTCAAATATACAAAATTGGAAAATGTTTGAATAACCAGTGTCTTAATACATGGACTTAAATATTGAATATTATTGTAATAAAGCCATCAAATATACCCATGAGGAACTTTTAATAATATGGAAAAAGTTGGGGGTATGCTGCTACCAGTAGAATAGTTTGAACAGGTTTGATATGAACAGATTTTCTCAGTTACAATAAATGTATTTGTCTTATATATGTGCATAGGAAAAGGGAAAAAAGAAAATTAACCAAACTGTAAATTGTGATTATCTCTGAATGGTAGAATCATAGATAATGTTTTCAGTTTCCCTTAGATTGTTGTGTATTTTTTGAATTTTCTACAATGATTGTGTACTTTATACATTTTTTAAAAATGTACTTATTATTAGAAACAAAGGAAAAAACTCACAACCTTTGAACCTTCAAGGTTGAGTTTTGTCTTTAAGTGGACATAGCCAGTAAGGTTTTTGGTTTATTCTAGTTATGTTTACCTTTACATGGCTTAATAAATAATACTGGCACAAAAGTTTGTGTGTAAGAGGAAAGTTATTTTTGCTGGTACTTCTGAATTGCATTGGTGTTAGCTAATCAGTAATTGTAAAACCTTTTTTTTTTCTTTTCCAGAAACAGCATTTAAATTTAAAGCCCTAAAGAAAGTTGCACAGTTAGCAGTTATAAATAGCCTGGAAAAAGTAAGTAATAACCTCTTTGGTATTAAAGTTTTGTTAATTTTTGGTTCTAAGTGTTGTCTTCAGTATTTTGAGTCAAAGAGTAATAATTTCACATAATTTTTAGAAAGAATGCATTATAATATTCTTCTGGAAGAAATTAGAATTTTGTGATATAATTGGAGCAATATGATATATTGTTTTCTGTATTAAGAATATATCACATAAAACATATGTTTTGTTATTTGTAGGCATTTTGGAACTGGGTAGAAAATTATCCAGATGAATTTACAAAGCTGTACCAGATTCCACAGACTGATATGGCTGGTAAGGATAAGATTGACTTTTTATTTGTCTTTTAAAGACTCTTACTTAATGGATAAAAACCTAACATTTTCCAAGTTATTTTTGTTATTATGGTGCTTTTAATCTTTTCAACTTATGTCAAATAGGAAATATTATTTTTTTCTTATACTTCTGAATTACCTGCAACCTTTTTCCTTTGAGCAAATAGATAAGTTTTGAAATGAAGCTCTGATTTTTAATTAGTTGTAGATTGTATACTGATGGCATTTTGTTATAGAGAAGCCCTTTTTTGTGCTCTGAGGTTTTATTTCCTGTTTAGAGAGAGGGGTATTAAGTAAGAATATCCTCATTTAAAATTCTCAAGACACAACTTCAAGAAGGAAAATAGACACCTGGAGAACTAATAGAACTCCTTTGAGAAGCTATTTAGTCTTTGATTCTTGGATATAATCACACTTTGCTTAGGGCCTTCCACATTGAGACTAAATACCAGTCTGACCATTGTAAAATTTGGACTTTACTAGTGGAGAATCCCAGGGACGGGAGCCTGGTGGGCTGCTGTCTATGGGGTCGCACAGAGTCGGGCACAACTGAAGTGACTTAGCAGCAGCAGCAGCAGAGTGGATCAACTTCACCACCCTAGTAGACAAGAACTAGGAAGTAGGCGAAAACCTCCAGATGTTCAAGCTGGATTTAGGAAAGGCAGGGGAATCAGAGATCAAATTGCTGTCATCCTTTGGATCATAGAAAAAGCACAAGAATTCCAGGAAAACACCTGCTTCTGCTTCATTTACTATGCTAAAGCCTTTGATTGTGTGGATCACAAAAAACTGTGGAAAATTCTTAAAAAGATGGGAATACCAGACCACCTTACTTGCTTTCTGAGAAACCCGTATACAGATCAAGAAGCAACAATTAGAACTGGACATGGAACAATGGACTAGTTCAAAATTGGGAAAAGAGTACCTCAAGGCTGTACATTGTCAACCTGCTTATTTAACTTACATGAAGAGTACATCATGTGAAATGCTGGGCTGAATGAAGCACAAGCTGGAATCAACATTGCTGGAAGAAATATCAATAACCTCAGATATGTAAACGATACCACCCTTATGGCAGAAAGCGAAGAGAAACGAAAGAGCCTCTTGATGAAGGTGAAAGAGAGGGGAAAAGCTGGCTTAAAACTCAACATTTCAAAAAGCTAAGATCATGGCATCTGGTCCCATCACTTCATGGCAAATAGATCGGGAAACAATGGAAATAGTGACAGACTTTATTTTCTTGGGCTCCAAAATCCTTGCAGATGGTGACTGCAGCCATGAAATTAAAAGATGCCTGCTCTTTGGAAGAAAAGCTATGACCAACCTAGACAGCATATACAAAGCAGAGACATTACTTTGCCAACAAAGGTCCATCTAGTCAAAGCTGTGGTTTTTCCATGTATGGATGTGAGAGTTGGATCATAAAGTAAGCTGAGTGCCAAAGAATTGATGCTTTTGAACTGTGGTGCTGGAGAAGACTCTTGAGAGTCTCTTGGCCTGTAAGGAGGTCAAACCAGTCCATCCTAAAGGAAATCAGTCCTGAATATTCATTGGAAAGACTGATGCTGAAGCTGAAGCTCCAGTACTTTGGCCATCTGATGCAAAGAGCTGACTCACTGGAAAAGACCCTGATGCTGGGAAAGATTGAAGTCAGGAAAAGAAGGGGATGACAGAGGACAAGATGGTTGGATGGAATCACCGACTTGATGGACTTGAGTTTGAGTAAGCTCCAGGAGATGGTGAAGGACAGGGAAGCCTGGCGTGCTGCAGTCCATGGGGTCGCAAATAATCAGATGCTACTGAGGACTGAACAACAACAGGGTGGATCAAGATGGCTCTTGTAATACATAGACAGTATGACATTACTTGTTTGATTGCCTGAGTGAATTTGTTGAGAGTTAAGTGATCTTCCAGGTTTATCTTTTTAAAATGTGGCCTTTGCTGGTTTTTGAATAGTGCCAGCTTTTAATTTAATGCCAGAGATTTTCTTGTCATCTAATAGTATCATTTAATATTTGTATTTTTCGCATAGAGTGTGCCGAAAAACTGTTTGACTTAGTGGATGGTTTTGCTGAAAGCACCAAACGTAAAGCAGCAGTTTGGCCACTACAAATCATTCTGCTTATCTTGTGTCCAGAAATAATCCAGGATATATCCAAGGATGTGGTTGATGAAAACAACATGAATAAGGTGAGGAGGGAAAAGTTATTTCTACTATGTTCAGATGTGAAATGATATTTTTAAAAAATTTTTCATTTGGCCGTGCTGTGCGGCTTACAGGATCTTAGTTTCCCGACCAGGGATCGAACCTGGGCCCTGGCAGTGAAAGAGCCAAGTCCTAACCACTAGATGGCCAGGAAATTCACATGAAGCAATTTACTTTACTCAAGGTATATATTTCTTTAAGCTTAGCATTGTGTCCATTTCTAGCTGCATCATTGTGGGTATTTTTTTTCGCTGGCCTTAGCAGAGACATACTTGGACCTAAATTTAGTTAGAGGAAAAATAGGGTATTAGTGATAACCCTCATTGATTAAAGCTTTAAAACGATCCCATAGTTGCATTCTTTTGCCAGAAAGAATAATATTAAACATAGTATTAAACATAGTTTTCTGTAATAATCACTGCAAGGGTTACCATGCTAAAATTCATCACTTTTATGGTGTCTTTGCATGTTCTTAGGTTTGTGTCCACTTGGTGCTAATGAAATTGCCTAGTAACTCATTTTAGGCATTCTAGAACAGTTTTCACAGCATTTTATTAGGAAGGCGGGTACCATATATGCCGTCTGTAGTGCAATTGGCACTGTAACAACTGATAGTTCTCAGGGGCTCATAATTTTTTTAAAACAAAAGAACTGGGTATTTAACCTTATTGTTTTATTTGAATTTCTTTATGCAGTTTGTTTTGAGAATACCTTCTTTGTAATGTAAATATTTAAAATTTATATATTTTTGACACTGGGAGAAATACCCTTAGCCAACTAAGCATGAAATGGACTTCTGCATGAGTTGCCTGTAGATGGAGATGTTCAAAATCAGCTGAATGAATTCAACACTTTGTAGAAGTATTGTGTAGGGAATTTATGCATTGACTGGTAAATAAATGAACTGGATAATCCTTGGGAGTCTGTGATGCTTTGGTGCTCTCCAACTTTCCCATTATGAGGACACCATTTTTCATGTTTCATTGTTTTGGACTCCTTTAAACTAATATTTTGTTTTTTGTTTGTGTTTATTGGGAAAATACACATATGTAAAAAGCGGTTCTGAGCTCACTAGTGCTCTTGAGTGAATTTGTATTTTAATAATTACAGCTACATCTTTCCAAATGCTTATTGGTCATTTGTTTATATTCTGTGAATCACTCATTTTTCTATTGAATTATTTGTCTTTTATTGATTTGTAGAGTGTCCGTACAGTTTTTACTCGATTTCTCTTTTTAAACTTTGTTTATGGGTTTTTGTTTTTGCTGTTTAGATATTTAAAATTTCTGTGAAGTCCACTCAATTTTGCTTTTTTCTTCCTTAGGTTTTGGGTCAGCTCTCTCCTCCCCAAGATTTATTTATTCATTTTATTGAGATATAATTCACATACTATAAGATTTACCTTTTAAAGTGTATAATTCAGTGGTTTTTAGTATACTCAACCCAGAGTTGTGTAATCATTACCACTATCTAATTCCAGAAAATTTTCATCATCTCCACAAAAAACCTTATGCCTGTTACCAGTTATTCATTATTCCCCTTTCACCCCAGTCCCTGGCAGCCACTGATCTGTGTTCTGTCTCTGTATTTGCTTGTTCTGGACATTTTGTGTAAATGGAATCATATGCTATGTGGCCTTTGTGTCTGGGACCACCCAAGAGTTTTGAAATAGGCATATATATATATATATGTGCTGTGCTGTTCTAAGTCGCTTCAGTCATGTCTGACTCTTTGCAACCCTTTGGACTGTAGCCTCCAGGCTTCTCTGTCCGTGGGGTTCTCCAGGCAAGAATACTGGAGTGGGTTGCCATGCCCTCCTCCAGGGGATCTTTCCCACCCAGGAATTGAACCCACATCTATGTCTTCTGCATTGGCAGGCGGGTTCTTTACCACTAGTGCCACCAGGAAGCATGCACACATGTGTGCGTGCGTGCAGTTCAGGAGGAGGGCATGGCAACCCACTCCAGTGTTATTGGGCTTCCCTGCTGGCTCAGACAGTAAAGCATCCGCCTGCAGTGCGGGAGACCTGGGTTCAATCCCTGTTTTGGGAAGATCCCCTGGAGGAGGGCATGGCAACCCACTCCAATATTCTGAAGCAGCTTAGCATGTATATATATATTTGTAGTACTTTGCTAGGCTAAAAAGTTTAGATCTTAAATCCTTCTGGTTTTAAAAAATGTATTTTTTAAAATTTATTCTTTTTTCTAGTCATATTTCTAATGTGCTAACGAGTGTTAATGGTTATCCTTTATTCATGGGTGTATCCTTTGATTCATATCTACTTGGTCATATAAACATTTACATGAAAATACATACACATATATGATGGTTGTTATACTTTAAAATGAAATAATTTTACACATATTACTCTGCATCTTACTCTGTTTACTTAAAAGCCAATTTTATCTGTTCCTCAAAATCGTTGATGGAGATCTAACACTTTCATATAAGTATTTGGTAATATTCTGTTACACTAATGAGCCTCATTTACTCAGCCATTTCAGTGTGAATAGCTTGTTTTTTTGTGTGGAATTTTTGTCTCTTTTAAGGTAACTTTTAACAGTTTATTCTTTGCTAGGAGATATATTTTTCAGTTTTATCAATAAAGAGTTATGTATATCTATGCTTAGTTTATTTATAATATAGAAATATGTAGACAGAATATGTTTATAATATTTATATATTCTAATTATTTTCTTCAGCATCCATGTTTATGACTGTTTCCTCATTTCTAATATGTCTCATTTTTCTTTATTGATGTTTACTAGAGTTTATACTGTTGGCCTTTAAAAACTTGGTCTTATAACTTTATATCTTCTAGCATTTATTTTTTGAGGTAATGGTTTAGTTCATCTATTTTCAGCTTTTTAAAACATTGTAGAACTTTTTATAAGGCTTTGAATTTACTTTTTTGCAGTGGTCTTAGTTTTCAGATGAAGTGTTCTTAATTTTAGTAGTTTTAAATCTCTGATTTCTCTTAATGATGCCATATTTGACTTAGAGGAATGTTTTATAGTTTCCAGATTGTTAGTTTTGGGGTGATTTAAAAAATTTAATTGTGGTTAGAAAATAGTGGTACATATTTGTTTTAAAAAAGTGTCCCACAGTCATCAGAGTAGAATGTGTATCATTTCAGTAGGACACAGAATTTAATATAAATCTTTAAAACTACTCTTGGAACTACCCTGTAGGTGGCTTGAGATAGTATCCTGTGAGAAATGCTTGGTTTTGCTGGCTGGGCTCCCAGAGGCAGCCTTTGGCAGCGTGGCAGAGCTCCTCCCAGGCTTTGGTAATCATGCTTAGCTCTTCAGTATAAAAGAAGCAAGGCAGTAAACAACAGACAAATAGAACCCTAAACAGATCAGACCAGGCTTTCGTTTACACCAGTCCTAGACTGCAGATTATATGTG
This sequence comes from Muntiacus reevesi, assembly GCF_963930625.1. Classification (NCBI taxonomy): domain Eukaryota; kingdom Metazoa; phylum Chordata; class Mammalia; order Artiodactyla; family Cervidae; genus Muntiacus; species Muntiacus reevesi. The sequence continues at coordinate 43,074,845 of NC_089266.1, forward strand.
AAAAGCAGTTCTCTTTTTTCAACTTCTAAATTTTATTATTATTTTTAGTTGTATTACTGTCTGTATTAGGATAGGTAGTATAATAGCTCAACACAATAGAACTTTCTTATACTTAATGAAATAGTACTGAGTAGCTCTGCAGGACAATCGCCCTGTTTGTGATCTCTTAGGACCTTGGCCAGCAAAGATTCTGCCATTTCTTTTTATACATGGCTTTTATAGAAGTTGTTTCCATTCTGCCAGCCAGAAGGAAAAAAGATAGCATAGAAAAAAGCATGTTGAGGATTTTTATGGGCCAGGCCCTTAAATGGCATGGATCACTTTCATTCACATTCCATTGATTGAACTCATTCATATAGCCATGTTTAACTGTAAGAGAGGCTGAGAAATATGACTGTAACTTCAGAAACGAGAGATGAACATGGAGACCAAGGAATAAGGGAGCTGGGGGAAAATCGGGAGTCAAGAATAGCTTAGATTGCTGTCTCCCTAGATTTCCAAGTTATTTCTTTATGGGTAAAAAATTATTTTTCAAGAATACCTGTTTACTAGGATAATAATACAATCGCATGTGCTATACTAATTCAGGTGAAGCTTGAATAGTGAGGAAAGTTTTATGGAAGAGGTGTGGAACCTTAGTTGAAATAAGAAAGGAATTTAGATTAGAGAAGGTGAAGGTGAAGTCGCTCAGTCGTGTTTGACTCTTTGTGACCCCATGGACTGTAGCCCACCAGGCTCCTCTGTCCATGGGATTTTCCAGGCAAGAATACTGGAGTGGGTTGCCATTTCCTTCTCCAAAGATGAGTGTTATTCAAGCCAGGGAAGTCAAGAAAATAGATCTAAAAATATTGAAGATATATTCAGAAAAGTTAGCTAGAGAGTGGAAGGTTCTCAAAGACAGTTGTAAGTGAAGATGAAGAGCAGATAGTGAGTTATCTGGAAGACATTGCAAGTTTCAACTTTATTCTTTAGGCAATTAGAAAAAAATCTAAAGATTAGGATTAGGAACTTCCCTGGTGGTTCAGTGAGTTTGCGTTTTAACTTTATTCTTTAGGCAATTAGAAAAAATCTAAAGATTAGGATTAGGAACTTCCCTGGGGGTCCAGTGGCTAAGACTCTGCTCCCAATGCAGAGGACCCTAGTCTGATCCCAGGTCAGGGAGCTGTATTCTACAAGCTGCATAATTTTCTGTGAAGAATGGAGTTTAGAGCAATAGAACAGCTTTCAATATATCCTTAGTTAGAAGGCTGAAGGTTGAATATAACCTGGAGTTTTAGGTAAAGATGGAACAGTTTGAGATAGACCATAACCAAGAAAGAATAGTGTTTAGAAATTAAAGGTAATATAAAAAGAGAATTTGATAGGCTAAATTCAGGGTTGAGAAGTCAACTACATTGTTTGGGAAGGACTGTTTCTCATGTTCCTTTAATAATTCAGCAAAGAAAGGGAAGAACAGATCTTTTTTTGGGGGGGATTCAAGAATCATTTAAATTATGACAGCTATTTAAAATTATGAAATTTAAAACCGTAAGTATCAATTATGTATCAGTATTTCTATAGAGAGTGCAGTTTTTAGTGGCTGATAATTCGCTACTTTATTAGATCAGTCTGAAATCCAAGAAATTTCATATATCATCTCATTGCTGTGTTTGACCTCTGTAGAAGCTGTTCCTGGACAGCCTGCGAAAAGCGCTTGCCGGCCATGGAGGGAGCAGGCAGCTCACTGAGAGCGCTGCAGTCGCCTGCGTCAAGCTGTGCAAAGCGAGCACGTACATCAACTGGGAGGACAACTCTGTCATCTTCCTGCTGGTTCAGTCCATGGTGGTTGATCTCAAGGTGACATGCCTGTTATTTCTCTTATACAGACTGAAAAATGCTAAATGAAAAATAAACCTCTAGTATAAAGACTATACTGGTTTATTTTGAAAATCATTGCTAACACAAAAGTTCTGAGTCTTCTTCCTTGTGGCTAAGCTGGTAAAAAATCTGCCTGCAGTGCGGGAGACCTGGGTTCGATCCCTGGGTTGGAAAAATCCCCTGGAGAAAGGAACGGCTACCCACCCCAATATTCTGGCCTGGAGAGTTCCATGGACTGTATAGTCCATGGGATTGCAAAGAGTTGGACATGACTAAGTCACTTTCACTTCCACTTTATTAAATTTATAGGACCTGCTTTTGCTACTGCTCCTCAGGCTACATTAAGTGGCTTAGAATATGAAGAAAACACAGAATTAACCAGTTTTCTTAAATTACCATAAATATTCAGACTTGGGTTTAAAATAATGTAGAAATTTGGGCCTGAAAGGAACCATATGTGGTCTAGTAAGAATTTTATCATGAACCACAACATTAGCACTTTATGTTTCCTCTGGCAACTACATGTTACTGCCATCTGTGTGGATGATGTGTTGTTATTAAATACTAGTAGTAAAAACACTGCGTGACTGTTGAAAAGCTTTTATTTTCGCTTGGAATTTTCATAGAACCTGCTGTTTAATCCAAGTAAGCCATTCTCGAGGGGCAGTCAGCCGGCAGACGTGGACCTCATGATCGACTGCCTTGTCTCCTGCTTCCGAATAAGCCCTCACAATAACCAACACTTCAAGGTGAGAGCATCGGTTTGCATCAGTTTCATTTACTGACGCTGTTGATCCTTTATAAATGCGAAATGAGTAGAAAGATGATAGATTGCACCTTTATCAGTATTTCTTTTTATATGTTAAAGTTAATTTCAAGATCCTAAAAAATGTGTTCTGTTTTTAAAAATTTCCCTTTTTGTTGTTTCTTTTGTCCTCGTGTATGTTATTATATATTTTTCTTATAGAAATAGTTTACTGTTTTTTTTCTTTCCTCTGTAGATCTGCCTGGCTCAGAATTCCCCTTCTACATTTCATTATGTGCTGGTAAATTCACTCCATCGAATCATCACCAATGTAAGTCCAAAAGGTATTGCTAAATTGCTTAAAATTTTTTCTTTCTTCCATCTTATTTCTTTTTAAGAACGGTGTTTCTGGTTTACAAAAGATTTTGAATTTAGATGTATGATACAGGAAGATTTCTCATACATGATTCTATCTAATAACTGACAATACAATTGTATTTTTCATATTTAATCTGAATCCCAGGACCCTTACTGAGGAAGGTGGAATTAATAGGATCTTTTGGAAAGATTAAACTTAAAAGATTTTTGGGTCAAAACCCTTGAGAACAGTGTCACTGAAAACATAATTTAACATTTTCATCCTAAAGCTCTACATATTATTTTAATACTCAGCTCTTTCCCAGCATTTGATACATTCTGAATTGTCACCTTACTGTTTAAGTTAAAAGTAGCAGTATTTATGTTGTAGCTTATTATGTACATTAAAGAAAAATGGTGAGATCATATTTGTACTTTTCTTCCTTAAACAAATGAAACAATACTTTGAGGTGTTTACATGGCACAAAAGCATATCAGACAAAATAAGTAAACTCATTAAAAAGTACTTGTGAAGGCTTCAACTGTGATGTGAGTATGTTAAGTGGAAAGATAGTAACCATACCACATTTGAACCATGGATTTAAAAATTTCTGTTCTTCTAAATCATATTTTGAGGGTTTTTAAGGTGTTATAGTAGGTGTTACTCCTTTTCATCCACTTTCATCCATTGTTAGATATTCACATGTATATGTAAATTGTTCAACTTTTTCCTTTTTTCCTCCCTTAAAAAAAGACTTTAATCATTGTTAACTTAGGTATATTTGTCCTCTTTATAATCATATTTCACTTTAAGAGTGTGTCTCTAGGGAGTTAAAGATGTCCTTCCCACCTTCATTGCTTTGGATATATTGAATTATACCAAATTCTGCCACATTTTCTTTTATCCATTCCTGCAGAAGAGTAATAACTATTAATAAAACTATTTGGTGACACATTTAGTTTTCCTCAGTGGGGTGCTGGTAGCATTTTTGGTCAGTACAGTCTTTGTTATGCAGAATTGCTTTGTGTATTGTAGGACATTTGGTATCCTTAGTCCTCATTTCATTAAGTACCATTTGTGCCACTTCCTTTCTCTCCCATCTCTGCCCCCAGACTTTATGAATAACTAAAAATGCCCGAGGGAATGATTACTCTCTCAGTTGAGGATCAGTTATAAGTAGAAGTAACATTAACTACTGTTTCTTTCAAAAGGGAAAGTTTAATGAATCTGATATGGCAGATAAGGTATATTTGTAGTAAAAACTTAGAAAATTTTATGCTTTACTTTTGCCAGTGTAATGAGTCAGGACATTGTACCCTTAAGGTTTACTTTCAAGGCCATTACTTACAAAAAAAGAAACAACAGTGGTTTTTACCTTTCAATTTTATGTGTAATTCAGAAATAAAATATTACTGCTTTTTTATCCTTTGGCTTATAATACTAAAAACATTCCATTTTTTAGAGTGGATGGTTTACATAAATGCTTAAAGCTTGTATTTAATAAACCCAAGTATATATATTTTTGATACTCTGTGGCTAGTTACTTTAATTGTGAAATATTTTTGTCTACAATTGAATATATAGAGCACTTTCAAGCATGGACTTGGCACTGCTGTAAGTGGCTGAGCTGCTTCTTTGTGGGTTTAAAGCATGCCTGGAGTGGTACTTCATGCATGCCTCAGTGTATATGGTGAAGTGGTTGTGCATCCTCCTATACTCCAATGCGTACTGCATGTGTGAAGGTGGAGTGTGTCTGTATCAGGCCACGTCTAAGAAATCTGTTTTTATAAAGAGAAACCTGAATTGACTAAACTTTTAAAATATTAAGTAGGTATCAGTAACCTTTTAGTGAGTAGCTTAAAAAGGAGCATAAATTTGAGTCTATAGAATAGTTTTAAAGTTGGACTTTATCATAATGATACTTTATCATAACGTAAGATTGTTTGATAAATTGTTTCTTGTTAGGGTTTTTCTTTCCTTTGGTTTGAGGCTAACAGATACTGAATCTAAAGTATTTTCTGACTGAAAAGGACCATGTGTTCAGATGCAAATTTATAGAATTGACTACTATGAAATTTCACTGAATGTAGTTATTATAGAAATGTTTTGTCTTGAAATCACATAAAGTTTTTCTTAGGTATTTGAACTCTTGATCTTAAATTCATTCATAATAAAAGATTTTCTTTTAAATGATTCTTGGTTCAGTACACCTCATGAGCTCTCTTCTTCCTTGGTCCTTTAGCCAGTTCACAGATTTTTAAAAATTACCACATTCTCAAATTTGATAAGTTTTATTACTGATGTGGTTTTGAGGGTTTATGTAGAAGTAGTAATAATGTTTGCAGTTTTGTTTTGCTTTTGTGACACATACTCATATTCAGTTCATAAGTACTGTTTTTAGGTCTAAAAGAGTCCTCCCTTAAGATTTCTTCTTAAGAAATCTGAAAATGTAGTAACTGTTCAAATTTGATTATAATTTAAGCTTTTTATCCCTTTCTAAAATGGTACAGGTAGTTCGGTCATCTCTTTTATTATGGAATGCCATAAGTGATGAATTTTAGCTATAAAGTCTTTGTTATGTGCTTAATCTTTATAGGCTTCCTTTAGGTTAGTTTAGATATGTTGTTATCATTGGGAAATAAAATAATATACACAATAGGAACCAAATATTTCACCCATCAGTGCAACATTCTGTAGCTGGTATAGTACTTAATACTTACTATTGTTTTTTCCTTATAGCAATTTCCTGTAGTTTACTTATGGATAGTTCACATATTGAGAATAAGATTATTTCTTTCTGCTGAGAGAAATTATTTCCAAGGCATGTGAAACTTATTGAAATAATCTTGAAGAATTGCCATATGATCTGCTCGTATTATAAAAGTATTGCCATTTACTTGACAATACACTTAGGATTTTCAAGGGCTAAAAAGAACAAGTCTACTTTAATTGACTAGTTTCTGAAAGGACACATTTAATAATTGCTTGGAACACTAAAATTTTTACCAACTACATGATGTCCAGGTTTTAGTGCCTGTTTTATTTAAAAGTGTATCTTTTACTTTAAAATGAATGACTTTATTTGTTATATAAAATAGCAGTTATGTCAGTAACTACATCTTAAGTTAAAATCACATAGGGTATACCTGGTACCATGAGACAGTTTCAGCAGCTATCACAATGACATAATAATTTGGATAGGATATTACATGGGATGTGTATGTCTTTAAGCAGTTTCTGACATTATGAGTTCAGTATAGTCAGAGGACCCTTATATCAGTGCATTTTGTGATTGTTCAGCTTTTGTTACTTTAAGTTGATTAACACAAGCTGTATAAATTAGTAAGTATATGGAAATCAAGGAGTATTGATTGCCGTGGGAAAGTCAGGTGACCAAATTGACTAAAGTTTAAGGAATTCACTATATAACTAAGTTAAGAAAACTTAATCATTTGTTAGGAAGTAAATAAAGAATTTGAGAGAAAAATGGAAACAACCATACTGTACAAATAAAAGTATTTTTTCCTTCATAGTGTTGAAGTTTTTTTGGAATGGAATTAAGTATTGATTTCATTTTGTAAATTGGTTTTATAGTACACTGTAGATGTGTCTTGGCTTCCCAGGTGACACTAATGGTAAAGAATCTGCCTGCCAGTACTGGAGATGCAAGAGACGTAGGTTTAGTCCCTGGGTTGTGAAGATCCCCTGAAGTAGGAAATGGCAGCCCACTTCAGTATTCTTGCCTGAAAAATCCCATGGACAGGGGATGCAGGCGGGCTGCAGTCGATGGAATCACAGAGAGTTGGATACGACTGAGCACATGCACACACATTCATAGATGCGGCTCCACCTGCCAAGTGGCGAATCTCCCTGCCAAGCAGGAAACGTGGGTTGATCTTTGAGTCGAGAAGATTCCCTGGAGTAGAAAATGGCAATCCACTCCAGTATTCTTGCCTGGAAAATCTCTTGGACAGAAGGAACCTGGTGGGTTACAGTCTATGGGGTCACAAAAGAGTCAGACACGATGTAGTGACTAAATAGCAACAACAATCCAGTAAATAGAGTTCATAATCCAAAATCTGAGGTTTAGGTAATATAACCCGATGCTCCTCAAAATATTCTAAGGGTTAGGGCTAAAAAATTAAATACTGAGAATTTAATTAGCTTAGTGTTGAATTAGAAGGAACTTGGGAACAGGATATGAAGCTATTATATCGCCTTATCTACTGTTTCAAATTGTTCTTGCAGGTATTTTTTGTTACAGGAGTATTATAAAGCCTGTATTTTAAGTAATCCTGTTCCTTGCATACTCTCCATTATGTAGTGAAAAATTCATCCCGTCATTTTTGTATTCAGAGAGAGACAAACTTAATAGTTTTAGTGATTTTCATAGTTGTCATTTTTCATAATATAGTTATTACTTCATTTAAAAGTTACACTTTCAAATAAAATAGGCACTGAAAACTAGAACCAAAGCTAAACAAGTTGAACTACAGAAAAATATTTACATAAAAAAACCCAGTTACCTTTAAAAATATTTAGCTATGATCATTTTGTCTTTGTGGTGATCATTAGTCTTCTCATGTATTGTGCCATCATTGCATATCAATTTAAGATTATAGGTTTACTAATAGCTTTATCTCATTTACTAATTTCATGTTGTAATTATCATTGCTGTTTGTCTGTAGGCGTATAAGTAATAGTTTACCACATATTCCTTCAACACCGTGTTGAACCACTGATCTCTTTTAAAACTGATAATAGCGTTCTTGCTTTGGGAAAATATATACTATATATGCATACGTTTCTGGAATGTGTAAAACATTAAACTTACAGAGAAAAGCTTGGCTGCAGAAATAGCTCTTTACTCTCTGTCTTTCAGACTCGTTAGATTATCAGTGAGAAAAGACAGTCTCGTGTTCATGCTCGTGCAGTGGGCTCTTTCTCTCATGCTCATTATGATAATAAAGCAGATGTGTGGTTTGGTGTTTGAATTAAAGACATTACTTGAAGACTTTGGAAATCATAGTGTGTGTTTGCATGGTCTTAGAAAGTTTCTTACGAAGTAATCAACCATAAAACCACAGTGATAACCAGAGCATATAACTCGTGCAAATTTGGACTTTTTCTTTTGTATGGTCTCTGTTTTCCTCCAGTCTGCGTTGGATTGGTGGCCTAAGATTGATGCTGTATATTGCCACTCAGTTGAACTTCGAAATATGTTTGGTGAAACACTTCATAAAGCAGTCCAGGGTTGTGGAGCACACCCAGCAATACGAATGGCCCCGGTAAGATTAATCATAAATTTTGATTTCCATCTTCTTGAGATTGCATTTTTTTTTTCAGTATCTTTATCCCATTCTTGCTGTTTTGATTATTTTAGAAAATCAAATGAGACTTTTCAGTAAGAATTGTGGTATGTCAAATACTGCAGTAGTGTTGCAATGCTAGTTAATGATGTATGTTTTCTACTATTTCAGTGAGTTAAACTTTTTCTTAGAGATATTTTCTAACAAAATGCTGTTAAAATCTTAGTGAATGTCACCTTTTCTTTTTTTGGTTTCTTTTTCCTTCAATTTTTCCTTATGAATCAAAATACTTTGATTAGCTCCTTATCTTTTGGGGATGCATAGGGGAAACTGACTCCTGGGCTAGAGTGAATGTTCCTGCTAATGCACTGTTTTGCCCATTGGATGCTACATATTGCACACAGGAAATTAGAAATAGAATTCAAAGTTTATATTTAAAAATATCTCACATTTCATTAAACAAAAGGACAAAAACCTCCAGTGCTCTTGGGCATTATAACAAACGCTTTTCTCATACATAAACTTTGGGAATAATTGCTGCATGTTATAGAGAACACACCTTTCCTTTTTACCTTTGAAAGACAGCTTGTTTTCATGGACATTTTTTATTAAGAGTCCGTAGATGCTGGATAATTTCCCATCTGTGTATTTGCATATGCTGCTGCTGCTAAGTTGCTTCAGTCGTGTCTGACTCTGTGCGACCCCATCCCTGGAATTCTCCAGGCAAGAGCACTATATGCATAAAAAAGCATACATGTCAAAAGCATGTATTTTTGTTTCCTTTTAAAAGAAAAGGGAAGATGTTTTCTAAGAATAGATAAAAAGGTAGTATTGGATCCAGAATATAATGTTGGATTTTTGGTTGAATAGCATCCATAATTATAGTATTCTACAATAGTATCTCTGTAATTGAAACACATTTTCCATGATTGAATTTTTCTCAAAGAAAGCTTTCTTTGTTATCAGTGTTCTCTGGCAAAATACATGCATTCTGTAACTTGGGAGATGGAATGCCATTAAAGGGAAAAAAAAGTTAAACTATTAAATACAGAGATTGCCTGTGTAGCATATTCCATCAATTCTAAGAAGCACCTATTTAACATTTCTGAATTTGGGGGTGGATCTTATTTGTATGATATCGTGCGGTTGACAATTTTCATTCCTTATGATACGTAAAATAATGATGCATCTTACAGTTGATAATGTCATTGTTTCTATGAAATGTTTATATATATGTATATGAGATATTTTATTACATGAGTTACTCACTGTATCTGTGAGACCTATAGAATAAATATTTTACCCCTGTTCTAACATTTGGAAAATCGCTTTTAACATAGGAGTCCACCAACCTTATTTTAAAGATTTTAGTATTTTAGCAGATTTTCACTTAAACTTTTTGCAAGATTATGTAAAAATATATATAAGATTATATAAGAAAATGTAAGAGGAAGGCTGAGCACTGAAGAATTGATGCTTTCAAGTTGTGGTGCTGGAAAAGACTTGAGAATCCCTTGGTCAGCAAGGAGATCAAATCAGTCAATCCTAAATGAAATCAACCCTGAATATTCATTGGGAGGACTGTTGCTAAAGCTGAAGCTCCAATACTTTGGCCACCTGATATGAAGAGGCCGGCTCATTGGAAAAGACCCTGATGCTGGGAAAGATGGAAGGCAGAAGGAGAAAGGGGTGCCAGAGGATGAGATGTTAGATAGCATCACTGACTCAGTGGACATGAATTTGAGCAAACTCAAAGATAGTGGAGGACCAGGGAGTCTGCTGTGCTATATAGTCCATGGGGTTGCAAAGAGTCGGATACAACTTAGTGACTGACAACGACAACAGAAATAAGAACAATATAGACATGCAAAAATACTTTTTATTTGCTTTTTAAACTTGATTGTATTAATCTTATACTTTCTATTGAATGTTTCTACTAATACCATACATTTGGTGCTATAAAATATGTCCCTTTATTTTTCAAAGTTTTTAAAAAATAGATTTATTTGAAAATGTTGAATAGCTATTATCATGATTCTGATGTCTGATTCTTAGAAGGTAAATGTCATGTTTTTGTTTTTAGAGTCTTACATTTAAAGAAAAAGTAACAAGCCTTAAATTTAAAGAAAAACCTACAGACCTGGAGACAAGAAGCTATAAGTATCTTCTCTTGTCCATGGTGAAACTAATTCATGCAGATCCGAAGCTCTTGCTTTGTGTGAGTAGTTTTTATAAAATGCCTTGAAATTATTATACTAACTTAATTTGGTTTAACTGAAATGCCAAAACCTTGAGGGTGATTATTAGCTCAAGAACACTTACTGAACCTTCCTGATTGTATGTGAAACTTGACATTCCTAAGAAAATGAACTTATAGAGATTACTAATATAATTAGATCAGATCGTACTCTTTTGTCTTATTTTTTCTTATCATTAAACTAACATATTTTGGTGAGATCTTCTGTCCATACCCTGTTACCAAATTATGTATTATTCAGATATAATCCTAGGATGGGGTTTGGATATAATGAAGCAACCATAAATCAAGTGCTTCCTATATCTGTTCAGTTGTTTTTTTTTTTAAGTCTCCAATCGCTCTTACCTAAAAATTGAGTTTTTCTATCCTTATTTCTTCCTGTCATCAGCCTTTTATTATCACTGACTTTGCCTGCCTATACTGTATTGGGAGGAAAAGGAGATAAAAATGAGTATGGTTAGCACTCAAGTATTGTGGTTATTCTTCTCTTACAGCCTGAGATGGTATTAGATTCCTGAGAGCATTACTGTAATACACAAGATAATTAGGAACTAACAAATGAGAATGAGTGGTAATTATATGAGCGCTTAGAAGCATGGGCTCTGGAGACTTACTAGCTGTGTGATTTGGGTGACTTACCTCTCTATGATTTGGCTTTCTTTTTTTTTCTTGACCACACCATGGGTCATGCAGGATCTTAGTTCCCTGAACAGGGGTTGAACCAGTTCCCCAACCAGGGATTGAACCCATGCCCCTTTGCTTTGGAAGTGTGGAGTCTTAACCACTGCACCACCAGGGAAATCCATGTGCTTTAGTTTTCTTATTTGAAATATTGTGATAATGATAATAATTCGTATTGTTAAGCAGACTGTGTCATGCTTTTAGGAACAATGCAGAATAAATGCATAATGAGTACTACATAAATGTTAGGATGTTATTACTATTGTTAAAATACAGTTAACATTAACATTAATATTATTAATGCCCCAAACATAGCAGAAATATATTTTGAAACTCATAGCATAACATATTTAACCTCTGTGGAATTTTCCAGTCCTGGGAAAATAGTGTCTAAAACAATTTCCTGTTACTTTGAGTAACAGGCTTAAGTGCTAAGTATACTTTTAATTTTGATGGTATATTTTTCAAGTTACTATACTATAGGAATCTATAAACTGATGTCCATAGTTTCAAGAGTTCTTTGAACCCCCTGAATTTAAAAAATATTTTTTTCTGAGAGAGGGAGGAGAAATAGAATTCCCAAAAGAATTAGTGACCCCCAGAATGGCCTATGTTGTTTTGAACTCTTTGAAAAGTCCATCCAAATTTGGAAGTCTGATAGAAGAAATTGTTAGAACTTTGGTATGGAGAAAGTCTTAAAATTCATCATTAAGACTTTATAACTGTGGGAGAAGGTGAGGGTGGGATGTTTTGAAAGAACAGCATGTATATTATCTGTGGTGAAACAGACCACCAGCCCAGGTGGGAGGCATGAGTCAAGTGCTCGGGCCTGGTGGGCTGGGAAGACCCAGAGGAATCAGGTGGAGAGGGAGGTGGGATGGGGGACCGGGATGGGGAATACGTGTAACTCTATGGCTGATTCATATCAATGTATGACAAAACCCACTGAAAAATAAAAAAAAATTAAAAAAAAAAAAAAAAAGAACCTAAAAAAAAAAAAAAAAAGACTTTATAAAAGGAATGAAATACCTTTTCCCTTCATTTTTTTGTTATGTAGCACACATTACTTGAGGTGTTATTTCATCATGCATGTCATATATTAGCATCACTCTGTTTGCATGACTGTAATTCAGGATCAAAGAATGCATCAGTCACCAGTGCCTTCTGTGTTAAATATTTTATTGTCAAGGAACAAGAATTTAAGCAAAACATACTATTTTCCAAGTTTCAAATTAGCAGACAGAAACAGATCAAAGTTGAAATTATTTTCTTTGCTGCCATCTAGTGGTTAAACAACTTTTCTCAGAGTAATGAAAGGTAAGTTGAAATAGTGAAAGGTTCATTGTAAATATTTGATTATTTTATATTTTTACTTACAAAAAACCTAAATCTTTGTAAGTCGGATAAATATAGGAATAACTACTAAATGATCTCAATCATGATATTTTAAAGTAATGTGTTTTTATTGTCTTAACAAGAGCAGTTTTTAAAATTAACTTATTTATTTTAATTGGAGGATAATTACTTTACAATATTGTGGTGGTTTTTGCTATACATCAACATGAATCAGCTGCAGGTACACTTCTGTCCCCCCATCATGAACCCCCCTCCCATCTCCCTCCCAGCAGCTTTTTTTTTTTCCCCAGCAGCTTTTTAATTTAAAAAAGTCTTACGATGTTTATTTTTGAGGTAAAATTCACATATGATGAAACTTGCCTTTTTAAAGTGACAATTCATTGGGTTTTGGTATGTATACAAGGTTGTGTAGTCATCACCGCTATCTAGGTCTAGAACATTTTTATCACCTCAAAAATAAACCTAAAACCCATTAGCAGTCAGTCTCCATTCCCTCCACCCTTTGGCCCCTGTCCTATAATTTTGTTTTTAATTGAAATTTGCTTTTTTATTTGCAGAATCCAAGAAAACAGGGGCCTGAAACCCAAGGCAGTACTGCAGAATTAATTACAGGGCTTGTCCAACTGGTCCCTCAGTCACACATGCCAGAGATTGCTCAGGAAGCCATGGAGGTAAGGGGAACATGAATTCTAGGCTCTTGAATGTAGCATTGTAACTATGTAGATTCTCATTTTTAAAAGTCTATTCCTTAAAAATTTTTTCCTTAAGAATTTTTTATCCAATTTTTAATGGTTACTTTCCATTTAGAGTTACTACAAAATATTGCCTGTATTCCCCATGTTGTACAATACATCCTTGAGCCTACCTTACATCCAGCAGTTTGTACCTTCCACTCCCCAATACCGGTATTGTCCACCCCTGGAACTCCCTCCACTGGTAACCACTAGTTTGTTCTCTGTATTTGTGAGTGTGCTTCTTTTTTGTTATATTCACTAGTTTGTGGATATTTCAGTTTCCACATATAAGGGATATCATATGGTACTTGTCTTTCTCTGACTTATTTCATATAGCATAATGTCCACCAAGTCTGTCTGTGTTGCTGCAAATGGCAACATTTCTTTCTTTTTTATGTCTGAGTAGTATTCTATTGTATGTATGTATGTGTGTGTGTGTGTATGTACACACACCACATCTTTATACATTCATGTATAAACAGACACATTCATATGTCCATTGATGGACACTTAGGTTGTTTCCATATCTTGGGAATTGTAAATAATACTGTTATAAACATTGGGGTGTATGTATCTTTTCTAATTAGTGTTTTTAGTTTTTATGGATATGTACCCAGAAGTGGAATTGCTGGGTTATACGGTGTTTCTATTTTTAGTTTTTTAAAGAACCTCCATACTGTACTCTACAGTGGCTGTACCAATTTACCTTCCTGCCAACAGTGTACAAGGGTTCCCTTTTCTCCATGCTCTCGCCATCATTTTGTTATTTGTGGTCTTTTTGACAATAGCCATACTGACAGGTGTGAAGTAACATCTCATGTGGTTTTGATTTTCATTTCCCTGATGATTAGTGATGTTGAGCATCTTTTCATATCCCTGGTGTCTATTTGTATGTCTTCTTTGAAAACCTGTGTATTCAGTTCTTTTGCCCATTTTTTAAAATTGGGTTGTTTGGTTTTTTTTTTTTTTTATGTTGAATTGTACAAGCTATTTATGTATGTTGAATATTAATCTCTTATCAGTCATATAATTTACAAGTATTTTCTCCCATTCAGTAGGCTGTTTTTGCATTTTGTCAATGGTTTCCTTTGCTGTGCAAAAACTTTTAAGTTTAATTAGGTCCAATTTGTTTACTTTTGCTTCCCTTGCTTTAGGAGACAGATCTAAAAAAATACTGCTACCGCTTAGGTCAACGAGTGTTCTGCTTATATTTCCTCTAGGAGTTTTATGGTTTCTGGTCTTGCATTTAAGTCCTTAATCCATTTTGAGTTTATTTTTATGTATTGTGTTAGAGAATGTTCTAATTTCCTTATTTTACGTAAGGAAAATAGCTGTCCAGTTTTCTCAGCACCACTTATTGAAGAGCCTGTCTTTTCTCCATTGTGTATTCTTGTCCCCTTTGTCATAGTTTGACTGTAAGTGCATGGATTTATTTTGGGGTTCTCTATCCTGTTCCATTGATCAGTGTTTTGTGCTAGTACCGTACTTTTTGATGACTGTAGTTTTGTAGTACAGTCTAAGGTCAGGGGGCATGATTCCTCCAGGTGTGTTCTTTCTCAAGTTTGTTTTGACTTTTTTGGATCCTTTGTGTTTCCGTACAAATTTTAAAATTATTTTTTTCTGATTCTCTGAAAAATACCATTGGTGTTTTGATAGGGATTGCATTAAATCTATAGAATGCCTTGGGTAGTATAGTCATCCCAACAATATTGATTCTTCCAACCCAAGAACATAGTGTATCTGTCAATATGTGTGTTATCTTCAATTTCTTTGACCAGTGTCTTTTAGTCTTTTGGAGTGTAGGTCTCTTGCCTCCTTAGGTAGATTTATTCCAAGGTATATAACTTTTTTTTTTAATGCAATGGTAAATGGGATTGTTTCATTAATTTCTCTTTCTAGTATTTCATAATTAGTTAAAGAAATGTGGCAGATTTTTGTATATTAGTTTTGCACCCTGTAACTTTACTGAATTTATTTATGAGTTCTAATAGTTTTTTGGTAGTTGTCTGTAGAATTTTATATGTATGGTATCATGTCATATGTGAACAGTGACAGTTTTAATCTTCCTTTCCAATTTGGATTTCTTTAATTTCTTTCTCTGATTGCTGTGACTAGGACTTCCAAAACTGTGTTGAAAAAAAGTGGCAAGAATGAGCATCCTTGTCTTGTTCCCTTGATTTTACAAGGAAGTGCTTTCAGGTTTTCATCATTGAATATGATGTTAGCTGTGGGTCTGTTGTAAATGGCCTTTGTAGAGGTATGTTCCCTCTATGCCCACTTTCCAGAGAGTTGTTTTTGATCACAAATCGATGTTGAATTTTATCAAAAGCTTTTTCTGTGTCAGTTGAGGGTCGTAGGATTTTTATTTTTCAGTTTGTTAATGTGGTGTATCACATTGGCTGATTTGTAGATATTAAAACATTCTTGCATCCCTGGAATAAGTCCCACTTGATCATGGTGTGTGATCCTTTTAATGTATTTTGCTAAGTTTTTGCTAATACTTTGTTGAGAATTTTTACATCTGTGTTCATCAGTGATATTGGCCTACAATTTTTTTGTGAAATATTTGTCTCATTTTGGTATCAAGGTGATGGTAGCTTCATAGAATGAGGGAGGAAGCAGTCCTTCCTATGCAATAGTTTGTGAAGGATAGGTGTTAGCTCTTCACTAAATGGTAGAATTCACCTGTGAAACCATCTGGTCCTGAGCTTTTGTTTGTTGAGAATTTTTAAATTATTGATTCAATTTCATTACTGGTGATTGGTCTGTTCCTATTTTTATTTCTTCTTGAGTCAGTCTTGAAGATTGTACCTTTCTAGGAATTTGTTTTTTTTTCCCTAGAGTATCCCATTTTATTAACATGTAACTGTTCATGGTATCCTTATGATCCTTTGTATTTCTGTGGTGCCAGAAATACAACTTCACCTTTTTCATTTCTGATTTTATATTTTGGGCCCTCTCCCTTTTTTTCTTGATGAGTCTGGCTAAAAGTTTATTAGTTTTATCTTTCCAAAGAACTGCTCTTAGGTTCATTGATTTTTTTTTTTTTTTTTAGTCTCTATTTAAATATTTCTGCTCTGATCTTTATGATTTTCCTCTACTAACTTTGGGTTTTGTTTGTTCTTTTTCTCATTTCTTTAGGTTTAAGTTTAACTTGTTTATTTCAGATTTTTCTAGTTTCCTGGGCTAGGCTTCCTCTTAGAACTAGGGGGGATCTTCCCTCTTAGAACTGCTTATGCTGCATCCCATAGATTTTGGATCACTGTGTTTTCATTTTCATTTGTCTGCAGGTATCTTTTTATTTCTTTGGTTTCTTCAATAACCCGTTGGTTGTTTAGTAGCATATTGTTTAACTTCCATATGTTTGTGCTTTCCTTATTTTTTCCTTGATGTCTAGTCTCATAGTGTTGTGGTTGGAAAAGACTCTTGATATGATTTCAGTCTTCTTAAATTTATTGAGACTAGTTTTGTGGTCTAGCATGTGATCTATCTTGGAGAATGTTCCATGTACACCTGGAAAAGAGTGTGTGTTTTGCTGCTTTTGGATGGAATGTTTTCTGTATATCTGTTAGTTGATCTAGTCTAATGTGTCATTTAAGGCCAGTGTTTCCTTATTGGCTTTCTGTGTGGATGATCTGTCCATTGATGTAAATGATGTGTCAAAATCACCTACTATTATTGTGTTACTGTCAGTTTCTCCCTTTATATCTGTTGATATTTGCTTTATGTATTTAGGTTATTCTCTGTTGGATAATAAAGAGACACATCTTATTATTACAAAGGGGCCCAATCCATTAAAAAAATAAAACTTCATGTGAGTCTAATAACAAAGTTTTAAAATATATAAAGCAAAAGTACATAAAATTGCCAAATATATAATATAAAAACATGTAAAAGGACAGACAGACATACATAGTTATAGTGAGACACTTAAGTATACCTTTCTCAATGTCTGATAGAATAAGCCAGGAAACAAATAGTAAGGATAGAAGATTTGAAAAACATGATTATCAAATTTGACCTATTTGGCACATATGGGGAACTACATTCAATAAGTGCACTTTCTTTTCAAGTACATGTGGGGCGTTTAGTATATCTTGAGTAAGTGTCATACAAATTCTGAAGGATTCAATCATTTAGAATTTTTTATCACTATATTGAAATTAAGCTAGATAGCAAATTACAGAAAGCTTTATGAAATATCAAGTGATTATATAGTTGACCCTTGAACAACATGGGTGTGAACTATGCAGGTCCAGTTATATGCAGATTTTTTGGACATATTGGAAACATTTTTGTGTATTTGTGACAGTTTGAAAAAACCTGCAGGTGAATTGCTGGCTTTGCAATATCAAAACAATTAAGAAAAGGTATGTCATGGCATATAATATATCTGGTTACCAGTCTGTATTATCATTTTTGGGGGATCATTTATTATACCTTTTTACTTTTTTTAATTGAAGTATTACAAAAATTAAGAAAAATTTTTTTGACTTCCCTGATGGCTCAGTTGATAAAGAATCCACCTGCAATGCAGGAGACCCTAGGTTCGATCCCTGGTTTGGGAAGGTCTGCTTGAAAAGGGATAGGCTACCCACTCCAGTATTCTTGGGCTTCCCTTGTGGCTCAGCTGATAAAGAATCTGCCTGCAACATGAGACCTGGGTTCGATCCCTAGGTTGGGAAGATCTCCTGGAGAAGGGAACGGCTACCCACTCCAGTATTCTGGCCTGGAGAATTCCATGGACCTTATAGTCCATGGGAGTCACAAAGAGTCAGACACGACTGACTGACTTTCACTAATTGAAATATATTTGATTTACAATATGTTAATCTCTGCTATACAGCAAAGTGATTCAGTTTACATATATGCATTCTTTTTCTAATATTCTTTTCCACTGTTTTATCACAGAATATTGAATATAGTTTCCTGTGCTATACAGCAGACCTTGTTGTTTATCCAAATATTATGATTTATTACATAAAATATATATAAATCTACTATAAAAAGTTAAAATTTACAAAAGCTTACAGACTGTACTTGGTGTCTTTCAGTCAAAAGAAATGTAAGCAAATGTAAAGATGCAGTATTAAATCATAATTGCATAGAGGACTTCCCTGGCGATTTAGTGGTTGAGACTCTGCCCTTCTAATGCAGGGTCTTGGGTTCGATCCCTAGTCGGGGAATTTAAGATCCCATGTGCCACCTGGTGTGGCCAAAAAATAAAAAATCCTAGTTGTGTAACGTTAACTGTAGTACATACTATACTACTGTAATAACTTCATATCTGTTTTGTTACTATTTTGATGAGCTCAAGTGTCGTGAGTATCTGCTTAAAATGTTCTCTGAGAAGTTTATCTCTCCCACTAAATTGTATATCAGCAAAAAGTGATCTCGTGGGTTCTCATGTATTTTTCATCATGTTTGGTGCAGTACCAAACCTTGAATAATACCTTGTGACCTACACAGAGTGCACTAGCGATGAAAGCAGAGAAAAGTCATGACATTATAAGAAGTTGAATTGTTTGATATGTGCTACAGATTGAGAGCTGTAGCTGTGGTTGTCTGCCATTTCAAGATAAATGAATCCAACATACAGACTGTTGAGGAAGAAAAATGGAAATTCATGAAGCTGTTGCTGCAACTACTCCAGTAGGCATGAAACCTTGTCCTTTTTATTAAATGTCTTTCTCGTATTCAAAAGACAACTTTTATGTGGATGCAGGATTGCTGTAAGAAAGGTATACCTATTGACTTCAGCATGATTTGAGAAAAAGTGAAGTCCTTATGTGACCAGTTGAAGCAAAAGGAAAGTGGAGGATCTAAAGCTGGAGAATGTAATGCCTGCAAAGGATGCCTTGACAATTTTAGAAGGAGGTTTGGCTTTAAAAATGTCAAGATAAAGGAGAAGCAGCTTCTGACAACGAGGCAGCAGATGGGTTCCTAGACTCCATTAAGAAAATTATTGCTGGAAAAGGATATCAGCCTGAACAGGTTTATAATGTGGATGAAAGTGCCCTATTCTAGGGGGAAAAAAATGCCACAAAGGACATTTATTAGGAAGAGAAGCAAGCACGAGGATTTAAGGTAGGAAGGGATAGGCTTACCTCTACTGCTTTGTGCAAATACAGTATGATCAAAACTGCCCTAATCTATAACATATGGCTTCTAACTCCCAAGTATGGGGAAGTTAGATACCAGTTGCTAGTCTTTTAGTTGTATAACAAGAAAACCTACACAGTGAGGATCGTTTTTTGGATTAGTTCCATCAATGCTTAGTTACTGGAGTGAGGAAGCATCTTGCCAGTAATGGACTGGCTTTTAAAGTTCTTTTGATACTGGACTGTGCCCCTGGCCACCCAGAACCCCATGAGTTTAACCCTGAAGATGTCAAAGTGGTCTCATTGCCCAAAACATGTCTCTAATTCAGCTTCTAGGTCAGGGGTTCATAGGGACTTTTTAGGCTCATTACACATGGTAATCTATGGAAAGGATTGTTGACACTATGGAAGAGAACCCCAGTAAAGGGAACATCATGAAAGCCCAGAAGGATTACACTATCAAAGATGCCATCATTGTTACAGAAAAAGTTGATGCATCTTGTAAACATGAAGTAAACTTACAATATTGATCAATACTGTACTGCACTTCAAATATATTTTCTTTGTGGTTTCTTAGTAACATTTTGTTTTTACTAGCTTTATTGTAAAAATATAGTATGTAACACATATGACATACAAAAATATGTGTTAACAACTCTGTTATTGGTGAGGCTTCCTGTCAATAGTAGACTATCAGTAGTTAACTTGTTAGGCAGTCAAAAGTTATATGTAAGTTTTTTTACTGCATGGGGAGTCAGCACCCCTAACCTCCTCATTGTTCAAGGGTCAACTGTACTTTGTTTTTATTCATATTCTGCTAATAAATGAATAAATTAGTATAACCATCATTAAAAATTGGTTTGCAGTATCTACAAAAGCTAAACATACAACTTAGCAATTCTCCTCCTATGTATGTATCCAACAAACATGTTTACCAAAAAACATAAAATATTAATAGCATAATTTATAATATCCCAAAAAGCTGTAAACAGCTCATTTATAAACAGTAGAATAGAGAATAATTTGCATTATTTCATTCCATTGATTACAGCAATGCATAAAGAATAAGCTACTGCTAAGTGCAAAGCATGAATGAATCTCACAGACATGATATTGAGTGAAAACAGCCCAACACAAAAGAGAACATGCTGTGTGATTCCCATTGCATAAAGTTCAGAGACAGGCAGAGGTATCTGTGGGGATAGAAGTCAGAACAGTGGCTGCTTTTGTCAGGAGCTGATGACCGGAAAGGAATGTGCAAAGGGCTGCTTCTGAGTGTTGATACTGTTGGTCTCGGCATTGGTTATATGGGATATATACTATTGTGAAAACTCATCAAACCATATATTTAAGATTTACTACTTCATTATTTATCATGCTTTATTTTGCCAAAAATGTTTCAGCACTCATTGTTAGACACTCGTTGCTTGTATTAAGTTTTTATAAAAATAACTTTGGTTTTGGACTGTGAATTTTGAATCATTATTGTTGTTGTTGTGTGGTCACTAAGTCACATCCGATTGTTTGTGACCCCATGGGTTGCAGCATAGCAGGCTTCCTTGTCATAACGAGGCTCAAACTCATCTTTATTAATCAAAATAGGAACCGTTACGATCTTGTTTGCCAACGAGAAATAAGTTTTTTTATTCCTATAGCATAAAAATTTGTGCTTCGGGATTTGATGAACTCTTAGCATTTTCTACCTCCTGCTGGTTGTGGAAGCAACCAGCAAAAAGTTGAGTTGCTTCAAGAAGTGGTAGTTGCTTGGCAAGAGGTCAGGTGAATGTGGTAGATGAGGCAAAACTTCTTAGCCCAGTTTGTTCAACTTTTGAAGCATTGGTTGTGCAACGTGTGTTTAGGCATTGTAGTAGAGAATTGGGCCCATTCTGTTGACCAAAACTGGCTACAGATGTTGTAGTGTTTGGTGCATCTCATAGACTTACTGAGCATTCTTCTCAGATGTGATGGTTTCACCAGGATTCAGAAAGCTGTGTGGGAAAAAAAAAAAGAAAGTTGTGTGGATCAGATAGGGAGCAGACCACCACACAGTGACCATGACCTTTTTTGCTGCAAGTTTGGCTTTGGGAAGTGCTTGAGAGCTTCTAGGTCCAACCACTGAGCTCATCATTACCGGTTGTTGTATAAAATCCACTTTTCATCACATGTCACAATCCGATTGTGAAATGGTTCACTGTTTTTGCATAGAATAAGGGAAGACGACACTTCAAAATGATTTTTTTATTTGCAGTCAGCTCATGAGGCACCCACTTATGGAGCTTTTTCACTTTTCCAATTTGCTTTAAATGCCAATCAGTCATAGAGTAGTTGAGTTCTTTGGCAACTCCTCATGTAGTTATCAGAGGATCAGTTTTGATGATTGCTCTCAGTTGGTCGTTGTCAGCTTCTGATGGCCACCCACTGCATTCCTCATCTTCAAGGCTCTTGTCTCCTTTGCAAAACTTCTTGAACCACCCTGCACTGAACATTTATTAGCAGTTCCTGGGCCAAATGCATTGTTAATGTTGCAAGTTGTCTCCGCTGCTTTACAACCCATTTTAAACGTGAATAAAATAATAACTCAAATTTGCTTTTTGTCTAACATCATTTCTATAGTCTAAAATAAATTTCAATAACAAGTAATGTTATTAGCAAAAAAACATAAAGCAAGAAATGCACATTAAAATGATGTGTAACATAACCACATTTTTTTAAGAATGTATTCTAATGTCAAACAACAAAGTTCAACAATGTAAAAACCAGTTCCTTTTGTACCAAACTAATATATGTGTGCATTGCTGTTGGTTCTATAAACAAGTGTATTCTTTGCATTCTTTTTGGAAAGCTCTTTGACAGTATTTGGCAGGAGCCATACAAATGTCATTTTTTTTTTGTCCAAATAATTCCATTCCTGTAATTTTTTAATCCTGTGAATATAAATGAAAAGGAAAAAGCTGTACACATATATGGTTACTGCTCTTAGTTATAATAGAACATAAGGGGAAATTTAAATATTCACTAGTAAGAGAATATGTTCATATTCAATAACAAGAGGACGATATTTCAATTTGGTGAACTATTAAGCATCCATTAAACCATGCCGGTCACATAGCAATATGGAAAATTATGAAATATCAAATGAGTATACTGTGTATACAGTTTTGTTAAAATTATATGTGGAAAGTTTTAAAATAGAAAGGAACATGAAAAGGAAAATAACCACTGAGGGAGAAAAAGGCTAATAGATTTTCTTTGAATATTAAAAAAAATGTTAAAATGTTAGAGAATTTGCCACTTAAACTAAAAATGTCAGTAAATAGTACTAAGTTTTTGCACGTTAAGACAAAAATTGAATGTTAATTTGTGCTGTTTTTCCTTGATATGAGGTATAACATATAATTTTTGAAGATTCTCACAGTGCATTGCAGTTTTTAGTAAATATCTCAAAATAATTACAGTGAAAGTATTTGAAATAAGATAGTATAGGTCTGATTTTTATACCATTTATAGCTTTTGGAGTTATAAAGTTGTCCAAGGTTAGAAATTTACATGTTTTCTCCCTAATTTAAAGGGAATCATTGCAGCTTATCATTGCAGCTTATTTGCACAGGTTATCATTGCAGCTCTATTTGCAATTTATTCATTTGATTTGATTTTTTTTTTTTTTAATATTATTTTATTAGTTGGAGGCCAATCACTTTACAACATTTCAGTGATTTGATTTTAAGAGAAGAAATCAGTTCTCATTATGTGTTCCAAACAATGTTTCATTGTAGTTTTAATACAAAGCTTTAAAGAGAGTAAAGAATCTCCAAATGAGCTGACCAAGGACTGAGGAATGTACAGGCTCAGTAATGTGCATCTGGGGGAAGCACTGTGAACCTCACCTGTTGGAGTTAAGATAGAGTTGGTTTGAAGGAAGACTCTAGTTCTACTCTGTACTTTCGATGGCATTGATTTATTCAATAGTAGTGTTTTTGTGTGTTAGTTGTATATTTCTGTTCTGTGAGCCAAATCCATTTCAGTTCTACAGTCAATTGAAATATTTTAGGATGAATAATCTCTATGCAATGCAAAATCTGTTTTCCTCCCCCTTTCTCCTTTTTGAAAAATAATTTGACCTTTCTGTTCCAAGAATTTGTGGCAAACAAGATGACTTCTACTTTTAAATTGTGACCTAGAAGTAAAATGTTGTGTATATTAGTTTTGGAGAGCTTTCCTTATTTGGGGGTTAATTTTATTTTCCATAGAGTTCTTTGATACTTACTGAAATCATATTATGTGTGTCTTAAAGCAGTTTTTACACATGTATACTGCTATTCTGAATTCATCAGTATTTAACTTATGTGTACATGCCATTTAAAGTAACAATGAGAGGAATAAAGTGACTTCATTTTGTATATATAATCCCTAGAGATTTGGGTTCTTCAGAGCTTTTCTCTTGTGCCTTTTACTGCATGTTGAGGCTATAATTAAATAGCTCAGTTTGTTAGTATTTGTAAAATAAATACTCGTTATGTTTACCAAATTTTTTTTTGAGTAAGTCTTCTCTCTCTCCTTTTTTTAAAAATTCAGGCTCTGCTGGTTCTTCATCAGTTAGATAGCATTGATTTGTGGAATCCTGATGCTCCTGTAGAAACATTTTGGGAAATTAGGTATATGCACCCTTATTTTTTAATTCAACTTAAATTTAAAATTTTTTTTGTCTTTAAATATTAACTCTATATACTTGATTTATTAACTTTATTCACTTATACTGCCAGATGTTTTATGATTTTGTATTTTATTTGACTTGAAATTATTAGGTTATTTCTTATTTTAACTGTAAGAACATTGTCACAGCAAATTAGAAAATAAATTTTTAAAAATTGTGCTAAATTTCATTACCCAACCACAAGTAGTATTATTTGGTATGTCTTCTGATCTTTCAAATTTTTTTGTGGTTAAACTGTGTTTTAAATTGATTTTTATCATTTATAAACTTAGAGTGTTAAAGTTTTAAATATTAATAGTTTATTTCAGTTTTTTAAGCTATAATCTCATGTTTTCAATAATACTGGTGTTTTTTGTAGATAAATTAATATAATGAATATCTGCTTAGAAGGCAAAATTATATGTATATATAATTTTATAATTTATTTCTTTGGTTATATGAATTATTACTTTTCAGTGAGCCTAGAGGTAACACACTGAGGAAATGGAAGTTTGTAAGCCTCAGGTTTTGTTATTATCTTGTAGAAGTGGGTACACCAAGTCACTTGGCAGCTGAGTTAAATCCTAGATTCTGGAGCAGTGCTCTTTGATAGTAATGTATGTGAATCACATATGTAATTTAAATTTTTCTAGTTGCCACATTACAAAAATAAACAGGTAAAATTAATTTTAATAATATATTTTTAAACCCAGTATATATATATATAATATTTTAATACACTGATCAATATTAAAGTTATTAATAAAATATTTTATGTTTTTTTTCTAAAATCTTCAAAATTTGGGGTGTTTCATACTTACAGGACATCTCAGTTTAGACAAGCCACATTTCAAGTGCACAGTAGCCACATGTGGCTGACTTGTGGTTACTGTGTTGGACAGTGCAGCTGTAGAGTAGAAATAAGCAAACTTTTTCTCTAAAGGGCCAAGTCAGCAATATTTTAGTTTTTGTGGGCTAGGTAGTCTCTTTTGTAACTACTTCTGCTCTTGGGACATGAAAGTAGCCATAGACAATGAATGAGTGGAGTGTGACCATGTTCCACTAAAACTTGATTTGCAAAGGCAGATGATGGGCTGGATTTGGCCTGCAGACAGTTGTTTGCCGACCCCTGCTCTTGAGCACTAGGTTTACATACATTCTGTGCTGTACACCTGATCTGTAATTTTTCTTGAGTCCTCTGTGAGGATGATGCATGGATGAAGTGGTTGGGGGAGAAGGGGGCTTAGAAGTACTTTTTTTTTTTTTTTTTTTAATGCAATATGTATACTTCCTTTGATTATAGTGCTATTAACATTTTGATAATCATTTCTCTAAAATAAATCCTGGAAAGGAAGATAAGCTTCTCTAAACTTTGTCCATTAATAGAGAATGCCATTCTTTTATACTGACTTTATCTGTATTAGGTTTTTTATTGGCAGTGCTGGTAACAGTGAACTTTGTTTCTGCAGCTCACAAATGCTTTTTTACATTTGCAAGAAATTAACTAGTCATCAAATGCTTAGTAGCACAGAAATTCTCAAATGGTTGCGGGAAATTTTGATCTGCAGGAATAAATTTCTTCTTAAAAATAAGGTAAGCAAAATGACATCTTTTGAAATGGAAGAATATTTGGAATGGTAATGAAAAGAGATTAAGGAAATGTTTATTAGCGTCTTCAAGGGAAATGTGCATGCAGAAGACAATGGCTGACTAATCAGCACTTCAGGTAAAAATTGTTTTGAGCCGTTACCTTTGAAGCCTCAATCCTGATAAAGTCTAGATGAGTTACGCAGGGTTCTGTGGGGCAGACCTAGGAGGAGTGGGGCCTCTACAATCAAAGAAGATTGAGAAACAACATTTGCTGTCTCTGCTCTCAGGTTCATACATAAGACTTGAAGCCAATGTCTAGGCTAGTCCAGAGAATGGTATCTATCTATATATATAAAGAAGCTAAAGGAAGGAGATTGAGGGCCATGAATCTAGGTTTATTTATATTTCTGTGAGAAAGTTATTACCTCTTGAAGATATCAGAAGTTTTCTTCCTTAGGGTTGAGTGAAAAGTTTTGATTCTGAACTATTGAAGCCTGGTGACAGGATTTGGGGGGCTAGAGAAGAGCCTTAAGTTTCCTTTAACATGAAGCTTCTATAATCGGTCAATTAAAAAGTTCTGTTATGGCATAGTTTTAGGAGTACTTGATTCAATAAATTTCTATCCATTTCTGGAATGGATGAAATCTGTGGGAAATCTTAAATGTGTCTAATGCATATGCTTTTCAGTGTACCATGCAGCTTGTTCAATTTTCTCTGTTTAGAAATGAGCTAATGGTGAGTTGGGTGTATTCATATCTGGCTTACCTTCATCTGTTATTATAGTAGAATTTGGCATTATGCCAAAGATAAGGAACGAGATTGGACTGCAGCGTTTCATGCCCTTGCCTATAGTGTAATTCTCCAGAGGGCAAGCATTAGCAATCCAGTAGTGAATCTTGTCCTCTGGTCAATGAAGTCACTCATGCTTAGCATATATACCAGTGTTAATTCTAGTCCAGAGGAATTTAATCTCAAAAGAGTCAACTTCCAGTTACCCTGACCATGTTGTATGAGAGGAAATCTTTGTTGTTTTTAACTGACTAAAAAGTACATTATATTTTTTGTGTAGTAGATTTATGTGGTTGGTGTTTAACTTGTATCCATGTTAGACCTAGAAATCTTAATTTACATTTCTAGATCTGTTGATTCTGAGTGTTTTAAGAGTGGAAAACTGAGAGGAGTTTCAGAGATATTGAGGAAACATTATTTGTACTACTGAGTTTCTAGAGAATGTTTTTCAGTGTGAGGAGGAGTAGGAATGGGAAGGAGAGGTTTTCCAGGATAATCTCAAACAGAAAGGCAACTCATGTAAGTATTTATTTCTCTTGGCTATCAGTGCTTTGAAAAGGCTTACTTATTTTTCCTTTCTAGCAGGCAGATAGAAGTTCCTGTCACTTTCTCTTCTTTTATGGAGTAGGATGTGATGTTCCTTCAAGTGGAAATACCAGTCAAATGTCCATGGATCATGACGAATTACTACGTACTTGTGCTCCTGGAACCTCTCTCAGGAAGGGGAAAGGAAATTCATCCATGGTAAAGGACTTCTTTTGTAGTTTCTTGTATCATCATCTGTGCTCTGTACTTTTTTCCTGAATTAACTTGGGTAAATTTCAACTAGGTAATATAGCATAATAAAGAACTGCTTAGCGTCTAGTTTTGTTACTGCTCTTTGTGGACACTCAGGCAAGTTACTAACTTATCTGTGTCTCAGTTCCTCAACTTTAAAAGGGGATGATAATTTCTGCTGCAGAATTGCTGTGAGAATTAAGTGAGATTATGTGTAAATAGCACTGGATTGAGTATTTGACTCTTAAAAGCTATAACTGATAGCTATAATTATTATAACTCTCTGTCCCATAAGAAAGATCATTCATACCCCAGAAGTTTAAAAGTTCTATCAACTAAAAAAAGTACAGATTTACCAGGGGAAAAAAGGATTTTGCTTAATGGTATGCATTAAGTGTTTTCATGAGTTTTGTGTCCATAATTCCCTTTAAAAATAAATCATAATACTACTGAAAATGTCAGATCATTATAGAAGAATTTCTTTTGCAGACCAAAGCTTTCTTTAATCCCTATTTTACTATATAATCTTCAGGCAAAGGAAAACAACTACTCAATAGTGTGGTATTTTCTGTTGGTCTCAACTGCAGAATTTGCATGTTTGTTTTATAAATGAGAATTTCTCTATTTTGTGTTTTGAGAATATGTTATCTGGAGCCCAGTATACCTTATACAGTGATATTTAGTTCTTATTCATGTCCTTATTTCAGTCAGTTTGCTGTATGATTATTTAATTTCTTCCCTCTGGGTGGATAGAATTTCTTGTTACTTCCTCTTCTTTATTCATTTTTGAGTGACTGAGAAGTACATTATATTTTTCATTGAGTAGATTTATACTGTGCATATTTTCTTTGTGTTCATATTAGACTTAATCTGTATTTATGGAATCTGAAAAAATTGAACAGATACTAGTATTATGTTGGTCCAAATAATTTGAGTTTTCATTCAGTCAAGATATTTTGAGGTATAAAAATTCTGTCATGGTTAAAGGGGAAAAGCTCTTGTGGGTTATTGTATGTAGACGTCTATGGTACACAGCTTGTTGAATTATTGGATTTTGTAAATAAAATTATGTAAGTTGCAAATATTTGCCTCCCTCTCTTGATACCACCAGGATAGTGCAGCAGGGTGCAGTGGAACCCCACCAATATGCCGACAAGCCCAGACCAAACTAGAAGTGGCCCTGTATATGTTCCTGTGGAGCCCCGACACTGAAGCTGTTCTGGTTGCCATGTCCTGTTTTCGTCACCTCTGTGAGGAAGCAGATATCCGGTGTGGGGTGGATGAAGTGTCAGTACACAACTTCTTGCCCAACTATAACACATTCATGGAATTTGCCTCTGTTAGCAATATGATGTCAACAGGTAAATCATGCATAATTTTTTTTTTTTTTTACTCAGTCTACCTTGAATCACATACCTGAGTACTCTAGGAACATAGGAATGTATTTAAGATCAATACTTCTTTTAAGTTAACAGGGCTCATTCAAATACCTTTCCTGAAATCCTTTTTTTCACAAGGTAAGGTGAAAGTAAATAGTATTTGGAATAAGTTATTTTCTCACTGAATTTTTAATATGCCATATGCATTTGTTTAAAAACTGACAGTATAAATTGCTTTCAGTTACAGATTATACAATTTACTCTGCCTGAGCTGTATATAGTGAAGTTTCAAAAACATTAGCACATGTTATGAGTAAGTGTAGGTAGAAATAGCGATTTTAGGCCAAGGACATTGTGGACACCACGTTAAATACCCCTTTCCTGTGAGGCTGGTAAAAGGAAGTGTGCAGCTTTACCATTTGAAGTATTCACTCCCCTCCTCCTCCTCTGCGTTTTGGGTTGGGGTTGCCACATTCTCCACTAGCAAGCAGGGCTTGTAAGTGCAATAGGCTGATTTGCTGTTGTCTTTGCTTAGGAAGAGCAGCACTTCAGAAAAGAGTGATGGCGCTACTACGGCGAATTGAGCATCCCACCGCAGGAAACACTGAGGTATGTCCTTAGCAACAGCAATATCCTTTCCAGGCCCCCACCTGCAATTTTAGAAGCCTTGTGTTTTGTGCATGTGACCAGGAATAGCTTTTGAAGCAAATCTACGATGTGTACATATTATGAGTAGGATATTATAATATACACCAAGTTTGAGACCTGTCTATTACTGATTGATTTTTAGCTCTAGGTTTAAGGTTGCTTTCAAGTGGTAATTGCTTTCATTTTAGGCTTGGGAAGATACACATGCAAAGTGGGAACAAGCTACAAAACTAATCCTCAACTACCCAAAAGCCAAAATGGAAGATGGCCAGGTGAGTTTGTGAAGTTGATTTTGTCTATTGATGGATCTGCTAAACATATGTACTGCATACACTTTAGTAATATTTTGTGAGTGACTCTTAGTGTAATAAGTATGTAGATGTCTTTAAGACTGATGGTTTAGTTGCGGTTTATCTAAACCTGCACTAAAATGGTAGCCACTAGACACTAGTCAAATTAAAATTTCACTTATAATTAAATGCAGTTAAAATTCAATTTCTCTGTCATACAGTAGCCACATGTGGAAATTGACTGCTCTCTTGGACAGTACAGATATTAAATGTTTCCATTGTTGCAGAAATACCGGACAGTTCTGAACTAGAGATGATTTATGTTAGAGATCATTCCTTTCCCCTCTTTTCTTTCTCTTTCTCCATGAGAGTATTTCACAGAATTTTCAGGAAAGAAGTGACAAAAGTAGAGAAAAAGAGTTAAAATTGAAACACTAGGTCTGACTGTTTCTAATTAAGGGATCTGGTGGCCAGAAGATTGAGTCATAGGTTAAATTAAATTTTAAAATTTGAACGTTTTACTCATTAACTGTTATCATTTGTTACCCTGGAAATTAGCAATCGATATTTCTGTTTGTTTGATTTGTAATGGTCATATTGTTCTCATTATTACATGTTTTAGAAAAGTTCATTTAGTCTCCCATTGCTTTTTCTTGTTATGCTTAATTAGAATAAGAAAACTTACATTTTTGTGAAGCAAAAATCTGCACCTAATATCATTATTTGAAGAGGGACATGTGGCTTTAGAATAAAAGCTTTCTTTTCTTTGTGGTTGTTTGTTGAGATATAATTCACATACTGTAAAAATTCACCTGTTTAAAAATGTATAATTCAGTGGATTTTAATATGTTCAAAGTTGTGTAGCCCCCACCACAATTTAATAAAAACCCATGCCCTTTAGCTGTCATTCCCTAACCTCCCTCTACACCTCTGCCCTTGGCCTTCAGCAGCCATTAAGCTACTTTCTGTCTGAGTAGACTTGCCAGTTCTGGACATTTCATATAAATAGCATAATGCAATATGTGGTCAATAGTGATTGATTTCTTTCACTTGGCATAATACTTACAAGGTTTATTCATGTAAATCAAAGCTTTTAAAAAGAAATTCAATATTCTGTGTTGACTGTATTAGTCTATGATAAAAATGTTAGTGGTGCCTTAAAAATGTATATGATAAGCTTAAATTTGGGTTTTTTTAGTTAAACTTACTTTGCATATTTCACATCGTTTTTTTAAATTGTAGGATAACTTACATTTAAAAATTTGTGTAAATTGGAAGTGACAGTGCAAAATATTAGGAGATGAACATACTTGTGCAGTCAGCACCCACATCAAGAAAGAAATCATTACCAGCATCTCAGAAGCTTTCATTTTGCTCCTTCCAGTCACTAACGACCAAGAGTAACTAACCATTATCCTGTTGTTAAACATATATGAACGGAACAATAGAAGTATACTCTAATATCTGGCTTCTTTCACTCAGCATAATGTTGTGAGATTCAGCCACACTATTCTGTGCAATTCTAGTTCACTTTTTGTTATTGGAATATTTTATTTATTCAACAGTCCTGAATTTAGTTTTTCCTTTCTGTACCTTTTTGCCATCAGACAGTTATACAAAGACTAGTTTGTGTTTTTTTTTTATTTGTTTATTTATTTTAATTGAAGGATATTACAATATTGTTATTTTGAATAGTGCTGCTACGAACATTCTTGAATGTGTCCTTTGCTGATCTTATAGATGCATAAACTTTTTTAAAATTACTATTTACTTGTTGTTTCCTAAATTTTTGAGCAACGTTCAATGAATCTCATTTAGATCTGTCTATTGGTAAACCAACATATGAAGGAAGTTTCTCTGCTTTGTTTATTAATCCTTCAGAAAGATTAGTTGCATCATCATCTTGGATTGTATTCCATAACAAAATGTTTCCTTTCTTGCAGACAATATCCAAATTAGCTAATAGTTAATTAAAGGAGTAGCTTTTGAATTGATGTTTATGAATTATAGTTACTTGACTAAGATGTTTATGGTAAATGGATACTACAGTACCAAGATGTTGTTAGGGGTGAGATATAGCTCTGCCTATGAATTAATTTGAGCTAGCTCCTCTTCACATCCAGATTCTTCACTATCAAAATCAGCCATATTTTTTTTCTGATTTTGCACTAATCTGGAATCTACTACGGCTGACATCATCTGCACTTAGCTTATCATCAGCCATGTGCCCATCGTGGTACCAAAGCTAAATGCAGTGATGCTGGATTGCCAGCAGCAAATAACCCACTTCCAGTCGTCTCCCAAGAAAGTCCCCTGTGTGTGACCCTGCAGGGTTCCTGGGGTGCTTGTGCTGCTGGGCAGCATTCGTTTCCTCTGCAATATGTTCTGGATCTTCAGCGTGTGAATAGGCGTGTAGCATTTGTGTTTGGTTATCTACATGGCATTGACTCTGTTAAAAAGCAGGTCTTTTCCTGTTTCATTGCTTGCTAATAGGCCTTGGGAATTCCCTTAAGCAAAGGCCTGCTTGACTTTCTGTTTGTTTCAAAGATCTGTATCACAACTACCTTTAAGAGGATTTTGAGCATGATCTTCTTTAAGGGCTTCAGCTCTGCAGTGTCTTCTGACTGATCTCTTGGCAAAGCTGCCAGCTGACTGTCTTGCATTACTAGAAATCACCTCATTGGTAGATCCATTATTATGCTCACTGTTGCTTCCAGGACCACTGCTTCCATATTCACCACTGTTGGCAGTTTTGTCAGAACTTCTTTGTTTGGATTTTGTTGTGTCTGAAAGCTGCTGTTGTATATATTTCATTCTTAGTGTAAGTTGCTTATCCATTTCAGTATCACTGCCTCCATTTTGATGAGTTTCACTATTATTTGAAGACCAGCTGCAGGTGTACAATGTGATGGAGCTGGTCTTCTGAGCTTTTCTTCCTTTTTCTTATTTTCAGTGGGAAGATAAGTATTTAATAAAGATGCAAAAGAGCTGCTTATTAGCTGAGCCTTAGCTGCTAATACGCTATTCCATAATGCTTTAATTAACATCAGTGCCAAGTACAGTGTCTGTTCAGTACGAACACTTGGCTGAAGACCTGAAACCAGATTAAGGAAATGTCTAAGAGGAGCTGGATCCAAATACTTTATCAGTAAAGGAAATAAGTCATGTATATACCAACCACAGTGTTTCAGCTGTGCTGCAACCCATATGTAGTCAATATGCTAAGGGTTCAGTCATCCTTCTGCTTCTAAAAAACCCAGTCACTTGATAGGGTTTGATAATCTCACTATGTAAATTCGGCCCATATATATGCTTTACCCTACTGTTGCTTATAAGCCAGTCTGCAAGTTCTTCTTCAGTGGACTTTCTGTGTCTGATACCAATGACTCATTATTGCATATATTGTTGAAGGTGTGAAGTTGATTCATTATCTTGAGCCCAACCAACCTCTTAGTCAGATGAGATCACATAAAGTACTTAAATTCAAGATCTAGGCTTACTTTATTTTATCAAAGTATAATGTTGTATCCAATGGTTCTTTCACTGTGCTACACATTAAATCATCCATCCTGTGAACCCCACTCTCTTAATTCCTGACCAGGGAGCTTGCATAAATATCTGTAATGTAGGGCCTAAAAGGGACAGTGTGCTGCATGACAGCAGAGATATGTAGCCATACCCTAATACTAGATACAGCTGTAGTAAATCCATGTGCTGTAAGAAATGGCAAAGTTTTAAGAGTTCCACATTCAAAGCAATCATTCATGAGAGGTCATTTTCCCCACAGAATAAACATAATGAAGTAAATGCAATGGTACTTCTACATCATTCATATCACAGATTGTTCCTAATATGTTGCTTCCTTAGGTTGATATATCCCCTATAGTAAGATGACTATTATGCTTGTAGGCAGTATATAAGGGAAATTGAATTGGAAAAATTTATGCCACCCACAGAGTTTTCTTTCTCATCTCTACTCCATAAACTGAAAGGATCAGAATTCCTGGAAGATTCCTCCTCTGTCAGATTACAAATTCTTAATTACTTTTTTCTGTTGATTTTATCATTCTATACTCCTTCATTACATTCTTTTCTATACTCAGTGGTTTTTCCACTTGGTTACTCTCGTCATGTGGGAATCTATGTTAATAGTAGTACAGCGTTCGCACAGCTGGATCCAGAGTTTTTGAACTTGGGCAGTCACTAAGTTATTAAATGCACACCCTACTTGGTTAAAAACCTTCAAATGCTTATATTCCTTGAAGCAGCACAGATATTGCCTCTGTGTCTGGAAATTGATAATAAGCAAATATTTTGAAAGTATGTTCCTTTCTGAACTGCAGTCCATCACCACCTTCTGTATCTGATACTGGATCCATGTGTTACTACCTTCAGTTCTGTAAATTAAGACTTGTCTGTCCTCAAGCAGTGAGATACCTTGATGTGACTAGAAATTGCAGAGCAAAGACTTGTATTTTTTAAAATGTAAAAAAAAAAATGTTCTCTTGTCACAGAAATGTTGGATAAAAAGTGATTTGTCAAGTCTCTCCACCAATTTAGGTTGAATTCATGCTTTCCATAAAAATTTTGTGTTTAGGCTGCTGAAAGCCTTCACAAGACCATTGTTAAGAGGCGAATGTCTCATGTGAGTGGAGGAGGATCCATAGATTTGTCTGACACGGACTCGCTACAAGAATGGATCAACATGACTGGTTTCCTTTGTGCCCTTGGGGGAGTGTGCCTGCAGCAGAGAAGCAATTCTGGCTTAGCAACCTATAGCCCACCCATGGGCCCTGTCAGTGAACGCAAGGGTTCCATGATTTCAGTGATGTCTTCAGAGGGAAATGCAGATACACCTGTCAGCAAATTTATGGATCGGCTGCTGTCCTTAATGGTCTGTAACCATGAGAAAGTGGGACTTCAAATACGGACCAATGTTAAGGATCTGGTGGGTCTAGAATTGAGTCCCGCTCTTTATCCAATGCTCTTTAACAAACTGAAGAATACCATCAGCAAGTTTTTTGACTCCCAAGGACAGGTAAAGTGTTCTCTGTTTTATTTTTTACCCTTTCCTGTAAATAGTGACTCATTTGAAATAATGAAGCCTTTTTCTTTTAGGTTATTTAATTTTGATACTGGCATGGACTTTCACTTATAATTTTAAAAGATAGATAAAAACATTGCAAAAAGGAGAATCGTCTAATTCAGGAATTAGTTTGCTTTGTAGGAACTGTGGTGTGTGGGTTTGCCTGGGGTTAGCAATGTCTTGGTAATGGATATGAGCATCTGTGTGTATCTATGTGCCTGTTTGAATATGTGCCCATGGGTGTATTTCTAATTGTGTATGACATTTACCTATGGTCTGTCTGCTGTGCATTGATTCTCAAATCAATCAATTCCCAATGTTTTGTTCTTTGTATAGGTTTTATTGACTGACACCAATACTCAGTTTGTGGAGCAAACCATAGCTATAATGAAGAACTTACTAGATAATCATACCGAAGGCAGCTCTGAACATCTGGGGCAAGCCAGCATTGAAACAATGATGTTAAATCTGGTCAGGTAGGCATTCTATTGAAGTGTGGCAGGCACACATTGGCATTGGTAGTTAGCAGTAAAGTAATTTGCCATCCTTTTCTGCACCCAAATCAGGGTGTGATAATAAGGTAATTAGAAGTTATATATATTCTCGTATGAGCAAAATGAAATCTTAAAATTTTTATGGTTACATTTAATCATTTTACTTAGTGGTGAAAGCATTTAGAAAACCTTTTCCTTCATTTATATCTGATCACTTTTTTAAAAAATGCTTCTGTATCTAAATAGATATGTTCGTGTACTTGGAAATATGGTCCATGCAATTCAAATAAAAACGAAACTGTGTCAGTTAGTCGAGGTAATGATGGCAAGGAGAGATGACCTCTCATTTTGTCAAGAGATGAAATTCAGGTGAGTTCTCAAAGAGCAAAATAAAGTCTTGTAAATTTTACTATGTTTAGTGAAGTACAGAAAAATAGTGGTACCTGGTTATCATGGGAAGTGGGAGAGGTGGAAAAAAAGTATTTTTGTGTGTTTTTTTCCTTCAGATCATTTTAAATTTCCCAAAGCTTTGTGCCCATGACAGTGCTCCCTTTTTCTAAAATTATACTACACTTGAACTAAGAATTTGATTCTGTGTCCAACTGATAGCATTGTTGTTGTTCAGTCTCTAAGTCTTGTCTGATTCTGCAACCCCATGGACTACAGCATGCCAGGCTCCTCTGTCCTTCACTATCTCCTGGAGTTTGCTCACATCCTTGTCCATTGAGTCAGTGATGCTGTCTAATCCCTTGTCTCATCTTCTGCTGTTCCCTTCTTCTTTCAAAGTCTTTAGCTAAGGGCTAAGGTGGTAGATCAGTATACCAGTTGGTGTTTGTGCCCTTCTCTGTTAGATTTGTAGTAGCAATATCTCTTTTATGAAATTGTCTTATTGCCTGAGTGATTTGGCAAATTACTTGAATTATTACACTTTTAGTCATCCAAGAATTTTTACGTGTGACTTTGAAAAAGCAGTTTCCTTTTTTCTTTTTCTCTCTCATTCTTTAGGAATAAGATGGTAGAATACTTGACAGATTGGGTTATGGGGACATCAAACCAAGCGGCAGATGACGATGTAAAATGTCTTACAAGGTAAAAAAAAAAAAGAGAAGAAAAAGACTTTTACATATTAGCAGGTTTACTCTAGGCATTAGTACTACTTACTATAGTTTGTGTACATATTAATTTATATTGAAATTGTTTTTTGGGATATCAAGCTCTTGCATTTGGATTATTTAAAGATACTAATCCTTATTGTTTCTTTTTAACTAAAAGATTTTCAGTAAAAAGTGAGAGAGTGTTGTTTGGAAAGTTTATGTTGTACATTTAGGAAAGATAGTCTACAATTGGAAAATAAGATATATAAGGCCTTAGATTGTTTTTATTTTTTGATTGGATAAAGATATTATTTGAAGAATTTAGTTGTTTTGTGTCTTTCTGAAATGTTAATTGCTTAAGTTTGCTCTAATGATAAATACTTACTGCCATGTGTCAGAGATATTTAAACATTATGAATTACATAATAGCTATTCACATATATTTCTTTGACCAGGCTTGGTTTCACAGTTCATGCTTTCAATTTAAGGTAGTCATTTCGCCAAGATTACTTTGTAGAAAGTTATTATTGCCCTTTGCCTAACTTGAAGCGTCTTTGTATTCTGGGCTCTGCATATTAGCTCATCGATTATTTGGGTTTTCATAGTAATTTGTTTAGGGCTTCCCTTATAGCTCAGTCAGTAAAGAATCTGCCTGCAATGCAGGAGACCTGGGTTCGATTCCTGGATCAGGAAGATCCCCTGGAGAAGGAAATGGCATCCCACTCCAGTATTCTCGCCTGGAGAATCCCATGGATAGAGGAACCTGGCAGGCTATAGTCCATGGGGTCGCGAGAGTCAGACACGACTTAGCGACTAAAAAAAGAGAGAGAGAGAGTAATTTGTTTAATGAAATAGGTAGTTATTGAAGTTCATGTCTATTGGGAAGATGTTTATTCAAGGGGAAGGTGAAGTGTAAGAACTTGAGCGATTTGTGGTCTTAAAATTTTTTTTTCCTCAGAGATTTGGACCAGGCGAGCATGGAAGCAGTGGTTTCACTCCTGGCTGGTCTGCCGCTGCAGCCTGAGGAAGGAGACGGTGTGGAGCTGATGGAAGCCAAATCACAGTTGTTTCTTAAGTAAATTTCAGTTGCCAGAAATAAAAAGCAAAAAACAAAACCCCACACACAATAAAACGAAGTGTAATCGAAATAGCAAATGATTATATTTAGAAAATGGACCTCATTGCCTCATTGTTATGACCATCAGCTGCTATCTCACAAAATACAGCACTTTCTTGAAGCAGTAGTTCCTATTTAGGGCCGGTATAGGAAAACAGCTATGTTTTGCGATTTTCCTAGAAAATATAATTTGATCAATGAATTTTTATAAACAATAAAACCCAGATCACCTCATTAAGTCATTGTCTTAATTATTTGGACCACTAATTTTTATATTCTAAAAATTAAATGTGATACATTTAACCAGGAAACATTGCATCTATTTGGTACTTATGAAATATGTACTGGACTTCATCAGGATAAAATCATATTCAACACAGAACACTACCTAATGAGCCGTGCTGGCTGATTACTCCTAAGACTAGAGAGAAGCAGATGCTAGAGCCACTCGTGATGCATACGTGATGGTTTCAGAATGTCTGATTAGCTTTCTAGTTGAGGTGTGTGGCCTTCACAGGGTAAGGGTCAGTCTTTTTATTTCTCAGGTATTTCACATTGTTTATGAACCTTTTGAATGACTGTAGTGAAGTCGAGGATGAAAATGCACAAACAGGCGGCAGGAAACGTGGCATGTCTCGGAGGCTGGCATCACTGAGGCACTGCACAGTCCTGGCAATGTCGAACTTACTCAACGCTAACGTGGACAGCGGCCTTATGCACTCCATAGGTGAGATAAAATGAAAGGTTCATAGAGAAATTTAAAACCTAGAGAACTGGTATATAAGAAAAGTGAAATTACTTCAAAAAGACAATGTTAGTAAATTTGCATCTATCTGTCCATATCAGGTTTAGGTTATCACAAGGATCTCCAGACTAGAGCTACGTTTATGGAAGTTCTGACAAAAATCCTTCAACAAGGCACAGAGTTTGACACACTTGCAGAAACGGTATTGGCAGATCGTTTTGAGAGACTGGTGGAGTTGGTCACGATGATGGGTGACCAAGGAGAGCTCCCTATAGCTATGGCTCTGGCCAATGTGGTTCCCTGTTCTCAGTGGGTAAGTTCATTGAGTTAAGAGGAGAAGAATAGTGCTTGGCATAAAGCAGATGCTTCAGAATTCATTCAGTGAATTATTTTTAAATTGAAGTATGTATGCTCAGTCATGTCCAAGTCCTTGTTTTCTATGGACTCTAGCCTGCTAGGCTCCTCTGTCCGTGGGATCCTCCCAGCAGGAATACTGGAGTGGGTTGCCGTGCCCTCCTCCAGAGGATCTTCCCAACCCAGGGATAAATTGAAGTATAGTTGATTTATAATGTTTTGGGTATACAGCAAAGTGATTGAGTCACATGTATATGTGTGTGTATATATATGATTCATATATGTTTTTCAGATTCCTTTCTATTATAGGTTATTACAAGATAACTAGGTATAGTTCCCAGTGCTATACAGTAGGTCTTCATTGTTTATCTCTTTTATATATATTAATGTGTATCAGTGAATTGATTTAATTGCTAAAACTTTTAGAGCTAGAAAAGCTTCAGATATTATTTGAGTGATTTTCAGCTGTGGAAAGTGATTGGCTCTTCTAGCCCTCACAAGATTTCTTAATTATGAGGATCTTAACTTCTCATATTTAAAGTAAAACTGAAACTCCTTTACCTGACCCACTGAAAAATTCTGTCTGAACACTCATCAAAATAAAATTGAAACCACTGATCTTGTCTGGTGTCTTCATTTGGTAAATGAAATAATTAGAGTTAAATCTCATATTAAGTTGTTAGTAATGCTAGAACTAGAATTCGAGGCTTGTGCCTGCTTACTACCTCTAGTTCAGAACTCTTTCTTTTTTTTGAATGTGTTACACAGTTTTTTAAAACTTTAACACTCTTATTTGCATTTGAAATTATGACTTTGCTTATTTTAAATACAAAAGACAGAATATGGCTATTTGGCACCTGTTAGCAAAAATGATATGGTTTTAGAAAAATTTTTATTAACAGACATGCTAAACATTATTGAGTTTGGGCTTCCCTGGTGGTTCAGACGGTAAAAAATCTGCCTGCAATGCAGGACACCTGGCTTTGATCCCTTGGATGGGAAGATCCCCTGGAGAAGGGAATGGCTACCTACTCCAGTATTGCCTGGAGAATTCCATGGACACAGAAGGCTAACAGGTCACAGTCCATGGGGTTGCAGAGTCGGACATGACTGATCAATTAACACTTTCACTTCATGCTAAACATTTGAGAAAGGTTGTCCCTCTTCATGTTAAAAAGCTGTTTAGTTCATACTGTACCAAAAGTTATTTCAGCTTAGTAAATTATATCTAATAAGGTAACCTGTTGTTGCCTGTAAATGTGTTTCTGCTTAAAAGCTATAGGATCTTACTCTTCATACTTAAAGTGAAACTCAGACCCTTTACCTTGATCTACAAGGCTCTGTCCAGCCTGGGCCCTGCCTCTTCTCTTACATCATCTTAGGCTGTTTCCTTCTGGTTCACAAATTTGAATCACACTGGCCAGCAAACAGATTAAGCTTATTTCTGCCCTTGAACACCCTTGCTGCTGGTGCTGCTGCCTACAGCGCATATTCCCTGGCCTTTTGTTATTCAAGTTTCAGGCCAGATTTCACCTTCTACTGAGGTTTTTTCTGGTTATCCAATCAAAACCACACCCACAGTCATTTTATTCAATTCCTTGTTACATTTCCTTTGCAGTATTTATTTACTGTGTGAAATTATCTTATTTGATTGCTCATTTTCATTTCACCACAACGTGAAGTACATGAGATCAGAGCCCCGTGTCTGTGTTGTTCATTGCAGTAGTTCTGGGTCTTGGAGTAGAGCCTGACGTATAACC
Source organism: Muntiacus reevesi (assembly GCF_963930625.1). Taxonomy (NCBI): domain Eukaryota; kingdom Metazoa; phylum Chordata; class Mammalia; order Artiodactyla; family Cervidae; genus Muntiacus; species Muntiacus reevesi. The sequence goes on from NC_089266.1 coordinate 43,115,056, forward strand.
ATGACTTAGTAACTGATTGTTTAATGAATAAAGATGGAATCTTACTTGTAGGGAGTTAGAAAAAGGAAGGTATTGAAATCCTCTTGAAGGCTAACGTTAGTTCACAAATCTTCATATATTTTGAAAATGGCTATTATAAATTACCTTTTAGCACCTACCTATAATTAGTACTAAAAAGTCTCAGTAATTTTTTCAGTAAAAAAGAATCAAAGTCCAAGAAGCTTTAATCACTTTGTTTTCTTTCAGTAAATAGTTTCTTACATGGTTTATATATGTATTTTTAAAATTCTTATTGGTTGTCTATGTGTTTTATGTTAAATGGACTTTTTTAAAAAGAGGACTTTTATATTAAGTCAGATCTATTAGAGCTATATCTAAAGGAGAACAAAATAAAAGATAACTTTAAAAATTTTTAAGTCTATTTTGTAAATTTAAATTCTGATGCTTAAAGGTTTTTAGAATTTTACAGGGGATGGATTAGAATGGAAAAAACATTTAGCACAGCAGTCTAAAAATAGTTCTATTTTGTAACTAAATTATCTCTCATAATTATACTTGGCTTTGAAATGGAATCTAGTCAATTATGTATTATGTAACTGTGGAAAGTATAGCAGAATATTGGGTCTTATTTGGCTTCCAATTATCTGTGGTTAAGAGTGTTAAATTTTTTTCCTTTACTTAAATAACAGACAGTAGTAATCCTGAGACCAGACAAGAATTAGAGGAGCTACAGGCCATGATCCTGACTTTGTTGTTAGGCCATCTTTTTCTGGCTACCTCTTTCTCTGTAAATCTCTTCCCAACTTGTGTGGTTAAACAATGATTTACAATCAATTCATTTTTCTTAAGTGTGCAAAAAACTCTTTACTGTGGGGAATTTTGAGGGTTATCATTTAGGTACTAGATGGGAATTAGTTATGCATTCCCACCTTGTACATGCACTGGCTAATCTCTTGGTTCTGAATGCACTGGTTAGGTCTTTTTCCTATCTTGCTATAAATCCTGTAGTTTTTCCATTTTTGTTGTTTCTTTCCTAACGCATGATAAATGTTTGCTGAGTTTCCCTGAGCATAGGAGAAAAGAATAGAGCTCCGTGGTCAGCACAGTCTTATTTGTTCTCATTGATTTTCTAGGAAAATGATCTGTTCATGTCAAATTCTCTGTCATCATCTTCTATTTCTACTTTTCCTTCATTATATCACAGAATTTGAGCTGAGTCCTGGATTTTTTTCTGTCAGGTGGTAAACCTTTGGCCTCTCTTACCTTCTTATCATTTAATCCTTAGAATTAATAGCTACTGTAGGTATACAGAAGTAGTCATTTATCATAGACAGATGTACATGGATAAATCCCAGGGGAAAAGTTAATCAGTCACCATATACCTCAATTCAACAGGTGGTTATCAGCTTTGAATTTGCCTTTCAGTTTCCTGCTTAAGGAAAAACTGAACTGTTTACACTAACACAATCTTACTCTGTTGTCAGGATGAACTTGCTCGCGTTCTAGTGACTCTGTTTGACTCTCGGCATTTACTCTACCAACTGCTCTGGAACATGTTTTCTAAGGAAGTAGAATTGGCAGACTCCATGCAGACTCTTTTCCGAGGCAACAGCTTGGCCAGTAAAATAATGACTTTCTGTTTCAAGGTTTGTATCCATTTATCTTTTTTGTGTGTGGGAATACAGAGGTATGCCAAACAGTGATGTACAGAATGTACAGAGCAGAATGTCTTTTTTAATGCAAAATGTTTGGAGCAGGCATAATAAATTCCTCCCTGTGTATTTCTGTAGGTGTATGGTGCTACCTACCTACAGAAACTCCTGGATCCTTTATTACGGGTTGTGATCACATCCTCCGATTGGCAGCATGTTAGCTTTGAAGTGGATCCTACCAGGTTTGTCATCCTCTCACCTGTAACAGCTCTCCATTTTTTTCATTACCACTACCTGAGGCAAAGCCCTCATAATTTCTCCCCTTGATTCTTTAAAAGTTACACACAAATACATTTTTCTTAAAGAAAATCACTAATAACATTTAAGGTATCTTTGACTATCACCTCTAGAGACAGCACCGTTACTAGTTACGCTGTTCTGTCCTTTTTATAGTGTACTTGCATGTATGTATTTCTAGTTGTAGAAACTATATTACAGTGTGAGCACTTAATATAAACGTAACATTATATATATGGTTTTGCAACCTTTTTTTTAACATAAACTTGTGTCTTATTAACATCATTGTTTGTCAGTGTAGAGCGATTATGAATCTTATTCTTTTTACCTGCTGTGTAATATCTTGTTTGGCAATATCATAATTTATTTAGCCAATGTCATATTAATTCCATTGACTTTTGTAGTAACTTTCTAATTATTGTCCTAGCTTTTTTTTTTTTTTGCAGGTCATTTGCTACAGGACCTATTCTGAAACCTAAATTTTTTTGGTCCCTTTTTTCTCAGAAACCATCAGTTGTTCCCAACTGACTGCAAGGAAAAATACAGTGATCTGACTATAATCTATATCACTGCTTATCATTCTTTCATGTCATCTCTGTTCTTTAACTCCAGTGAAATATGCACATGTTACACATTTTTAAAGTGACTTGACACCTGGGGCTAATTGGGATTAGAGTTGTTTAATAAGTAATACTCCCTTTTTCCCACCCAAGTTCAAAACCAGAAGGGCAGAGAGAAAGAAAAAGTGGGAGGGAAGCACCCAGCAATCAACTCTTTCCTTTGTTTCTGATAAAAATGATTAAAAAGTGGACTTTAGGTCTTGTACGCACAAGATACATATAGGCTTGCTAATACTTCACCTTGAATTAGAACTACAGGCATGCATCACAGAGGCTGGCAAGCTTTTTATTGTAAGTGGAGAGAAGACCAGAACATACCTTTTCTGTAGGCAGACAAAATTAGAATGGAGTGGATGGCACTGAACTGAGCACACTTGACTCTTTTTTTTTTTTAAATCCATCTCACCATTCCTCCTTGTAATGAGGAGTGACTTGGGAGAAGAGAAAGAGGCCAAGGGGTAATGCAAGGTGCATTTTAAAAACCACCATCTCTGTGAAGCTTTCTACCTGTCCTCAAGTGCCACCCATATATACAGACTACACATGAACAAAGAAACAATAACAATCTCTCTTTCATGTTCTGCACCATCATTGTAACATTGAGCTGTGATGATGTATTTTATGAATTTATCTTTCCCTGGACTGTTGGCTCTTTTACATTTCATATGTTTTTATGTCTTTCTGTGAGTATTTAATGTATCTGGCTTATAGTTGACATTTCATAAATACTTGTTGAATGAAATTTTAGACTATGATGTTATGCTTGGTTTTTCTAAGCCACATCTCTTGTGTTTCAGCTAGGACCCTAAAAATTGTTTTATTTTTTATTTTCAGTTTGAGAGCTTCTTGATGGTTTCTCTTACTAAATAGTTTTATTTGGCAACTTTGTATCAGTTGGTGTTTTGGGCTTTGCCTCTGCTGAAGTGTCAGCTATAGTAACTAATCAGCTCTGGCACCTAAATTAACCAGTTATTGTTGAAATATTTCAGTAGTTGTAGTTTAAATCTTTGAAGCAATGTTCTTTTAATGTCCTCTTGTATTTTGTTACCTTTAAGCAATTTTATTTTCTAAAGGGTAAAAAATTACTTAGTGAACTAACTGCCTGAAAGAAATCTCCTGTACTAGGTAAATGCTTTGGTACAGAGAAGAGAACTAGATTACAAACTTCCTATATTCAGGTTACTTAAAAATCAAACTGATGTTTTTCTGACATGTGGAGAGCTTAGAAGTTGACACTCCTATGTTCACAACAAGAAAAAGTTGAAAACAGAAAATCAGCAAATCGTCTTAGATTCATCAGAGAATTGAAGGGCAACCCCCGCCCTGCCTCCAATAAAGGGAAAACACTAGAGTGACAGCCAAATTCAGAGAATCCCATCTTACAGTGAGAAACTACTGCTGAAGTCAGTAACATAGGAATGCTTAGACTGTAACTGACAAATTGCTTGAGGTTGAGTGTGGATTAGTTTAAGAATGAAAACTCTAGGGCGCCCTCTGTCTGAGGCACCCACACTTTGAGAGTTTGATCTCTAGAAACTCTTCCAGAGTCTCATGCTGAAGATGGGAGAAAAGTCCCTTTGTGCTCTGGGAAAGGAAGGGAGAAAAGTAACCATTTTGGAATATGCCCATAGTGTTCTGTTCTCTCTTACAAAGGCCTGCCTTTGAGGGAAACTAAAAGAGCCTAATCTGACCTGTAGGATGGGTAGCTACCCAACTCCAGCCTCCTCTAGCCTTTCTGACTCACATAAGAGGAGAAAAATAGCTAAGAAATTCTTCTGAAGGTCACAGCCCAGTGACTCTGGCCCAAGAAAATAATGGAAATATAAGCATAAGATTGTAGACTGCTTCCCCTCCCCAGGACCTCACTACTACATCAATAGGACTCCAAAATATTACTAGTGGGTTACAATAGAAAGCTGCAAAACAGACACTCTAAGAAGAAATTCCTAAGGAAACCCAAACAATTAGAAGATAAAACTAAGGACACTGGAAGAAATCAACACCTACAGCAAACATGAAACATAAAACACAACCCAAATCCTAGCCAGATTAACATAGAACCTTCCACTAAAGACCTCTTTATCTCTGCTCCTGCTACCCAATATGTCTTGGATCTTTTAACAAAAAATTACAAAGCCTACTAAAAAGCAATAAAAATCATAGTCTGGAGAGACAAAGTCTAGTTCCTAAGCATAAGAACTAGATTCAGATGTCACAGATTTTGGGATTAGCAGATTAGGAATTTAGAATCACTATAATTAATATGTTAAGGGCTTTAACAGAAAAAAGTGGATAACATGCAAGAACAGGTAGGTGGTTTGAATAGAGAGATGGAAACTCTTAAGAGTCGAAAGGAAATGCTAGAAATCAAGAACATTATAATAGAAAGGAAAATTGCCTTCAGATGGGCTTTATCAGTAGATTGAACACAACTGAGAAAAGAATTAGTGAGCTTAAAAATATGTCAATAGAAATTTTGAAAACTGAAATGTAAAGAGAAAGAAAAACTTAAATGAAAGTACATCTTATCAGAATGTGTGGAAGGTAGTGAAATGTAATATTTAGAGCATTAAATGCATATATTAGAAAATGAAGACCTAAAATGAATGGCCTAAACTTTCACCTTAAAAAACTAGAGAAAGTTCAGTATAAACCTAAAGCAAGCATAAGGAAAGAAATAAAAATTAGGTTAGAAATCAATGAAATTAAAAACAGGAAACCAATAGGATTAAAAAAAAAAAAAAACTGAAAATCAGAGGGAAAGTTTTTTATACACACAAACACTTAAATAATTGAATACAAAGCTTCATTATAGATCAGAAGTAATGGAATAGCCAATGAGTTATCATTGGCATGTGAGAAGCAGGAGGGCTTAGATCTTTTAGAGGAAGATTTGAAAGAGTCTGAAGCATACTTGCTGCTGGTATGCTGTTTTTTTTTTTCATTAAGACAAAGTTCCCACAAAGACAAGAACTAGACAAGAATGTCAAGGTTTCTAAGAATCTCTTCTGGCCCTGTTAATTGTGAATTTTTTCTTTCATACTACAGAGCTCCTATGCCCTCCATATTTCAGATTCTACTTATTGTTGTAGCTTCTTAAGTGATTTCCCTGCATAAAAGTTGCCATATTTAGAGCAATCTCTTTTTAGTTCTCATGTATCCCAAATTCATTTTCTTCCTCTGGCTTCCTGGCAACCTTTGCCATGTGAATTAATCATGTCTCTCTCTGGTTTGCTACTTTTGTCTTTTATATCGTCGAATAATTGTACTTGTTCCTTGGTGTGTACTTGTCTTTCCCCTCTTTGAGAAACTCAAAGGCCATTTACTGTTGAATCCTCAGCATGTGGCCTTAAGATGGCAAATAGTAGATGCGTGGTAAATGTTTATTGGATTGAATTGAGTGCTTGCCCTGCCTTCCACTTTCTGAACTGCCCTTACTTTTTTTTGCCTGTGCAAATGCTCTCCCTCCTCTAGAACTCACCTGGTCCATGAAATCTTTCCTGCCCATAGTCTACATTCATTTCCAAACTCTTACTGTATCCGTATGCCGCACTTCATGGTGAGCTGCAGGGGATCTGGAGTGGTGATTTCAGTCTCCCAAACTTTTATGTAATACGTAAACTAGTATAAATAAGACATTACTAGTTAAGAGATTGACAGCAAGCATTTACTCAGTGATTGTTTTGGTAAGGTGCCTTGCTAGTTTTTAAGAGGACAAAGATGAATGCATCCTTCAAGGAGCTTAGAGTTTTGTAGGGGAGATAAGGCATATAACAAATAGGTAAGTACTGACTTGCACAGGGAATGTGTTGTGAAGCGAGCAGATGACACCTGTTGGGCAGCTCTAGTAAAGGTGTGTGGACCGACAGCCGCCGGGTGAAATTTGCTCTGCTGTGGTGCTGTGCTTGGTTGCTCAGTCGTGTCCAGCGCTGCGACCCCTCTGCCCGTAGCCCACCAGGCTCTTCTGTTCATGGGGATTCTCCAGGCAAGAATACTGGAGTAGGTTGCCACGCCCTCCTTCAGGGCAAGTGAAAGTCGCTTAGTTGTGTCTGACTGTTTGTGACCCCACGGACTATAGAGTCTGTGGAATTCTCCAGGCCAGAATACTGGAGTGGGTAGCCTTTGCCTTCTCCAGGAAATCTTCCCAACCCAGGGACTGAACCCAGATCTCCTGCATTGCAGGTGGATTCTTTACCAGCTGAGCCACCAGGGAAGCCCATGAATACTGGAGTGGGTAGCCTATCCCTTCTCCAACGGATCTTCCCAACCCAGGAATCTTAACTGGGGTCTCCTGCATTGCAGGTGGATTCTTTACCAACTGAGCTATCATGAATCTTCCCAATTTAAACCTCACGAAATAGGCATTATAATTATTCCTGTCTAATTGATGAAAAAAGTTGCGCCTCAGAGAGATTAAGTACCTTGATCAAGGTCAGTAAGTGGTAGAGCTGAAATTTAAACGTAGTAAGTCTGCCTTCTGAACATTTGCCTTTAATCACAGCCCCAAGTCTTTAGAATCATATAGAAGAGGGACTTCCCTGGCAGTGCAGTGGTAACTCCATGCTTCCACTGCAGGGGGCGTGAGTTTGGGGTGAGGGGACTAAGATCTCACATGCTGCATAGGGCGGCCAAATAAATAAATAAATTCAGTTCAGTCACTCAGTTGTGTCCGACTCTTTGCAACCGCATGGATGCCAGCACTCCAGTCCTCGCTGTCCATCACCAACTCCCAGAGTTTACTCAAACTCATGTCCATTGAGTCAGTGATGCCATCCAGCCATCTCATCCTCTGTTGTCCCCTTTTCTTCCTGCCTTCAATCTTTCCCAGCATCAGGGTCTTTTCAGATGAGTCAGTTCGTCGCATCAGGTGGCCAAAGTACTGGAGTTTTAGTTTCAGCATCAGTCCTTCCAATGAATATTCAGGACTGATTTCCTTTAGGATGGACTGGTTGATCTCCTTGCACCCCAAGGGACTCTCAAGAGTCTTCTCCAACACCACAGTTCAAAAGCATCAATTCTTTGGTGCTCAGCTTTCTTTACAGTCCAACTCTTCACATCCATATGTGACTACGTGACTACTGGAAAAACCATAGCTTTGACTAGATGGACCTTTGTTGGCAAAGTAATGTCTCTGCTTTTTAATATGCTTTCTAGGTTGGTCATAACTTTTCTTCCAAGGAGTAAGCATCTTTTAATTTCATAGCTGCAGTAACCATCTGCAGTGATTTTGGAGCCCAAATAGATAGTCTGTCACTGTTTCCACTGTTTCCCCATCTATTTGCCATGAAGTGATGGGACCAGATGCCATGATCTTAGTTTTCTGAATGTTGAGTTTTAAGCCAACTTTTTTACTCTCCTCTTTCATTTTCATCAAGAGGCTCTTTAGTTCTTCTTCGCTTCCTGCCATAAGGCTGGTGTCATCTGCATATCTGAGGTTATTGATATTTCTCCCAGCAGTCTTGATTCCAGCTTGTGTTTCCTCCAGCCCATCATTTCTCATGATGTATTCTACACATAAGTTAAATAAGCAGGGTGACAATATACAGCCTTTACGTACTCCTTTCCCTATTTGGAACCAGTCTGTTGTTCCATGTCCAGTTCTAACTGTTGCTTCCTGACCTGCACACAGAGTTTTCAAGAGGCAGATCAGGTGGTTTGGTATTCCCATCTCTTTAAGAATTTTCCAGAGTTTGTTGTTGTCCACACAGTCAAAAGCTTTAGCATAGTTAATAAAGCAGAAATAGATGTTTTTTTGGAACTCTCTTGCTTTTTCGATGATCCAACAGATGTTTGCAATTTGATCTCTGGTTCCTCTGCCTTTTCTAAATAAATTACCTTAAATAAATAATAATAAACAAATTACCTTAAAAAAAAGTCTTACAGAAGAATTAGCAACGCTAATTGGATGTGGGGAATAATGGACTACTGCAGACAATAATGACATCAGCATTTCCTGAATGACGTGATTGAAGCAGTAATGGTACCATTGACAACATGGGGAACTCAGAATAAGACGTATAAGTAGAAGGAAAAAATCAGCTAATTTTGAGCAAACTAAGTTTTAGGTACAGACAGGAGAAATACCTAGAAGTTAGAGATATCAGGCTGGATATGAAAGGAGGTTCAAAATAGGGCCTGAATGGTCCCAAAATATTGAAAGCATGTCAACTTTACTGAAGTCATGGGAAATAAAATTTAAAATGTGAGATGCCCTCTCCTACTAGATGAACAAAAAAAATTTTTTTAATTAAAAATCATGTATTAAATTTGTGAAAATATAGGAGGATAATTGGGCTTCCCAAGTGACATAGTGGTAAAGAATCCACGCCAGTGCAGGAGATGTTTGATCCCTTGGTGGGGAAGTTCCCCTGGAAGAGGAAATGGCAATTCACTCTGGTATTCTTGCCTGAAAAATCTCTTGAACAGAGGAGCCTGGCAGGCTACAGTCCATGGAGTTGCAAAGATTAGGACATAGCTTAGTGGCTAAACAACAATAAGAGTTTTTATACACAGTTCTCAAAATTGCCTTTTTTTTTTTTTTTTTTTTTAAATAATTGGTTTGTTGAAATCAAGATTCCAGAAAAATCTCAACATTGCATTTAGCTGAATATCTCTTTAAGGAGTCTTTTTTGAAGAGTATGTCTGTTAGTTTGTTTGCTTTTAACTGGTTTTGCTTTTTTTTTTCTCTTGGTAGGTTAGAACAGTCAGAGAGCCTTGAGGAAAACCAGCGGAACCTCCTTCAAATGACTGAGAAGTTCTTCCATGCCATCATCAGTTCCTCCTCCGAATTTCCCCCTCAACTACGAAGTGTGTGCCACTGTTTATACCAGGTATGCTTAAGGTTAGAGATTACCATTATTAATCCACAGCTACATTTAAAAGAATGCTTTACCAAAGAGGGGTTTAGCTGCTAAACCAGCTGCTGATAGTGGGTGATTGATAATACTGAATCAGTTTGGATGAATAATACATTAAGAATTGTTTAAATTGGCTTTAAAAATACAAAGTAGTTTAATGGGGTACTTTAAAAATAATACGTTTTCCTTGCATTGAGAACAAGTTTAAAATGCACCTATCTACTGGGTATAGTAGATGTGATTGAAGTTAGATATGTTACACAGTTTTTGTTGCTGATTTTATCTTTTACCTGAATTACTCATGGGGTCTTTCACATACAAGGTCAGTCTCTTCCCTTGCTTTTTGTTTTGTGAAATGCTTAATCTCTGATTTTGATTTCTTCTCTTAAATTAATTTCTTTAGTTAATTTCTTCTCTTAAATTAAACTCTATGGGGAATTCGTGTAGCTCTATGGCTGATTCATATCAATGTATGACAAAACCCACTGAAAAATAAAAAAATAAATTAAAAAAAAAAAAATTAAACTCTATTGGGTTTGTGTCAGGTTTCCCCAGGACAGGCTGATGTTTATTTTATATAGAATGCTACTTATATTGCATCATCATTCACATCCAATTATTAGACTTTCCAACACTAGAACTGCAAGTAATGCTTCTGAGTTCAGATGTTCACAGTCATCCCCTATCTGCTGAGGAAATTACACCTGTGTTCTATTATGGCTTCCACGATGTTTTTGATTGGCATATGCAGCTTCAGAAATGGTTTAATCACTCCAAGAGAGATTAGTGCAAATCCACATTAGCCTGTTAAAACTGTGATTCTGGAAGAAACATTAATGGGTCTGGAGTTTGGGACAAGGTCAGGTGTAGGAGAAAGAATTTATGCATTTACCAAAACCCATGCCTTTAGTGCCTTTTTCTTTGCAGAGTTATCCCCAGCCATTTGTTTTTAGCACAGGGCTTCAGTTGCTTGGAGACATTAGCAAGATCAGTGAAATCATCATTTTAAAAACCTGTTTCAGGCTGCTCTGTGTGAATTTTTCCCCCATTGCTATTTATAAAGATGTATCTGCTGTATCTATAAAAAAATGTTTCATCATATTCATAGATGATGAAAAGTGTACTTAGCATTAAAACTCTCTTAATTTAATTTATCATGACTTTTCCTGCGTTTTTCAAAATAGCTTGAGGAAGCTTAGGAGAGCCCCATATTTGTTTTGCAGGTAGTTAAAGCCGAGACCAGAGGGTAGTTTATAGTATGAAATCTAATTCAGTAAATAACATCTTATGTTTGGGTATTATTCAGGTTTCTCTTTAAGTCCAGTTCAGTCCTTCTTCTATTCATAAAACTGGGCAGACAAGAAATGGTAAGCACATGTTAAAAATAGTCTGGACCAACTTCTTGGTTGGCCTAATAATCACTTTTCAGAGAGCAAACAAATTTCTAAAGTGGCAGTGGCTTTGACTTTAGTTGGTTAAAAGTGATTGAGTACTGACCACCTGGTTACATATATGGTCTAGTAAATTTTAGTAGAAATTCTTCATGTAGTTGTCTCCCTAAGAGAAAAAGTTTTGTATCATTAGCAACCTTGGAAAAGGAAAAAGAACTAAGTGTTTGTCATTTAGTAAGTACTTAGGAAATATTTAGTGAAGGAATAAATTACCCAGTTCCTCCCACCCAAGTAAACAAGATTCTTGCCAACTTTCATAGTTAGGAAGGGAAGGAGGTAGTAAAAATAATGCAGAAAATAAAGCCAGGTGATAATTTGTGGCTTATTAACCACTATGTGTTGTGCTTTTTAAAACATTCCGTAATACAGTATCCCATATTACAACAGACCCAAATCATTATATTGAAATTTCACATACAATTATTCTTCTTAAGAATATTATTTAAATGTTAGTGCATTTTTTGGAACTGTTGGATAAACTTATTATTGGAACGTACAGTACTATAGAGGATAGATATGCTGTGTTATTTATAAATAAGGGTTTGTTTTTTAATAAGTGACTGACAATGAGAAATTTTGCATTTGCTAATTAAAAAAGAAAAACAAACAGATCTCAAGATATTCTTTCATTGAGTCTCCTTGCAAATGTAGTTTTTCCTTTAGTTTGCTCTTTTATTTTTATTCATCTTCCATCTTCTGGCTTTTCTTTGCCCTTTTGACTTTGGCAATAACATAATGGTACCTTTGTACTTTTATGTTCTGCTGGGAGGGATAGTAGTTCATTTTTTTTTCCCTCTAGTAAATACGTCTCCTGCTTTGGGACCTGCTAGGGAAAATTTGAAAGCTATGTGAGTACATTGCTAGCTAATAAATTTCTCTGAGCTTTAGGTCTTTTTACGGGAGTTAGTATTTTTGACTGTTAAACCTTTTTAAAATCATGCTTTACCTAGCTCTTTCATTTTATATGCCTCCTTACTTAGTGGTCTGGGTTAAGGTTATATCGGAATGGCCATGTGTTAGATTTACAACTGAGACATTTTTTTCATGTGTTTATTTCCACTTTCATCCTGATAGTTTTGGAATAATGAGAAAGTATTCCCAGAGTGAATATTCTCCTAAGTTGTGGTGAGAGAATTCTGAGAAAGAGCTAAATATAATTCTAAGCAAATGTCATGTTTTCCTGGCAGATCTGCTTCTCCAAACAGAAGTAGTTTACAGAAAAATTTTAAGGCTATAATTGATGGTTGTATACGATGATTGAAAACAAAAAGTGTATAAAACTGTGATAAATTGGGTTACTAGTGCTTTTAGTCTAAAGTTTGAATCAAAGCTCTTTTAGATAAGGACTGTGTTTTCTTGTTTGCTATCTTCCAGTGGTTAGAATGGTATCTAGCAATTAGTTGCACAGTAACTACTTGGATGAATGAATGGATGGATGGATGTACAAATCAAACTAACTTTAATCTCAAGTTATGGTGCTGAATCACAGAACTCCTAGAATAAAATGCCTTGTATGGTAGATTGAAGAATTCTAATTTGTTTTCAAAATATTTTAAAAGTAATTTTTTTAAACTTTTAATTTTTTATTGGGAGAGAGACAATTAACCATGTTTTGATGGTTTCTGAAGAACAGTGAGGGGACTCAGCCATATGTATACATGTATCCATCTCCCTTAAACTGCTCTTCCATCCAGTCTGCCACAGAACATTGAGCAGAGTTCCATGTGCTGTATAGTTTGTTGGTTATCCATTTCAAATATAGCTGTGTGTATGTGTCCATCTTTTAATTTTAATACAGCTCCTTGGCCTAGAAGTGACTCTGAGAGGTGAAGCCAATATGTCTCTGGATTTGAGAGGCTTTTTGGTGATGGTTTTTTGTTTGAGACATTCTGATAAATGGTCAAATCTGTGAAAATTTTTAAGCAGGCTTACAGTTTTATTCTGTGATTTTCTCTGCAGTTTCTTCACTTTGATATTAATGCTTATTTCTAGTTAATCTGATAACATTCTTTTCCCAAATGTTGCAGAGCTTTTAACCTTCTCTAGTTAGAACTTTTTCAGGAAGCAGCCTGCAAACAAAAATACGTGAAATTTTAAGAGTAATCTTTCTTAAAAGAGAGAGACTTAACTCAGAATCTCTAAAGTGTGTTTTTCTATTATATTTAGCCATTTAATGTTTATTTTTTAATCAGTAGGAATATGAGTTCAGTATCAACTATTGAAAAAAGAACTGTTAAGTCAATTGAAGGATACACAGAGAAGTATATATAAATATATATAAATCAAGAAAAATTACGTAGACACATAGAAGTATTTTTAGAGTATGATCTACTTGTAATGAAAATTTTATATAAAATTTGTCAAAAGCTAGGAATTAACTGAAATGTAAATATTATATATCCTCAGTTCATTTGAGGAGAAATTTTCTGCGATTTATAGCCAGAAATAGTAGATATGATTGTCTCAACATTTCTTGCTATTTATTTAGTGCTTTGGCTTAAAGACATAATAAAGATTAAAATCCAGAAATTAAATTCGTCCCTCAAAATTCAGTTGATTTCTAATTTTTTGTTGATTCCATTTGTGTTACATTTTGATCGTGTAATTTTATGTACAAGCCAACATTGTTTTTGTTGCTGTATGTAGTTGGTGCTGTGACTTGTTTGTGCTCATCTCTGTTCTGTAGGCAACTTGCCACTCCCTACTGAATAAAGCTACAGTAAAAGAAAAAAAGGAAAACAAAAAATCAGTAAGTTTGGAGAACTTTTTTTTAGCTGTTTCTTTCAAAGCAAAACAAAAAATCTTTTGCTGTTTGTTAAGAACATCTTCACTTCAGCCTATTTGACCTTCACTGTAAAATCATTCTACTAATTCTGGCACAAAATAGCTTTCATTTCAATTAACCCTGGAATTAAGTTACATTGAAACATCTCTGTGTTCCTTTGGTTTGATTTATCCCAAAGGCATTTTGGGGGCATTTGGTGCATTTGATATCCCTGGTCTGATATTATTATTGTTATTTTAAAAATTATAAATGAATGCAAAAGAAACTTAATTTCAAGGCCTTAGGAAATGCTGACTCTCTTCATTCTTGCTTCTTGTTTGCAGGTAATGTGAGTGATTTCTTCTCCTAGATATGAAAGTTTTTCTTAATTGCTAGAAGTACATAAAAGGAAACTGTCACTTCCTAAATCTTAACTAAAAGTAGCTAAACTTTATTTTTTACTTAGATTTTTACCTGGACGGTCTTAGCCAGGATTTAGATAATTGTTCTTAGCTTATAAAAATTCTTATGGTGAAACAAAACCACTTTTACCTTAGAGAAAATCTTTATAAGCTATTGGCACTGAGAATATAGTACTTTTGAAATAAAGAAAAGGAGTGAGTGTATATTTATAGAGAAACACCTTATTTGCAAACATGATATGCATGTACTACCTGCTTCTGTAAACTTGCCATAATTTAAAAGGAAGAAAATTTATGGTAGTCATAATTATTTTCTTCCGGCGGATGAAATTTTTCCAAAATATTAACATGCATTCATTTTAAATTTGCCATTATCTGTCAGTATGACTGATCCTTATCAGGCTTAGTATTACCTTTGTTCATATAACCCAAATGAATTTAGAGAAAGAAGTAAAGAAAACCTGCAGGAGTCACATAGATAGTTTACTTCAAAAGGTAAAATTTAGTATATAGTATTCATCTGGTTTCACCTTTCATTTTCGTCTGAGCTTTACCTTCAGTAAATTTGTTTTAAATTCAGAACTAAATTAAAATTTAGAGACATGTGCTTTTATGTCCATTCAAGAGATTCTTTTTTGGGTATGTTACATAAATTTGGTCAGCTGTGAGCAAATGGATTGGATTGGATGGCCATCTTGCTTAATAAAAACATTTCTTTCTAATGCTTCAGCCTTCTAATTCTCAGCGTATGTGGATTTAACATAATATACACCATCACTGTTGAAATTAATTTACTGTTTCTAACACTCTTGTTTGGTGTTTACTAATGCCATTTTGTAGTATATTACATAAATTAAAATTCAGGCTTTCTCTGTTTCTGGAGCATGTTTTCTAGCCTTCCTAACTTTGCTTTATTTATTAAGATTTTATCTACAGTTATTCCTTGAAATGTTTTTTTCTACTAGTGTTATTTTCAGATTTCAAAAAAATGTTTCTGGGTAACACCAAGTTTTGGAATGTATTTCTCAGCACAAGTGATATGAGGTCCTTGTGGATATTTTAGAACACATTCTGCAGTGTGAAGACTGTGTAGTTAATTATAAATCTAAAATGTTGGTTTATGGAGTTGTTGGCTTAACAGAATCTAATGATCTTTTTAAAAGCAAGTTAACTTTCTTTTGGGGTCTATGTACCATAGATTAGAATATTTAAAATATGTAGAGAAGGTTCTGGTTTCTATTATGTAGCTATGTAGTCATAGATAATTCTCTTTATTAAACTCAAACATGTACTGTATAATTAGATCTCCTTTGAAGTTATTAACCTAACTCATTAGACAATTAAAGATGGGTGGGTTGTGATCCTCTTGCCATTGTATAGTGTATGACTACATTTATTTGTAACCTGTAGTTCACCTTTTATGAGTAGGAGGAAAGTAAAAGGGCCATTTGACTGATATTTGGCTTCTGCATACAGACTGGCTCTACTTTGACCTTTTATGCTGAAAGTTTTTTGGATATAAATTAGATTTTTACAGGTTAAAAATAAAAACAGTTGGAGTATGTATATGTTATGAGGTAAAATTACACTGATGTTAATTAATGGTGAAAGGAAAAGAAGTTTTTTAACTAATTAATTCATAAAACTGGTTGAGCATTTTTATAGATATTGATTGTTTTATCAGATTTTAGTTCCCAAAGTATATTGTTATTGATGAGATACATAATTATATGACACATGAAATAAGGTGTGTTCTTGTAGTGTGGATACTCTGGGTTCTGACATGAATGATTTTTGAAGATGTGAAGATAGTGAAGGTGTAGTACCTTTCATAAGTTTTACAATATTTCTTTTAGGAAATGATTCACTCGGATACTCGTTAAATTCTGAGATTGAATAATATTGAGTAAACATCAGGTATAAAACTTTTCTTTCCTGGAAAAAGCCAGTAAATAAGCTACTCTAAAAATGCATTTGAAAAGAGTTCTCCATGTGCATATAAGTAATTGATTTTTTTTTTTGAGACACTTTTTCAGCAGGTTAGTATTTTATAATTAATCAGTTCTTTGGAAACCAAACTCTTTGACTTTCACTTCTTTAAAAACCAGTTCAGGATTTTAATGGATTAAACTGAACATAAGCTATTCTTTTAAAACAACCCCTTTGCAATGAAATATAAAGCAGTTTTTAATTCCCTTTCTTTTTGCTAGCTCACTCCTGAAAGGCTTTAAAACTTTTCTAGCTTTGTTGATCTGTTTTTTATGTTTTAAGATTAAAATTTGTGAGTTCTAAAGGAAACAGTAGCACTGGTGGTCTGTGAACATTCTGAAATTAGATGAAGAATTTTATCCGTGTGAAAATAAACATTATTTTTTCTGTTCCTACTCCCCAGAAGGTTAAACACAGTACAACAGTGGTAAAAGCACTTGAATTTTCTTCTTAATTCTGTTTCTAAAACTGTATTTTAGCAAAAATAGCTATAAAACAGTATTTAGGTTTTAAAGCCAGTCTGCTAAGGCTGCTGTATTTAACCACCTTCACCAGTTTCCTCTGAAGTGTGAGGTCGTCGTCCTTCTTGCAGTAGCATAGCACTCAGAGTACTGTAACACCAAGAAAGCTTCCTGAGCTATGCAGTGCACAGGAAGATGAGAATGTATTAGTTACAGCTCACCCCTACTATCACCTCTTACAAAGATTTTCTCAGCTTAGAAAATCATTCTCCAAAGTCTTAATTTTACTGACTTCCTGTCAAATATAATTGAAAATTATTTTGAGATTTTAGACAGTGAATAAGAATACATTTTAAATGTATACCACATGAAGCACTGAAGAAAATAGAATGAAGTAAAATAATTCTTACTCTTTTCCGGAGTTATAATCTGGACTCAGTGAGCCCTGTGAATTCATGAAAAGAAGTGTTACTTTACTGAGGCAGTGTGAAGAAAACTAGAGCTCTGTGAGATTCTACACCTAAGTCCTATTTTCTCATTTCCCGGCAGTAGCCTTTGAAATGCAGTTTTATCCTCAGAATCCTAGAGCATTGAGTTGGTGTATTGTGACCTTGTCGTTAGCACTGCTTTAAACAGCAGTTAGCCACTCTAAGCATGAATAGTTGTAGAGGTTTAGATGTTACATGAGTGTTCTTTAAAAGTAAATATGTGTGTTATCTGTTAAAAAAAAAAGTGAATTTCAGAATAATACAATTTTCATACGTTAATTTAAAACAGGACCTACTAGGAGAGATGGGAGCTGAGCCGGCTTCATAGCACTTTCCCAGTCTAATTTTCTTTGAAAGTGGAATATCATAAGATATTAAAAAGAATATAAATCGATGTGAAATGTTGGGCTCACATTATTTTTCAGTGTGGGCAACCATTTCTTGTATCTTTAACTTTTTTTATTTGACAGAATTACAAATTGAAGTACTCATGGGGATTCTCTCTTTTAGGCTGGTGGGATCCTTTTTTCTTTTAAGTCCCCAAGAATTCCCATTCCTCCATGGTTTAAATAATAAGTAGGTCCTTATATTAAAAGCATCCTGATGAAGAAAAAGAACTGGCAGTAACGTTACTTGTAAGTAAGTTTTTTCTCTTGATAGGAATCTAAGAAAACTAAGTTTTATCTTGTATATGGCAAGCATTTTGCTTAAGAAATTCAGTTGTACCTGGTATACAACAAAATGTAAGTATTTACTATTAGGTATTGGATTTTTCAGTGGTATGCTGTTGCAAACTTAGTTCTGCCTTACAAGAGTTGACCACATTCTTGTGTTTCTTAATCTTAGTAAAATATGATAATTTTTGTGTGAAAAGTTATTCTGCTTTTGTTACTCAACAAACCTGCAGTGTAAACAGTGGTGATAAAATTAAGATCTTTTTTCAGATCTCTTCTACAGAACTCATCTATGAGATGTTTTTTTCCCTTAGAGACCTTCTTTGTGATTTTAAATGATAGAGGGCAAGAATTAAGGATAAATTTTTGTTTACTGATGTTTTGGGAGTAGGAAAAGTTACAAATGTATTGTTTACAAGGACTGGTCTTTTCAGATTTTTTGTGCAAAATTTGACTTTTGAACTCTTTCTCCCCATTTTCTTGTTTTAATTCAAACCATGTACTCAATCTTCAACTCCTTGTTTTTAGGTGGTTAGCCAGCGTTTCCCTCAGAACAGCATCGGTGCAGTAGGAAGTGCCATGTTTCTCAGATTTATCAATCCTGCCATTGTTTCACCATATGAAGCAGGGATTTTAGATAAAAAGCCACCGCCTAGAATCGAAAGGGGCTTGAAGTTAATGTCAAAGGTGAAGAATCATTTTAATAATATAACTATTTAAAATTTGTCTTCCATAAGTTTTCAGTTTTTTTATTCACTGTACTCTCTTTTAATTTTTGAAATGCCCTGTGGTTTTCCCTCACATACTTTTGTTTTATTTTTATTTCTTTATGTGATAAAGAAATTCATGAGGCTGATACTGATGGAACATCTTATCATTTGAAAATACTTTAGCAAATGTCTTCTGAAGGTGGTTTTCTGTGTAATCATTTTGGAAATTCCAAAATGGGAAACAAAATATGTACTATATGATTTTTTAAAAGACATTAAATTTTTAATGTCTATTTTTATATGTGTAAATATGTATGTGTTTATATAATTATACTCATATTTAGGAAAGCATAGAAACAGAATGATCAATAACTGATTTTACTCACCAACAGAAATTGTATCAGTAAGAAAATTAATATTTTTTAGAGTTATTCAGATGTGTAGATTTCATAAATAATCAGATCCTTTATAACCTTATTTTATTGTTTAGATACTTCAGAGTATTGCCAATCATGTCCTCTTCACAAAAGAAGAGCATATGCGGCCTTTTAATGATTTTGTGAAAAGCAACTTTGATGCAGCACGAAGGTGAGCAGCCTACTACTTAGCCAGTTGCTCTGTTTGGAACAGATACTTTCACTTAAGTCCATGTACTTGATCTAGATGGAACTCCTGTGTAGGTTATTTTTCTCTGAGGTTAAGAGCATAGTTAATCTTATTTCACTATAAAAGACATTAATGAAGTTAATGATATTCTTTGTAATTTGGTAGTGATTTCTATATTTAAAAACCAAGATAGATGTTTGACATAGCTACTAAAATAAAGGATTTGAGTTTACCATAAGATGGAGGAGAGGTAGAAGGAAAAAGATTTCTTTGAGTAAAAACTAAAACCAAACTGGTACAGATAATGGGTTATAGTGCATAATCATAATTTTTTTATGTTAGAATATTTTTGATAGTTTAATTTGGAAATGTGTGTAAACTTAAAAAGTTACTCTTTAAACTGAGCAAAGCAAATGCATAAGATTTTGTTCATGAGAACTGGATAACTGTTGAAAGTTTTGTGATTTTAGAAAACTTGAGTTCTGCTCGGTACCCATAACTAGCTAGTTGCTTCTTTTTATCTCATGAGTTGTTGATTTGGCAAAGTAGGTATAATACTGTACTTAGCTATGAGTTGATTTTAGAGAAACAAGTGAGATAACTTATAAAAAAATGTCTGTAAATGTAAGTTAACGTCAAGAATTCTTCTTTTCATACAGTGTGAATCTAATTGATTTGACTTATAGTCTAAGCTATACTTCTACAACTTTTCTAATTTTTCATTATGGTTCATACTAACTTCTTTCTGATTGGAATTTAAAAGGTATATTATTGGACTGTAAATCATACTGGAAAAGAATGTGAATGTCAGCATAGGATTCACATTCTATGACAATCCACAGAAAGATTGACTACCCATAGAAAGTTCAAAGAGCAAAGGTTCTGATCCTGACTTTGACCTAACAGGCTGTATAACTTTAGGGAGGTCTTTTGTCTTGTCTGGGCCTCCATTTCTTTATCTGTAAAATACTGGCTTCTCTATAGAGTCTCATCTATCTAAATTTTGTTGTCTGACTTCAGAGCCTACTTTGAAGCTAAAGCCAGGTATCAAATGGAAAACCAAGTTTCTCCTTGTTTTTTCTTGTTTTGTTTAATGATAGTCACGTGTGTGACTAAAACCTCCATATTTGTAATATCAGTAATTTCACAAAGTTATTTCACATAAATTTAATTCAGACATAGATATGAGTATATCTGGTTTTTGAAATTCTAATAACTTTTCATTTTTGAAGGTTTTTCCTTGATATAGCATCTGATTGTCCTACAAGTGATGCAGTAAATCATAGTCTTTCCTTCATCAGTGATGGCAATGTGCTTGCTTTACATCGTCTACTATGGAATAATCAAGAGAAAATTGGCCAGTATCTTTCCAGCAACAGGTAAGATTTCTCAGTCATGGGGATATTAAAAACTGTCAGTTTAAATTTAAATTGATAAAATTATTGATCATGAATAATGCTTTTTACTTTGTATCTTCTTAGAATAAGAATAATGGTTTTTAAAGAGTAATGTAGACCTTTAAAAATATCTAGGCAAAAGGTTAAGTCATATTAATTGATCAACAAACCTATGTAGGTGTTGTAGACTTTTAATTTTTTTATTTTTTATTTTATTTTTTTTATTAGTTGGAGGCTAATAACTTCACAACATTTCAGTGGGTTTTGTCATACATTGATATGAATCAGCCATAGAGTTACACGTATTCCCATCTCGATCCCCCCTCCCACCTCCCTCTCCACCCGGTTCCTCTGGGTCTTCCCAGTGCACCAGGCCCGAGCACTTGTCTCATGCATCCAACCTGGGCTGGTGATCTGTTTCACCATAGATAATATACATGCTGTTCTTTCGAAACATCCCACCCTCACCTTCTCCCACAGAGTCCTAAAGTCTGTTCTGTACTTCTGTGTCTCTTTTTCTGTTTTGCATATAGGGTTATCGTTACCATCTTTCTAAATTCCATATATATGTGTTAGTATGCTGTAGTGTTCTTTATCTTTCTGGCTTACTTCACTCTGTATAATGGGCTCCAGTTTCATCCATCTCATTAGAACTGATTCAAATGAATTCTTTTTAACGGCTGAGTAATATTCCATGGTGTATATGTACCATAGCTTCCTTATCCATTCGTCTGCTGATGGGCTTCTAGGTTGCTTCCATGTCCTGGCTATTATAAGCAGTGCTGCAATGAACATTGGGGTGCACGTGTCTCTTTCAGATCTGGTTTCCTCGGTGTGTATGCCCAGGAGTGGGATTGCTGGGTCATATGGCAGTTCTATTTCCAGTTTTTTAAGGAATCTCCACACTGTTCTCCACAGCGGCTGTACTAGTTTGCATTCCCACCAGCAGTGTAAGAGGGTTCCCTTTTCTCCACACCCTCTCCAGCATTTATTGCTTGTAGACTTTTGGATAGCAGCCATCTTAACTGGCGTGTAATGGTACCTCATTGTGGTTTTGATTTGCATTTCTCTAATAATGAGTGATGTTGAGCATCTTTTCATGTGTTTGTTAGCCATCTGTATGTCTTCTTTGGAGAAATGTCTGTTTAGTTCTTTGACCCATTTTTTGATTGGGTCATTTATTTTTCTGGAATTGAGCTGCAGGAGATGCTTGTGTATTTTTGAGATTAATCCTTTGTCTGTTTCTTCATTTGCTATTATTTTCTCCCAATCTGAGGGCTGTCTTTTCACCTTACTTATAGTTTCCTTTGTAGTGCAAAAGCTTTTAAGTTTCATTAGGTCCCGTTTGTTTAGTTTTTCTTTTATTTCCAATATTGTGTTTGGAGGTGGGTCATAGAGGATCTTGCTGTGATTTATGTCAGAGAGGGTTTTGCCTATGTTCTCCTCTAGGAGTTTTATAGTTTCTGTTCTTACATTTAGATCTTTAATCCATTTTGAGTTTGTTTTTGTGTATGGTGTTAGAAAGCGTTCTAGTTTCATTCTTTTACAAGTGGTTGACCAGTTTTCCCAGTACCACTTGTTAAAGAGGTTGTCTTTCTTCCATTGTATATCCTTGCCTCCTTGTCAAAGATAAGGTGTCCATAGGTTCGTGGATTTATCTCTGGGCTTTCTATTCTGTTCCATTGATCTATATTTCTGTCTTTGTGCCAGTACCATACTGTCTTGATGACTGTGGCTTTGTTAGTAGAGTCTGAAGTCAGGCAGGTTGATTCCTCCAGTTCCATTCTTCTTTCTCAAGATTACTTTGGCTATTCGAGGTTTTTTGTATTTCCATACAAATTGTGAAATTATTTGCTCTAGTTCTGTGAAAAATACCATTGGTAGCTTGATAGGGATTGCATTTAATCTATAGATTGCTTTGGGTAGAATAGCCATTAAAAAAATACTAAAGCGGGGAGGAGCCAAGAATGGCAGAGGAGTAGGACAGGGAGACCACTTTCTCTCCTACAAATTCATCAAAAGAATAACTGAACGCAAAGCTAACTTCACAGAACAACTTCTGATCGTTAGCTGAGGTCATCAGGCGCCCAGAAAAGCAGCCCATTGTCTTCGAAAGGAGAAAGATGGTAACGATAACCCTATATGCAAAACAGAAAAAGAGACACAGAAGTACAGAACAGACTTTTGGACTCTGTGGGAGAAGGTGAGGGTGGGATGTTTCGAAAGAACAGCATGTATATTATCTATGGTGAAACAGATCACCAGCCCAGGTGGGATGCATGAGACAAGTGCTCGGGCCTGGTACACGGGGACGACCCAGAGGAATCGGGTGGAGAGGGAGGTGGGAGAGGGGATCGGGATGGGGAATACATGTAACTCTATGGCTGATTCATATCAATGTATGGCAAAACCCACTGAAATGTTGTGAAGTAATTAGCCTCCAACTAATAAAAAATTAAAAAAAAAAAAAATACTAAAGCTAAGAGGGAATTCCCTGGTAGTCTAGTGGTTATGAAAGACTCCGCACTTTCATTGCCAGGCCTGGGTTTGATCCCTTGTGGGAAAACTAAGAATCCAGCCAAAGGAACAAAAAATTAAACTGAGAAATCACAAATTAGCCTTTTGGATTTTTTCTAGCTTGCAAACATAATATACAACAAGCCACAGAGATTTACCAGGTCAAATGAGTCTTGGCATCTGAATTTGAAGAGCAGCTTAATTCCTAGGAAGTTAATAATTAAAACATTGCTGTAGTAATCCCATTTGTGATACTCTGAAGTACATGCAAATGAAGTTTTACATAGGCAGTACTTAATAATTGAAAATTATTAGTTTGGGAATTGTTTCATTAGCTGTTTTTAAAGTCTCTTGTAGCCTGAATCATTTGCTGTCCTTTCTGTAATAGTTACGTATGTTTACAGTGACCCAGATTCTTATGTATGAGTTCTCTTACAAAGGTCAAATGAGTCCAGATTATTTTTAAATTCCAATAAAAATGGTTTGCATATTCATAGGAAAGGTAGAAGACCATAAGGAGGGAGATGCTTTATCTGTGTGGCACTTAATGTGGAACTTTTAAATGCAAACATTCTTTTATATACATTTTTTAAAATACAAACTTATATGACTTATGTACATATTCATGTACTTTAATACCAGTTTTTTTTTCAATTTTTTTTTTTTTTAAACTTTTCAAGCATACAAAAACCTATTGACCATAATATAACAGAGACCCATGTCTACTGCCTAGTTTTAACATTTTTAATTTTGTTGAATTACTTCAGATCTTTATAACATTTTATTTCTGGGAGAGAAAAAGATACAACTTCTCTCTTGTGTAACTGACAAGAAAAAGAAAGTACAGGTATAACATAGGTACATATAAAACAGTTTTGTGTGTTTTAAAACTTCATAGCAATGATACACTGAATATAGTCTCTTCATATAATATTCTATTTGAGATTTATCATTTTATTTAACTTATCTTAGTGTTTTATCAAATGACTATATCACAGTTTATTTTCATACTTCCTAATTGATGGATATTTAGGGTTTCCTGTTTTTCATTATTTTAAATAGTAATGTAATAAATATTCTTCACATTTGTCTCCTTGTGGCTTACTTAAATGCATAATTGCTGAGTTCTGGGGTATCCACAGCCTCAACTTTACTAGATATCGCCACATTATTTTTCATAGTGTGTATACTGATTTATGCTTTGACGGTACTCTGTGAGAGTACAGTGTACAGTTCTTCACCACAATTGGCATTAGCAAATGTCATAATTTTTTTTTGTCAATTTGATGTTTATGAAATAGTATCTTGTTATCTTTAGTTTTAAATGTTTAATAGTTGTTGGAAATTCATATTTACCCTGGTTAACAGAAATCTGATATCAGGGACACTATGTCCACTTCCTAAACAGTGGTCTCCCAAAATCAGTTCTTTTCATTCTGAGAAAAAGTGGATCAGAATGTTATTGTTACTTACTGGTTGCCTATTTAATGGTAATAGATTAAGAATACTAGAACATAATGAAATTTTATGTAAGTTTTGTAGTTTGAGGCGTGGTCCTATTTCTAAGATGTCTCAGTTAAACTTAAAACCCCTGAGGTCTTTTGGGTGCTGTTTACAAATGAGCAGAAACCACCACTGGACAGTAAAAAGAAAAGCAGCCAATGACAGTCTGAAACCTGTTTCTACGCACACTACTGTGTGTGGAAAGTGGCTTGTGGGAGGCTCCTGCCGGGCGCTGGGGGCTCAGCTCTGCTCTGATGGCCTCCAGCGGTGGGGTGGGGAGGCTCAAGGAGGGTGTGTATACATCCTGCTGATTGACTTCGTTGTACAGCAGAGACTAGCACAACATCATAAAGTAATTCTGCTCCAGTTAAAAAAAAATTAATGTGTTCTGCTGCATGTGAACTGCTGCTTTTTTCCTAAGTAGTTTCCTATAATGTAGGGATCACAAAGCTGTTGGAAGACGACCTTTTGATAAGATGGCAACACTTCTTGCATACCTGGGTCCTCCAGAGCACAAACCTGTGGCAGATACACACTGGTCCAGCCTTAACCTTACCAGTTCGAAGTTTGAGGAATTTATGACTAGGTAAAGTACCACCTCAACATGATGATTGCTGTCTTTTTCATTGAGCTGCAAGCTTTACCTCCAGGCCTCTTGTTAGATATGCTTGTATATTTGACAGAGGATTATTGGGAAAGATGTACTTCATAACCACATTGCCATGTTTTGGGGTCCTACTTTTCTCTTACCCTATATATTGTTGAAATGTGCTTTGTTTCGTGGTTGATTTTCTTGTAAAAAATAATATCTTGTTGAATAGTACTGTGTCATGTTGTTTTGAATTGTTTTTGCTCTTAATAGTTAAAAGGAAGGTAGGTAACATTATTTTCATATTATAATTATTAGGGAAAATAGAGTTCAAAGTGAGTAATTTGCATAAGATTCCACCCTAAGTCATAGGTCCTTTGGTCCTAAGTGCTGAACTCTTTCTACCACATTATAAAATTTTTCAGCATTCTCCTGGAAGTTAATTATACAACTTTTAGACTGAGGGTCAGAAATATGGTACTACTGCTATAAAATTTCTTTCTGTGGACATTTGTTTTGAATCTCATTGAGATTTGGATCCTCATCGTTAGACATTCACCCCTGTGTTGTTACAGTGAAGATAGTTTGCAGAATTCTTTAGTCTTTTAAAGTACCTTTCATAGTACTTTACACTTAGCCACTTAGTACTTCATAGTGAGTGTGGGTTAAGTGTTTTGTTCATAGTCTGTGCCAGAAGCAGAAAGGAAAGAACAGAATACAACATTCTAAAGTTTAATTCACATTAACGATTTGTATATAATGTTCCATGGATTGTGAATGCCTGTTATTAATCATATTACATACAGATGATAGTTTTGTACACATGACTACAATTTTTTTACACTGTTAAAAGAATGTAGGAATATGTAGCAATCTCCTTCCAAGCTTAGTTGTTATCTTTAGTTCTGTTACATTTACCTGTGTAACAGATATTTATTCCTATGTAATTAAGGAATATTTTCAATATAAAATTTTCATGTTACTTAGTTGAAAATTACATAAATATATAAAACAATGTTTTATTCAGCATTGCTAAGGATGTCCTTGCCATTTTTTCCATTTTTCAAAGAAAACTTCATTAGTCCTTTTAACCTAAGGCCCCACCTTGCTACGAAACAATCCTCTGTGCTTTTGAACACTAAATGATATAATATGTGTAAGATACTTAGAACAATATCTAGTGTATATATAAAGTGTTTCATAAGCATTAAATGATATTTTTGTTCTAAGTTTCCACTGATGCTCCCTGAGACTCATTTTTCTTTTAAAAAATGAAAGTAGCTTTATAATGTTGTCAACTATAAAACTAATAGTTGTTAAATTAGTCAAAACATAGAAATCTAAAAAGAGAAGTAAAAAATTTTCAGTTATTTCACCTGTTAGAGATAATTCAGTTAACATTTGGCAGATAGCCTCTTTGTCATTTATCCATACACATGTGTACCTATTTCCCTCCTCAAATGCTATATGTTGTTTTCATTAATATTAAGCCAAGGCTGACTTGGTAGCAGCAGTATGTTGAACTGAGATACTATAGCCTCTTCTCCCACCCCCAAGACACACAGAAATACTAAGTAAAAGAAAATGTATATTAAAAATATTTTTAAACACATACATAGCTAGAAGAGAATTTTGGAGCAAATTATTCAGTATGTGGGCTTTCCTGATAGCTCAGTTGGTAAAGAATCCACCTGCAATGCAGGAGACCCCAGTTAGAGTCCTGGGTCAGGAAGATCTGCTGGAGAAGGGATAGGCTACCCACTCCAGTGTTCTTGGGCTTCCTTTGTGGCTCAGCTGGTGAAGAATCCACTTGCAATGCTGGAGACATGAGTTCAGTCCCTGGGTTGGGAAGATCCCCTGGAGAAGGGAAAGGTTACCCACTCCAGTATTCTGGCCTGAGGAATTCCATGGACTGTTACACACAGAGATAAAGAAATGGAAAATATGAAAGAATTTAAGAGATGGAGGTTATAGCATGAGAAGTTCCAACATATCTAATAAATAGAGCTTAAAGAGTAGTGAAGAGGTAATATTCGAAAAGACAAGAGATGAGAATTTTCCAGGGCTGGTAAATGATAGAAATCTTCAGGTTAAAGACACACACTGTGTTGAGCAGAATATATAATAATTAAACCATGCCTTTTTTTGAAATGTATTTAAATATATATTAGTGTATAAGTATAAAAGTGATACTCAGAATCAGGGAGATTAGAATGGCCTTTTAGTAAATTGTATTGGTACAACTGTAACAGTAAGTGGTTACTTAGTCTGGAAAAAGATACACTATTTGTGAGGATAAACTCCCATAAAGAAGAACATATGGACCTTTCTCACTCATTCAAAATCAGTAAACCAGGGGAAAGGAAAGATTCATAAACTGAACTCTTAAAAAAAAAATCAATAAAAACTGAAAAACTTCTGTCTAGAAAGAAAAAGGGTTAAAAACAATTCTATGGTTAATATCCCTGTCCAGTTGTTTTCTTAATGTTACCCTAAGAACCACTTTTGTGGTTCAAATAATCGGTTCACTCACTCAGTCGTGTCAGACTCTCTTCGACCCCATGGACTGTGGCACGCCAGGCCTCCCTGTCCATCACCAACTCCTGGAGTTTACTCACACTCATGTTCATTGAGTCTGTGATGCCATCCAACCATCTCATCCTCTGTCGTCCCCTTCTCCTCTTGCCTTCAATCTTTCCCAGCATCAGGGTCTTTGCAAATGAGTCAGTTGTTCACATCAGATGGCCAAAGTATTGGCGCTTCAGCTTCAGCATCAGTCCTTCCAATGAATATTTGGGACTGATTTCCTTTAGGATGAACTAATTTGATCTCCTTGCAGTCCATCCAAGGTTCAAATAATAGCGCCTTGAAATTTTTAGTGCTTGTTACTACATTGCCCTTCAGAAAGTAGGTTGCTTTTAAGATATTTTGTCATTTTGTATATTTTATCATTGTTCCAATTGTGGATTTTTGTAGATATCAATGAACAATATAAAGTCTGTGAGTTACTGTGCTCTTTTTTCTTTCAGGCATCAAGTACATGAAAAAGAAGAGTTCAAGGCTTTGAAAACATTAAGTATTTTCTACCAAGCTGGGACTTCCAAAGCTGGGAATCCTATTTTTTACTATGTCGCACGGAGGTAAGAAACACTGTTTTAGTTTCTCTTACCAGAGTTTTTAAAATGATAGAAAATGTAGAGAGACAGCAAGTTTGGTTTTTCTTGTTTGACTTTGCTAAAGTTGGAGACAAGTTTTCCTGGGAGAATGTAGCTAGTAAACAGCCATCTTGTCCCCAAATGGTGCTTCATCTATTATAAATTGCTTTTCATACTACCTGTTTCATATTTGCTTCCCTTTGTTACATCAGTTTTTTTATGTCACCTACAGTGAATTACAAAGAGTAAAAAAAAAAAAATCACAGTCTTTTGTTTTCTGGTGTGTTCTGTTTAAATAATATCCACAACATGATACTGAGAAACCTTTTTTAAAATGGAAATGAAACTGGAAGAATCTGAGAACTTTTAATAATAGGCTTTGTAAGGCAACATCAGGGTGATTTAACAAATAATTCAGAGACACTGTGGGAAATGTCTGTAAAGATATGGCACAAGTGACAGCCTGAAAAACTGATTGTATTTATTTGTGCTGTCTTCAGTCAAGGCTAGTTCCCAGGAAACCTTTCTGGAAATGCTCCTCCTTCACAGTAGGTCTAATGCTCACGTTGCTTTCCCTGCCATTGTCTTTCCTTTCTTGCCTTATTCTGCGTTCCACTGGAGAACTTGTCTGTGGTATTATTTGGTCAGTTTTCCTTCTTCCCATTTAGTGTGATGTAAACTCTTGGTAATTGAGCCTTAGGGACAATGTTATATAATAGACCACTGGCTTTGGAATCTCGGGGCTGTGTTTTCTCTTAGTTCTGCTATTACACTAGGCTGTAGGAATTAATCTTTCTGAGTTTCCTGAATTTAATATAAATTGAGGAATTAGCGTCAGTAGACTTTTAATGATCATGAACAGCAAAAAAAGTTGGCAGTGGATGAGAAGTAAGGGGAGGTTGAAGAGGAGCGGCCGTGGAGAGATAAAGGGAAGGTGGGAGGTGGGAGACTCGTCTAATGGGATAATGCAGACAGCGTTAAGCCAGGAAGTCCCAAGAACTGGGTGTTAGGGAATCAAGAGCTCAGAGAAACTTGCATTTATCCATAGCCTTCCTCTTCAGAAGTTCTGAGGAACATCTCTTCACCTTCCTGTAAGTCGTCTTTCCAACTTTTACCTCAGATGCTATTTCTAAATTGCCTAAGATTTTAATTTTCTTTGCAATTGAGATGAACCATCCTCGAATACCAATCCCAATCTTTAATACCACCAGTGTATTTTGATTTTCTCTATTTTGTCTAAGTAATTAAAAGTTAGACATTGGTGAGAGACGTAGGTAGACATGTGTCCTCCTCCCCCTTTAAATTCTTGTTAGTTTACAAGTTTCAAAGATTTCTGGAAAACCTTAAAGCTGGATTTTTTCTCCAGGATCAGAGCATAAGATTATATTCCTTCTCCGTGGTGGTCTGTATACTATACAAGGCCAAAGGAAAGTAGCCTGGTCCTGATGCAGACACCTGTGAGATTAAATCAGTGGGATTTCCCAGAGACCTATGTAATAGGGTGACTTGAGTATGCTGAGGGTTCCCAGCTCTGCTGCTTCTTAGACAAGTTAGTTTTTATGAATCTGTTTCTTCATATCTTAAAGAGGGGGAGTTGCTTAGAAAAACTATCCTGCCTACCTCTCTGATAAAGTATTTTGTGACCTATAAAGTTCTTAAAATATACAGAGTATGTTTAAGGTTTTCTTTTTTGCTTGTTTGTTTTGGGGTGTGAGTCTGCCAACTTCAGACTTTCTACATTTCAGTTTCTTGTTTAGACGTACGAGAGTGCCTCCTGGCTTCATCGTCACCTGGTGTGAAGCCTCGGGTCCAGGACAGTTGAGCACATGAGCACTCAGAGTAGAGCGATCCACTCTGCTGTGGAGGAGTGGAAAAGCAGGAGAAGGTCGTAAGGGCCTTGTCTCTATTCAGTGAACTTTGACAGAGAACACTTGGGTTTGACTTTTTGATATTCCTTTGTTTTTGTGGCTTAGACTACCGTGTATTAATTTATGTCTTTTGAACTATGGATTCTAGCCTCCTTACAGATAGTCCACAGACATTTTAGACTTGAAATGTCCAAAGCTTAATTCAGTGTATATTCAAATCAGCTTCCTCCTTGCACCATATCACCATCCCTTCTTACTCTAGAAACCCTAATCATTTAAAATTCTTCCCTCTTTAGTTTATCCTCCTCATTATCAATCACCATGTCTTGATTTTAGTTGTGTCATCTAGGCAAATCAGTAAAGCTGTTTTAGTCAGGGCTCAGTTTTTAGAGAGAAATCATTCTTACTTTCTCAAGAAGGTGGGCCTCAGGAAAAACATGAGTTAGAGCAGGTGTAGACAGCACTTAGGTGTCCGTCAGTCCTGGAACTGACTTGTTGCCTCTTTCTTGGCTTCACATTCAGCTCTATCTCATGATTTCCTCTTTCTCTATCGCTTCAGCATTAATCCTAGCTAGTCCTTCATTACCTTAGTACTTCACAGCCCAGATTCCAGAAAGAGAACGTGGTTAAGCTGTAGTTACCTGTTTGGCAGTGCTGCTGTGTCCTGGCCAGCCAGTGGATTCCTGGCTGCCCCTAAGTCAGGTACTTCTCCTAGCCCAGTAGTCATGTGATGCGAAATAACCTCCTAGTGCTATTTGTTTATCAGATGTCCTAAGGTATGTGTTTTTTATTTTTTTTAATTGGTTCTTAATGGCTTAATTTTAGGTACTTTGGAAATGTCTTTTGAATTCATTTTCCCCCACTGCCATTACTAAGACTCTTATTAGCTTTAACCTATACTAATGCAGCATTATTCTCCTACTCCCTAACCCCCACATAACTACTTCCAGGTCATCTTAACATTGCTTCTGGAGGCAGTTCCAGTTCAAATCTAATCCTGTCTCTATTTGTTAAGTAGCACCATTGAGTCCCTGAATAAAGTCCAGATTCATGTCAAGTCAGGCATAATGGTTGCTTTGTAATTTTGCCCTAATTTAGTTTTTAGTCTTTTCCTTCTATTCTCTCCTATATACCTTTGAAGCTAACCTGTAACAAAGTCCCATAAATACAAGGACAGTTGTTGTTGCTGTTCAGTCACCCAGTCATATCTGACTCTTCATAATCCCATGGACTGCAGCACATCAGGCCTCCTTGTCCTTCACCATCTCCTGGAGTTTGCCCAAGTTCATGTCCATTGTTGCAGCATTATTTATAGTGGCAAATATATATGTAAATATATATATATATATATAGCTTTGTATCAAAAGGAAATTGTTGAATAAATAGTTATACATCTGTATTATGGAATAACATGCAACGTGTTAAGTCTGTTTTTGCTTGTTATATGTAACAGGAATGAAATTTACACTTGTGTAAACCAGAAAGCATATCAGTTGGTGGATGTACCCAAGGAGATCAAGAGATGGACTGACTTCTTGCATGACTGTATGTAGGGCTTGGAACAATATCATCTGGAGAACATCTTATCTTCTCTGTGTCTTGACTCTACTTTCTTTGTGTTGGTTTTATTCCCAGGCAGCTCTTCCTAAGCTATACCCAGTGGTGGTTTGTGTTCTCCCAGCTTAACAACCCAGTGAAAAGCGCTTCTTTCCCAGTAATAACAGCAAAAGTACTAGTCTTATTGGCCTGAGTCACCTGCCAATTCCTAAGGCATTGGCTATGGAGAGGGGGATGGAATTTCTTGGTATCTAAGTCTGAGTCATATGCCCATCCCTAGAGCTTACTGGTGAAGGCAGCTTAAACTGCATGAACTGAAAGGGGTGAGGGGAGGGGATGGGAGCAGGGTTTCCCAAAGGGAAATTGGACTGCCAATATCAGAATGAGGAAAAGTGGATTCTGAGCTGGCAAAAGTAACAGAAAGTTCCTCTAAGGCAGCTTTTAAAATATCCAGAAAAATGACTCTTGATATTTATCACGCAAGATAAAGAGGAATATGGGTGTGTTTGTGAACAGGCATATGATATGTGCAGACTGACACATCTGTGAAAGTACGCATTAAACTGTTCACATTGGTGTTCTCCGTAGAGGATCAGTTACAGTGTTTCTATTATATATCTCTGTTGTTTGGCTTGTTGCCAGAACACATATTATTTTTGTCAGAATAATTAAAACTATAAAACTTAAAAGTGCGATGAAGAGTTTTCCTCTTAGGTGTATTGTGATACCTGGCAATTGCTTTTTGGGTGTTAGTAGTAATAATGATAACAGCTAAAATTTACTGAGTGCTTTCTCTGCCTTAGGCAGACTGTGCATATTATATACTTTTTCATTTAACCCTTAAAATAACCTGCTGAGGTATTATTACTGCCAATGACTGACTGACTTATAAACTGAAATTTAGAGACAGTTGTTGGTCATTCACAAATCTAGCTATCAAACAAACATATCTCCAGACCCTGCATGGGGGTTATAAAAATTTAATATGGGGGTGCTAAATAAAAATTTCAGTGTAGAGCCTAATCTTATCTAACAGACACCCCAAGTGATTCATTTGAAGTAAGTTTATTACCAGTTTGTTTGGGAGTTTCACTGGGTTGGGTATTAAACTCAAGGTAGCACAACTAGTAAGAATCAGAGTTGTTCATACATGGTTATTACCACTGTTAAAATTAAATACTAGGTTTTTAGGTTAAATAAATCTTTGTAGACCAGCATGAAAATCTCACCAGTAATTATGGGATATATTTCTGTAAGGAAGAATTCTGAATTCTAGGCATCAAATTGACAAATGACCATTTGCAATAAAAGACAGAAGTTTATACAAAGTAAGCTAACTCTGTCATTGGAGCAGCTGTAGTCTGTACTCCAAACTTTAGCAGAATTGGAATCTTTTTTTATTATAACAATGTATTACTATTACACATTTATGGAATATGGTGACAGATAGGTGTATTGTTTTGTAGAGCACTATAGTTTATCCTCTTGTCTATTTAATAAAAAATAAATGCAGAATAACACATGCCACTCCTCAACCCCTGTCCCCAATTCCCTGTCCTTTTCTCTCACACATTCACACACGCACGCGCACACACAATTACAGAAGCATGCTTTGGTTAAATGTCACCAACATAATTTCTTCTCTTACACCTTTAATGTAAAAACCCAAGTTGCAACTCAGTTTTGCAGACATTTAAAAGGCAGAGTATTTTGCCTTTTTTAGCATTTATAAGGAAGGAAGCCATCATATTAAGGTAGTGATTAAACTTACACAATTAAAATTTGCAAACAACCAAATTAAGCTAGGGTGATGGTAATGCACTCAGAAGTGAGCTGAGATAAACGTGGTTTCCCAGTGCGCTTGTTGCCATTCGGCAGATACGGTGAACTGAGAGCCGCGCAGACAGCCCACGTCCACTCCAGCCTAGGCACGCAGACACAGCAGAACGGCGACAGAGAAAAGAATGGGAGTGCTGTCCGCTGCACCCAATGTGCTGCCACCGTTTTTCGTATTCTTGGTTGTAGCTACACTTTCTGTGCTCATGGTTGTGGCTGCACTTTTCATATTCTTGGTTGTGGCTGCACTTTTCATATTCTTGGTTGTAGCTACATTTTTTGTACTCGTGGTTGTGGCTACAGTTTTCATATTCTTGGTTGTGGCTGGACTTTTTGTACTCATGGTTGTGGCTACAGTTTTCATACTCTTGGTTGTGGCTACACTTTCTGTATTCATGGTTGTGGCTGTCGTTGAGGTCACTTCCGTATTCTTTGTTGCCTTGGGATCCAGAGATGTTTGGAGCTTCGGAGTTGTGTTGGAATTTGTGGTTGTTTGAGAACTTAGGCTGGTATCCGTTGGCACTGCTTTGGTTTTCCGCAAAGTGACATCAGCAAACAGTAGGAGCAGCGTGAATAATAACTTGAACATCATTTTCCTGTTTCAAAATAATTATAGAAAATTAATCTAACACTTGGATCATAAACACGTATAAGAACTTGCATTTTTAAAAGTAATGGTGAGGAGGGACGGGGGAATGAAGAAAACCTTATCTTAGTACCAGGAAAATGCCAACCTTGGTTTAACACAAAATTTTTAAGATAAAAGGAAATTCAGAAATGATCAGTATCAACTCTTTCATTTTACAGATGGGCTCAGACGTTGCTTCTCGGCCTTTTGGCTAAGATCAACTGCAGATGGGCTCAGACAAAGGGCATAGTTTGCCTGAGGATGCATATCTAAACATGACCAGAGGAAAAAAAGATAAATAAAAACGACCAGAACTAGAACTTGAGTCTGAGTCTTAGTCTAGTGTTCTTTAATAGATGGGGACTATGAAGACATATTATAGACATATACAAAAAGTTTACTAGTAAACCATTTTTAAAGTAAGGCTAATTTTTTTTTATCCTATCTTCAAATCTAATGGTTTGCCATGATTGAGAAAAAGCAGCTAGCCCATGTTGAACATAGTTAACTGTTCTTTTTTTTTTAACTTAAAGCTCAAACTTTGAAATCTAATATATGCTAAATTTACATTTTGTTCTCATATGTAACTGAGAAAATTTCAATTTAATATTACCTTTTGACGTTTTTTTCTTTGAAGAATAAGGCTTCAGACTTTCTGCAGTGTCCTATGGGGAATCTAATTTCTTACTCACTGTGTGCTATTTAAATAGAATTAGTGAGTAAGTCACGTGTTATAAACTTGACCTGGTATTTGCACTTTGGAAATAGCCTATTGAGTGCTTTCCAAACTGGTGCAAACAGACTGTAGCAGAAATGGACAAATGCAAATAAAGTCTTTCTAAAATCTAGTCACTTACATAAAGAACCCTGTGAATACCACTTTGTTATTCCTCTTACCCATGTTTTGCATTAGCGAATGTCTTCTTTGGATTTAACTAACTGCAGGAATATACTCTTTGCCTACTGTGATTATCATGACTTAAAATTGAGTAAGTATATTAGAGACAGATTTTTTTTTTCTTAAAATATATTGTATATATGTTTAGAGGGTAGTTTTTGGCTAGGATTATATTGGAAGTTTTCAAAATAATTCAAGAATATAGCTTTCTAGAGGTTCTAGAGTTCTAGTAAATAGTTATTCTATTAGAAAAGAGGTTAAACTTTATTAATATAAAACTAAATAGAAAAGAATTGCATGTGAAAGTGATACTTTTCATATTGAGTTTGCAGAGTTTTTTTTTTAAGTACATTCAGTTGCTCACATTGAAGCACATGGAGTAAATTCTTCAAAGGAATTTCATCTTTTGGTCACTGCTTTTCCTTAAAGAGTGGTGCACAGGGAAGTTGGGTTGTGTTGTGCTAATGTTTTCATCACATTAGCTGACTCTTTTTAAAAATTGCAGGGCTGTGAACAATTGTGTTGACATACAAGGAAATTGCTTCATAAATGGCAGAAGTACAAGTCAGTACATGTTTCTGTCTTGTTTTACTTTGCTTGTTTTACTTCACTTTACTTTGAAGGTTTCTTTTTCTTCCTGAATAAATAGAACCAGTGCTTGCTAAATCTTAGTTTATATTAGGTACGTAGAGTATAATATAAAGAGTATAAATCTTATTTATATTAGGTACCTAGTATAAAGAGTATAAATCTTATTGATATTAGGTACAAACCTCTATTAAATTGAAAGTTTGTATGATCAGACCCAAGAAGTAAACATAAAAAGCCTCTTAGCAACCATAGTAGATATTATAAATCAGAGCACTAAGATAATGCACATGTAAGTTTTTATTGATGCTTCAAACGCCTCAATCTCAACTTAAAATTTTAGATTCAACATTTTTTGTTTTCCTGTTCTTATACACAGATGTATCTTTCTCAAATTAGCTACATCACTACCTTTGATTTCTTGTTTTCTTCTTACTGATCTTAAGCTGCCCATGCCTTTGATGATAATTAAGTAAAATTAAAATTTCTGAACTCTCCAGCACTTAAATGCTCCCCCCCAAAAAAGAAATCATTTGCCATTATTCATGCCTTTAAATACCCCTACTTCTTTATCTTTGTGCAGTCTCTCCCATCTGCCCAGAGTATTTCTCCCTCGTTCAAAATTCCATTCTTCCTTCAGGGGCTAACTCTGATGGCAGCATCTTTTTATGTGAGCCTTTCTTAATTCTATACTTTCAAATCAGACATTTTAGGACTTCGTATGTCTAGAACATATACCAGACTCTTTTTACTCTAGTGTGTCCTCTGCTTTCTGTGATCAGGTACAGCCTCTTCTTTGTACCTTCTGGCACAGTGAGCATTGCACAGAGTAGTGTACAACAAACACTGGAATTTACTGAAATATGTCATCTTTGTTTCTTCATGGGGGAGGGCTGATATCATTAATGATTTCTAAAATAATAGACATTTGGTCATTTACAGTTTTCCCTGCACCATAAGCATAAATTTGCAACTCAGAGGCCTGAGTTTAAGTCCTCTCTCTACTTTCTGGCTTCTCTTTTGAGAGGATTTTTTACTTGTATGATGTAGGTCAAAAGTGCATTCACATCATTTACCTATGTAAAGTAACAGAAATTCAACCAAGTAAGTTTTTTAAAGATCTAATTGGTTTTACTGAACAGTTCATGAATTGGACAGCATCCTGTCTAATAAGTAGAGAAGAGCTCTACTTATGGAAAGAGAAGATTTTGGAAAAAGATTATGGAAAGAGAAAGTTTTTAAAGGCAAGACAAGGAAATCATAAAAAATTATTTCAAGCTTAAGTAACTTACATGGGGGCTGAAAAGGGTCTGTCTGTGTGGCAGATTATCTCATCTTCCTTTTGAGTATGGAAACGATTAACTCATTGATGCTGACCAGAAGATTCCACTGGTTAGGACTACATTCCTGGAGAAGGTTGTAACTGCAGTTAGATTTGGTATTAAGTCTTTTTTTTTTTTTTTTTTTTTAGTTTCTTTGATTTTATTTTTATTTTATTTTATTTTATTTATTTATTTATTTTTTAAATTTTTCAGTGGGTTTTGTCATACATTGATATGAATCAGCCATAGAGTTACACATATTCCCCATCCCGATCCCCCCTCCCTCCTCCCTCTCCACCCGATTCCTCTGGGTCTTCCCAGTGCACCAGGCCCGAGCACTTGTCTCATGCATCCCACCTGGGCTGGTGATCTGTTTCACCATAGATAATATACATGCTGTTCTTTCGAAACATCCCATCCTGATATTAAGTCTTGATTTTAACACAAGTGACTCCATTTTGGGCGGATCGTTTCTCTTTTTTCCCCCAATAGTGTGTAGTAGCAAGTGACTTTTCAGTGTGGACAGTTATGTTTCAAAAAGATATTTGGAAGCTTCCTGAGAAAGTGTATATGCACATGTGCAAAAACAAACTATTGTTATCTTAGACTTAACTGTGAGTATCTTAGAATTGTACATAAGTACTTCTACAGTAGAATATCAGTCTCTTCACTGTAGAAATCTAATACAAGAAAAAGAACACATTTCCCCTTAGTTGCAAAATACATGTTTTGAGAAGTATCTGTCTCCCAGTATTCCCTCCTTCTCTTTATTAAATAGAAAGCTAAACATCAGTCTTCATTTCTGCCTGTTTGTAACCACATGCATCTGATTAATCACTAAGTCTTGTTGATTCTGCTTCAAAAAAATTGTTGTACTTTATCCTTACATTGTTGTACTTTATCCTTTGACTGTGTGGATCACAGCAAACTGTGGAAAATTCTTAAAGAGATGGGAATACCAGACCACCTTAACTGCCTCCTGAGAAATCTGTATGCAGGTCAAGAAGCAAGTTAGAACCAGACATGGAACAACGGACTGGTTCCAAATCAGGAAATGAGTACCTCAAGGCTGTATATTGACACTCTGCTTATTTAACTTATATGCAGAGTATATCTTGCGAAATGCCAGACTTGATGAAGCACAAACTGAAATCAAGATTGCCAGGAGAAATATCAATAATCTCAGATATGTGATGACACCACCCTTATGGCAAAAAAGCGAAGAACTAAAGATACTCTTGATGAAAGTGAAAGAGGAGAGTAAAAAAGCTAGCTTAAAACTCAACATTCAAAAAACAAAGATTATGGCATCCAGTCCCATCACTTCATGGCAAATAGGTGGGGAAATAATGGACACAGTGACAGACTTTATTTTGGGGGGGCTCCAAAATCACTGCAGGTGGTGACTGCAGCCATGAAATTAAAAGACGCTTGCTCCTTGGAAGAAAAGCTATGACCAACCTAGACACCATATTAAAAAACAGAGACATTACTTTGCCAACAGAAGTCCATCTAGTCAAATTATGGTTTTTCTAGGAGTCTTTTTTTTTTGCAATGAGGGCTTTTGTTTATTTTTTATTTTTATTTTTTCATTGATTTTTATTAGTTGGAGGCTGATTACTTTACAGTATTGTAGTGGTTTTTGTCATACATTGACATGAATCAGCCTTGGATTTACATGTATTCCCCATCCCAATCCCTCCTCCCACCTCCCTCTCTACCCGATCCCTTTGGGACTTCCCAGTGTACCAGGCCCAAGCACTTGTCTCATGCATCCAACCTGGGCTGGTGATCTGTTTCACCATAGATAATATACGTGTTTCGATGCTGTTCTCTCGAAACATTCCAGTAGTCTTGTATGGATGCGGGAGTTGGACTCTATAAGGAAAGCTGAGCACTGAAGAATTGTTGTTTTTGAACTGTGATGTTGGAGAAAACTCTTGAGAGTCCCTTGGACTGCAAGGAGATCAAGCCAGTCCATCTTAAAGGAAATCAGTCCTGAATATTCATTAGAAGGACTGATGGTGAAGCCAAAACTTTGGCCACCTGGTGCGAAGAACTGACTCATTGAAAAAGCCCCTGATGCTGGGAACGATTGAAGGCAGGAGGAAAGGGGGCAACAGAGGATGAGATGGTTGGATGGCATCACCGACTCGATGGACATGAGTATGAGCACGCTTTGGGAGTTGTTGATGGACAGGGAAGCCTGGTTTGCTGCAGTCTATAGGGTTGCAAAGAGTCGGACACAACTGAACTGAACTGATCCTTACCTTACAGACTGAGTGGGTAGTTTTATCAATTATCCAAGCGGGGATTAGCAAGCTTATTTGTCAAAAGACTAGGTAGTAAATATTTTAAGCTTTACAAGCCACATAAAGCTTTTCTTTTTTTCTTGTTTTTGTTTTGTTTTGATTTTGGTTTTTTAAATAAAAAGAACCATTCTTACCTTGCAGGTCACACAGAAACAGGCTGCAAGTAGTATGTCACTGGACACTAGTTTGCTGCATTCTAATCTAGGCTGTTGACAATATAATATAAATATAACATGTATGTAATCATTCAGTGATAGTGTTAAGGCTAATCTCCAGTTTTAATTATGGATACACATGACTATAGTTTAAAGGAAGAAGACTTGATTTAATAATAGCGATTAGAGTTGGAGTCCTGAATTGAGCCAGAAGATCTCTCGAGTGGTTTTGTTTCCTGTGATCCTTAGTTTATAGAAGTATAGTGGCCTTGGGCGTTAGGAAACAAAGCTGTGGTTTACTCAACAAAGATGATGTAGTGATTGATACATAGTGAATAATTTGGTGCTTATGACTTGACAGTACTTAAAAAGAAGCAATTAGTGGCTGCAATCTATCTATTACTATGAAAACAGTACAGTTATCTTATATTGATTGATTATATTTTTAATCAACTGTGGCTCACCTCTTTTAGTGTAAATTTATAAGCCTTGAAAGGAAATAATCCTGAGATATGTTTATGAGGTTTGATATTATGAAACAACATGTAAAAATTCTAAAACAAGCATCTAAGGGTAAATGTATCCAAGTGAATATTGTTCCCTTCAGAAAAGTCACTGTTGTAGGTGAGGTACCTACTTTAAACCCTGATGCTTTTGAGCACACATTTTAAGAGAAGTACATTTTCGAAGTGTAGTATGTTCTATGTAAATGTGGTTGGAAAATCTTCATTCTTGAAAGTTTTTGGTAAAGCAAAATGTCATTTAGTAATATTTTTGCTTAAAATGATTTTTTCTTGTGTTATATATAACCTGGCTTGTGGTAATATTTGAAAGAAAGGCCCCAAAGGTGTTTTCACTAATGACAGCCTCATTGGAATAAGAGCTTAAAGACTCAAATATGACTGCTTTGAAGAAAAATATAAATAAATTTAGATATGTGTTATTTGTATTTAGAATTAGAATCAGTTTATCATATCATCATAGTTAATATAGGAAGATGTTTTACTAGTTTCAGGTGACTCCTTCATTCTTTGATTACTTTTACTATGTTTTAAAGAGGCTTTGCCTTTACAATATGTTTCTTAAGTTCATGTTTAATGTCCTACAGCTTTTTAAAAAAAATTTAATATCAGGGCAAGAGACTCATAACACATTATCAAAGTATACTTTGTTAAGCAAGAAAGATTTCCAATTGTAGAAAAGCCATACCATGAAGAATACTAGAGCCTGTAAATAGATGGAATTATTTTTGAACATGTATCAGCTTTCCTTAATTATTTGTCATCAGCACGAGGAGATAGAACGGAGCATCTCGTGGTTAGGTGATAGAACCGGTGGGTAGTTGTGGCTGTGTGCCAGTTACTCTGACACTATACAGTGTCTCAGGGGCAGCAGTGGTCACTGAGGCTTTGGTTGGCAAGCAAAGGCCTTCCCAAGTGGTTATTGTGGTGTATGGCATCTTTATTTTTCCTTAGTGATGTTTTGTTTTTTTTTCTTTGTCAATGAAAAGCCATTAAATCTTAGTTTATTTTCTATTGAGGCAAGCATTTGACAGGCATTTGAATTCCCTCAACCTTCCAGAAGTGTTCTCTTTGTTTGTTTGAACTGTGACTATGGGCAACAGAATAACACAAAGTGAAAAACTACGTTTCCTGGTATTGAGTATTTCATCAGATTTATTTGATGTTTGGCTTTGAGATACCCATTTGAAATTCAGATATCTCATTTTTCTTACTGATAAATTGTATTTCCATATATAAATGAATAAATAACAAACCTTATAAATTATTTAAAGTGTAATTAAAGAGGATAGGTACATGAGGAATTATATGCCACTTTGGGTTCAGTCATCTCCATCTCTAACCTTTTTAATTACCAAGAATCTCTTATATAAGGTATAGGAGTAATATTTAAAATATTTATGTAGCACCTACAAAATGCCTTAATGTACATGATTTAATCTATTATTTAAAATACCCATCTGGAATACATGTTATTTAGATTTTTACCAGAGCACACATTTTATCATTTACCCAAGATAAGACTATTGGTGACAGTCTTAACTCATGCTCTTTTTACTAAATCACAATGTACTTTAAATACTCTTAGAATTATTTTAATCAGGAAAAAACTATACAGTTTTGCTGTTTTTATGAGTGTTTATATGTGTATGTTTAATTTCTGTACTTTGATTTCATCAATAACTTCCAACAAATTCACAGTATCAGGCCATGGTTTATAGAAAAGATAAATGGATGTATTGAGCATATGTCTCAACTGGTTCCTGAACATGCTTAACAGAGTTGAGGCTGTTGAACCAAAATGACATTTCTTGAAAGACGAACTTCTTAAAAACTTCGCTTGTATCAGTTTTAAAAGTGTGAAGGAAACTAACCTGCTTAACACATTATTAACACCTTTAGGTGGCTTTTTATATTTTTCTATTTCCTTGATTTCCCTTGAGCAAATCTACTTGTACTAAATTGTTCACAGGTAACAGAACTAACCTTTCTCTGGAATTGTTCCAGAGAACAATTGTTCCAGTACCTAGAACTAATTTCTTATGTGACAAATAGCAGCCTAGCCAAATCATCCTTCATTTATAACTTTTCTTTCATCTTGTTTTGTCTGGACTTTGAAGCTGTGGCGTTGACCTGTTGTAAGAAACTTTGGCTCTAGAATAGGAAATACTTGGAGGTTTGACTTGGTCTGTCTTAAGTAGGTTATTGTTAGCCCATCAGAGTTATATCTTTGTTCTATATTAATTCTTTTATTTAATAAATTCAGATCAAGATCCCCCCAAAAAAACTCCTAGCAGGAGGTGATATCTAAACTGAAATAAAGAGGATGAATAAGGTTTGACAGGGAAAGCAGAGGAAAAGGAATGTGGCAGCAAGGACATGCAGAATTTCTGAGAGCCTAGTGGCAAGAGAGAGTATGATGAATTACAGGGATAGAAAGATGTTTTGTTTGAGCTATATAGTACGATGGAGTTGGAAGTTTTTAAGATGGCACTATAAAGGGAAACAAGGGCTTGATCATACATATTAGTAAGCTATTAAGAATTTAGATTTTATTCTGAGACACAACTTCAACAGTACATGAACCATGAACTTCCAGATGTTCAAGCTGGATTTAAAAAAGGTAGAGGAACCAGAGATCAAATTGCCAACATCCGTTGGATCATCGAAAAAGCAAGAGAGTTCCAGAAAAACATCTGCTTTATTGACTACACCAAAACCTTTGACTGTGTGAATCACAACAAACTTTGGAAAATTCTTCAAGAGATGGGAATACCAGACCACCTGACCTGCCTCTTGAAAA
This sequence comes from Muntiacus reevesi, assembly GCF_963930625.1. Taxonomy (NCBI): domain Eukaryota; kingdom Metazoa; phylum Chordata; class Mammalia; order Artiodactyla; family Cervidae; genus Muntiacus; species Muntiacus reevesi. The sequence goes on from NC_089266.1 coordinate 43,157,696, forward strand.
GCCTGTATGCAGGTCAGGAAGCAACAGTTAGAACTGGACATGGAACAACAGACTGGTTCCAAGTAGGGAAAGGAGGACGTCAAGGCTATATATTGTCACCCTGTTTATTTAACTTATATGCAGAGTACATCATGAGAAACGCTGGACTGGAGGAAGCACAAGCTGGAATCAAGATTGCTGGGAGAAATATCAGTAACCTCAGATACATGATGACACCACCCTTATGGCAGACAGCAAAGAAGAACTAAAGATCCTCTTGATGAAAGTGAAAGAGGAGAGTAATAAACCTGGCTTAAAACCCAACATTCAGAAAACTAAGATCATGGCATCTGGGCCCATCACTTCATGGCAAATAGATGGGGAAACAATGGACACAGTGACAGACTATTTTTGGGGGGCTCCAAAATCACTGCAGATGGTGACTGCAACCATGAAATTAAAAGATGCTCCTTGAAAAAAAAAATAAAAGATGCTCCTTGGAAGAAAAGCTATGACCAACCTAGACAGCATGTTAAAAAACAAAGACATTACTTTGCCGACAAAGGTCCATCTAAGTCAAAGCTATGGTTTTTCTGATAGTCATGTATGGATGTGAGAGTTGGACTATAAAGAAAGCTGAGTGCTGAAGAACTGATGCTTTTGAACTGTGGTATTGGAGAAGACTCTTGAGAGTCCCTTGGACTGCAAGAAGATCAAACCAGTTAATCCTAAAGGAAATCAGTCCTGAATATTCATTGGAAGGACTAATGCTGAAGCTGAAAGTCCAGTCCTTTGGCCACCTGATGTAAAGAACTGACTCACTGGAAAAGACCCTTATGCTGGGAAAGATTGAAGGTAGGAGAAGGGGACGACAGGATGAGATGGTTGGATGGCATCATCAACTCGATGGACATGAGTTTGAGCAAGATTTGGGAGCTAGTGATGGACAGGGAAGCCTGGTGTGCTGCAGTCCATGTGGTTGCAAAAAGTCAGACACGACTGAGCGACTGGTCTGACTGACTAACTGAGGCACAGACAACTGTTGAAGATTTTTGGTGTCTTTTTGTTGCTGTTTTTAGGAGAGAAAGAGCTTTTCTGGTTAGATTTGCTGGAGAACAGTCCGAGCAACAATTAACCATGTAGAGCTAACGTAAGCTGTATGTGCTTCCAAGAAATCTGATAGTACTTCTCAGTCTCTGATCTGTATGTCATGATATCCTCCATTTTCTTAACCTCCCCTTCCCTATTCACAGTTCATTTTGCATCGTCTCATTTTCTTACTCAACCTAGAACCCTTGGACTCCTCAATAGTTCTTTGCTTATACCTCTTGTATTTTTCAAAGACAAAACAGGGAATCAAAGATATTTGGTATACATATAAGCATTTCAGCATAGTTATGTTTTTTGTTTTTATATGTAGTTCTGTAACACATTTATATAGCTTTCACTTATCTTTCTAGTATTTGCAGTTTTTACATTTCAAAGTTAAAAAAGAAACTACATAAATATTTGTATTGGTCATGTAATATTCTGGCCAGTGGGTCATCATTTACTTAACCACTTTCCTAATGGTAGATACTTAGCATTCTGCTTTTTCTTGCTGTTTGAAAGAATGCTGATATTTACCTAGAATTTACTAGATTAAAAGTTAAAATATTTTAGGTTTTTGATCACTGTTTTGTTGCCCCACCCCACCCCCCTAATTGGTATATTAAGTTAAAAATATGCAGATTATAACTTTTTGAATGAGGCACAAGCCACCAACTCAGGGTTGGCAAGTAACACCCTCAATTTCTGAGGAAAGTGAAAACCCCTGGGGTTATTTTGATTGAAGGCTCAGTTTCAATGCACTCAGACAAAGGAAGTCACAGGATTTTATTACTTAGAGATCCCAGAAACATGGGGCGGAGAGGGGTGGGGGCAAGCGCACACAGTGAGCTGGGGGAATGAAAGAGCAGTCCTCTGCCTCAGGTCACGAGAAAAGGGGAGAGAGCACAGGGTGGTAAACACCTCCTGTGAGGTGGTCGGGGTGACAGTCTCTTTAACTTTTTACAGGCTCAATTCTATATGGTTATTTTAAAAGGTGCTCCAGGAAAAGCAAAGTGGGAAATTGTGGTGGGAATCCTAACTTGAGTCCCTATCTACATGTCCAGCCACTGGGCATGTGTAGTGTTGTCATACTGTAAAATGCTTAGGCAGCAACTTAAAATAGCTATTTTCTCATCACAGTTGCCAGTTACTTTCCAAAAGAGTTGTACCAATATGTGAATGTGGCTGTTTTATTGTGTCTTCCCCAGCATTGATTTTTATTACTTAAAAAAAATTGCTTACTGATTTAGTAATGAGCATAGTGTCACGTTTTATTTTTATTTGTCAGTTATTATGTGATTGCCATATTCCCCATGTCTTTGTCAATCCCCACACTTCCTATCTTTTAAACATTTCTGTTTGTGTCCTTCATCCACTTATCCATTGGGAAATCTAAGTATTTTTCTTATCAATTTTATGAGCTTTTGATTAGCAATCTCCTTTATGTTTTTCTCTGAGTATTTTTCATCAGGCTTATTTCCAACATAAGAAATTTGGCGTTTTATATAAACTATTGATGACTTCTTGTGTTTTTTTCTTTTTTTAAAGAAAAGCCTTCCACTTTAAAATAAAAGCCTTCCACTGAGAGATTCATATTCTTTTTTATTCTGTTGGTTTTAAGACTTCCTTTTTTATGTTATCTTTTTTAGTTCAGTATGTAGGTGTATCACATAAAGTGAGTATTTTATTGGACTCTTCAAATTTTCCCAGCATTGCTTTTTGAATCTTTACTTCCCCCTTTGCTTTTTGACCTTTTCCAGTGTTTGTGAATGTACTACAGCACTGTTCCAAGCACTTTACATGTGTTAACTCATTTTTTCCCTCACAACACCCTCTGAGAAAATGGAGGCACAAAGAATTCGTAATTGTTGTGTGCTCTAATTTTGCTGTCATTTCTATGTTATGGTTATCTTCTCTTTTATTTTTATGCCACTACCACTCTGTTTTAATTATTATAGCTGACATAGAAAGGCTAAGATCTTTCTATTTCTTCCTTTTTCTGTTCTTTCCTGTTTATTTTTCCAGGTGGACTTGAGTATTTTATTCTAAAAAGAATCTCATTGGAATGTTTATCAGAGTTGGCTTAATCCATAAGTTATCGGGAATTAATCCATCTTTACAACATCAATCAAGGTGTGTCTCCTTTGGCTAACCTTTGTTCCTGGTACATTCCAGGTGCTAAAAAAAATACTTGAGTGAAAGAATAAATGAATGGGAGACTTTTGTTTATCATCTCCATCAAGTCTTGGTTTATACATCTCATTAATTTTTTTTTTAACTTTTTTCCATTTGGTCCTGCACATTTCATGTGAATGTTTCTCTTGGCATTATATATTTTGGTTTGTTAGTTGCTGTCATGAATATAGTATCCTTTACCTATAATTTTCTAATTATTTGTTGCCAGCGTATGAGAAAACCATTAATGTTTGTATATTTGTTATTAAGGTTGTTCTTCTGAAGGCATTCCTGAGGGATCCTTTAGATAGATAATAATTATAATAATAATTATTTTAATTTTTTTTTATAATTTTATCTGTTGTTTTTGTTCTGGAATTTCCCAAATAATATTTATAAGGTAGTTGATGATAATGGTCAATGAACAACACATATTTGAGACATTTTATCATTCTGCTCTCGTAAGTGAATGTTCCTCTCTCTTCTGGGTCCCATCTCATTAACATCTGAACTTGAACCCTGGAGGGTGGAGGAGCAGGATTGAAGCAAATACACCATTTCGTTCTTTTGCTCTTAGAACTTGGGTGTTGACATACATGGGAATTTCTCAATGCACTGAGCTTAGACATAGACATGTAACAGCAACATTACTGTGTGTAGAATGTGGGGAGCCAAGACACTGTGATAAGACTATATATGAATTATGCCATTTATTCCTTAGGAATAAATACCCTCTGTGAATAAGTTGTGCTAGCCCATTTTATGGGGTATGAAACTGACTTAGAACAGTGGTAACTTGTCCAGGGTTATATAGCTGAGAAGTGTCAGAGACAGGATTTAGGGCTAGAGGATTTGACATCAAAGCACATATTCTTCACCATGACTTTATCCCTTATTTCATTTGCTTTTGTGTTTGTTCTCTTATATGAATTCTCTTGACTGGTGAGAAAAAAAATTACTTGTAAAATAAAATCAAACCTTCAGTATGGATGGATTGATATATATCTTATGAGTTTGAGAGATAGATGCTGAGGACTAATGCATTTTGAATGTTCATGGAGCCCAATAATATGGTAGTTCTTGTTGTAATGGCAAGTAATGATCCTCCTCCATTATTAATGATAAGAACACAATCTCCATGGAAGTATATAATTACTATCTAATTGCTGTACTTCTTTCTGAGGACTTAGCGTCTGTGTGGTTGACACGTGTTGTGCTGGTAAATTTACTGTATTTTTTTTCTTGCATTTTGCAGACATGTCAATAAGATTGGCATAATTTATAGGTGCTGCTGATGCTATAATATATAAATTTCACTTTTTGGTCATTCTTTCTCATAGGATTTCTAAGATAACATTGAATTTTTGGCACCCTCAGAGTGAAAGACAATTAACTCTAAGAAACCTACTTTCTGTGGAGTCCAGTGTGTGTGTATTTTTAAAATAAGATGCAAATGTGTGGTAGAATAGGAAATACCTCAGCAGTTAGCCTCTACCATTGATGGTGAAGATACTAGATCAGTATTGGGAGGGAGTGGAGACAGCTTGCCCATTTTAAAGTCATTTAGGGGACTATCTCAAATAACTCCTTTCCTTCATGGTGAAATTCCCTCCTGACAATAGTGAACCAAGTAGGTTTGCCAGGGCAGAAGAAATGTCTCACTAATAAGTCGGTATAGGAGAGGAATTGCTTTACTGAAGCTTAAAAGTAATTTTTCCATAAGCCTGCCCCTTAAAAGAAAGAAAAAATGAAGAGTGCATAAGATTGTTACTTTTTTGTGTCTCTGAATAGAAATGTTCCCAAACGTAGAAAGAAAACTATCTTAATTTTAAAATTTCTTTCTGTACTCTTTTTCCCAACTCTAAGAATGTTTGAAATAGATTCCTCCTTATGGCACAAATTAAATCCCTCATTTGTGGCTCACCAATTTCAATTATGCTGTCTTGCATTTTAATCTAGCCTTGTTTTCAGGGCTTCTTTTTCTGACTCTTGGCTATTACTGATGTTTGTCTCTTAATTCAAACATGGCTTACTTTATATTAGTAGACAGTTCTCAGTTTCCTTCTGTTGAAGCCCCAGTGCGACTTGACTGGGAGTGTCCCGCTCTGCCTCCTGCCCAGCTCTAGTTCTGTTGGTTTCATTGGATTCATCACCTGGCTGTAGCACCAAATCAATTCCAGCCTCCTTTGGTTTTTCTCCTTTTCTTTTCCTCTCCCTCCGTTAGTATTGCTGGTGTTTGTTAGACCTCCATGATTTTATCCTGAAACTAATCTTTATTTTAACTTAGGTAAGTCAGATTATAACTTCTGATGCACAAAAGATAAATTTCTGTCTCCTGCTCATAGAAGACTTTTAATTGCATAATTATTTTAATGTTCTACTAATGAACAGTTTGTTAAATATGCACTAAAACTGTTCCTTCTTTATGTCTTTAAGTTTACATTTTTATTGCATTTTTAATACTTTTCTACAGTGCAGAAAAACAAAGACATTAAACTTTCCTTATTAAAATGCAAAGCCTAGTGTCCTCTAGCTTTTTGAAGAGCTTTTGTCCATTATATAATCTGTCAAGTAGCCAAGAGTTCCTCAGAAGCAGGACATCATTTAGATTTAAAACAATTATGGCTTGTGTGTAAAATAATGATGTGACGTTACCATTCACGGGAAGGCAACCACAGTTTTACTTTAGTGGCAGGACGCTTGGATACCTCCAGTATTATATTTGCCATAAAGACTTTACCAAAATACCTTAGAGCAAAAAAGTTCGTCATGTCATTTCTGGTAAGTAGATTAAGTTGGTGTGACTAGAAAGCCAAGTGACACAGATATATGAGCATAGACCTTTTATTTTTTTCCCAGATGTTTGACAGTGTAAACATACATAAAATACATATTAAAGTTTAGATGCTTTATATTTTGTGCAGTAAATTGAAGCCTTAAAAAGAAAACACTTCATTTTTTAAAAAAAGAAACTCATTAGTTTTACTTCATTAAGACAGTAAAATAGCAGCAAGTACCAAGACATTGTGCACTCCTTTTATTTAAGACAAGTTACTTCATTTACATCAGAGTCAGAAATGGTAAGACTGGCTTTCTTAAATACTTTAATATAGCTTGAGTCATTGGTTAGATAGGGGAATATTTTCCCAGCTGTACATCAGGGAGGAGTTCATTCATTAAATTTCGGAAAAGTGCAGACCCTCAGACAGCCAGCATGACCACAGCATTGAGCATTAAGAGAAACGAAGCATTTACTTTCCAAGCACTTGCCACAGAAGGTAAGCGTGTCTTTCCGTCTGTGGTTGTCTCTTCCCTCCGTAAGTTAAGGGTTGTGCTTTGTTGAGGCATTTCAGAGAAATCATTTGGCATGCCACTAGTAATACTTAGGGTCATGGGTGTTGGGGATGATTTTGTTGAGCTAGTGAGGCTTGTGTTTGTAACCATTCCATCTTGGAGATGAATAGTTAGAGTTGCAGCAGCTGCTTCACGTGAATTGATGGTTTCTGTGGATGTATCTTCTGGATAGGGCACAAAAGCCTTGTCAGTGCTAGTCAAGGTGGTGTCTTTGCTTAGAGTGACACCAAACGTTGTTTCCTTTGTTCGATATTGTTTGGGTATTTTGGTCACTTTGGACTGAGTTACCATACTCAGAGAGTTAATGGTGTCCACTGTCTGCATCCCACTTAGAGTGAACAAGCTTGAGGTAAATCCAGAAGGTGTGGGGTATATGTTATGTTCCTTCAAAGATGATATTTGGCTAGAACAGGGAGTCCCTATTACATGGGCTTTTGTTTCCATCATCCACTTAAGTAAATAAGTAATGTTTTGTTGGTGGTCACATGACCACCTGTTATTGTAAAGGGTTATCTCTTGCAACTGAAAGAGTTGGTCAAAAGCTTGATCTGGAATGAATGTGAACTTATTGTTGTGCAGGTAAAGATGTGTGAGATTTGTCAGGTTTATTAATGTTCCTGGAAGGATTTGTGTCAAGGAATTGTTAGACAGGTCCACGATATGTAGTTTGGAGGGCATGTTGGTTGGAACTGTCCAGAGTTTGTTACTACTGAGGTTGAGAACCTCGAGACTTCTTAGTGTATTTTTAATGAGGACAACCTTTTCCAGCATATTCTTAGAAACATCCAGGTATTTAAGGTTCCACTGATAAGCAGTATCAGATTTTTCAAGCAGTTTAATGTTGTTGTTAGCAGCAGACATATTCCAGAGGGACCGAGGTAACCGAGCAGGCAAGCTTTCAAGCCTGTTATTTGAAATGTCCAGGGTCCTCAGATTGGTGTACTGGGTTAACTGGTTATGCAGATCAGTAAAGTGGTTATAAGACAAATTTAAATGGATAATATTCTCTTGCAGTCCAGATGGTAATGTAGTCAAGTTTCTGCCTGAACAGTCCACATGCCTGTGCCTCTCGGTGCATATACATTGGAGAGGACAAGTGCATAAAATACCAGGTGTGAGAAACAGAAGGATGAACAGGCTGGGAGACATTTTCAATATCTGATATTCCATCAAAGCCTGGAAACAAACAGATACACCCTTCTTTTAATATGCAAATACAATTAGGCATCTGCATGGGTCAGTTAGCATTAGGCAAAATTTTCAATAAACCTCGTTGTTGTTGAGTTCTTTTATAATTGTTCCAGTGATTAAACTAACAAAGCTTCCCTTCATTTATAGTCCAAATGCTTAATCCTTCCACTGGGGCTATGTGGTAGAGACAGACTCTTTCCCTCTACTGTCTCCTGCATTTTCTCCTTTCTTTGTACCATAATCTGTCTTATTTATCTTCCTTGAGACTTGATAAAATTGCATTCTTGGCAAATAAAAATTCCAGAGAATCTTAAGCTGTTACTATTTTTTTATGTTATTCTTCCTTATTCAAAATGGGAAAAAATGGCTGTCGTGTCTGTTTTGGTGTTTGTTTTGTTTTTTCCCTTAAGATCTCTGCAGTAATGAAATAGTCAGTGTGTATATATAAGATGGATTTTATTTAGATATTAAGACAGTACTTTGAAATTCACCTTCGTCTTCTCAGGATAAATATATCCTTGCAAAACATTTTAAGGCACTTGAAAAATCTGACTGACCCCATACCTTAAAATCTCACATTTTATAAAGTGATTTCTGTATATTTCAGTGCCGAGTCTAAAGGAAAACAATGTGTATATTTACAAAGTGAATGAATATTAGAAAGAAATCCCTCAACTGACACTGCAGCAAATTTCTGGTGCATGCACTTGCTATTGAATATATATTCAATCCTAACGTTGACTTTCTCTTAAAAAAAGAAAAAAATTCTGAAGTCGATTTTTTTTTACTGATTTAAATAACAGCTTACCATAGTGTCGTCTTCAACATCAGCATCTCATTTTCTCCGGGAAACTTAAGCTTAAAGGTCGCCTTGTTCTGGAAAGTAGGAACCGCTTCTGGCTGTGCGCTGTGCTTGCCTGCTCAGCTGCATTGTGTTGCTGTGAGCTGAAGCTCTGCAACCACCTGATCAGTACCACAGAGGAGGACTGCAGAGCTGTCATTGGTGCTGACTCAAATTTATTGCAGGAGGTGCACACGCAACAGAATGAACCCCGAAAAAATCTTTTTTCTTAATTAATAGCATTGAGTGTACCCATATATCTCAGATTTGCCATAGGAAGGAAAACCTCGTGGACTTTAGACCTGGCCCTGCTCATTTCTGTGCGTTTGTCTGAGCTTTGGCTCCACATTTTAACATTTACCTCGTGGAGAATTCGTGGTTCTTTTTTAATGCTCCTACTTTTCATGCTTTTTATACATTGAAAAATGCTGAAAATGAATTTGACCTTCCTTGTGGGTGGTTTTCTAAGATATTAGTTTAACTGTTTTTTAACTCTGCCTTCTCATGTTGTTTTTTTTTTTTTCCCTAAAATGGTAAAATTGTCATGTCATTTTTAAAAATAACATCTGATTTTTTATATGCTCCCCCAGTATGGTGATTATTATATACAGTCAGCTTTTCAAATTTATCAGCCACTTAACTGTTCCTCTTTTGGGGAAGTACAAAAGTATTTAAATATGATTATTTTATCTTTATCTTTTTGATACAAAAGATTATTTTACCCAGGCTATGCACAAACGAGGCTACGTTTTTTAACAAATGTCTCATTTTTTTAAATTATCAGTTCATGTGGTAATGTAAATGTGTTTTATGTCTTTTGGATTAAGGATTTTTTTTCTTCATGAAGTTACTTTGGTGAGTGAATATGAATATTATTTTCTCCAGAGACATCTTTGGTAATATGTGAATGACCATTTATTTGATTTTATGTCTTGAAAATAATAGCATACATTGTAGATAATTTCTTCAGAACGTTTTACATTTTATCTTACTGAGAAAACAGTTTGTAGTTCTAAAATTACATGAAATAATGTAAAAGGGAAGTTTTTCATTAGGGGCTGTATAAAATGAGATTTATGATAGCTTTAGCTCTACTCTTTAGTGGACTAATTGTGTAAATAATCTGTTAAAAGTTGGATCTAATTTCTAGAAGAGCCAACTTACCTTAGAAAAGAAAACAAGGTAATGACATTTTCTTTGCCAGATTGTTACCATTTAAAAACCAGAAGGTATGGGGCTTCCCTGGTGGCTCGGCAGTGAAGAATCCACCTGCCAGTGTAGGAACCACGGGCTCCACAGGTTTGATCCCTAGTTGGGGAAGATCCCCCAGCCCCTGGAGCAGCTGAGCCCGCATGCCACGCATACTGAACCTTTGATCTAGAGCCTGGGAGCCGCAACTACTGAAACCCGCACACTCTAGATCCTGTGTTCCACAACAAGAGAAGCCACTGCATTGAAAAGCCCGAGCACCTCACCTAGAAAGTTGCCTCTGCTAACCACAACTGAAGAAAAACCCTCACAGCACTGAAGACCTGGCACAGCCAAAAATAAAATAAATTTTAAAAGTAATAAAAACCAGCAGTTATTGGGCTTCCCTTGTGGCTCAGCTGGTAAAGAATCCACCCGCAATGTGGGTGACTTGGGTTCGATCCCTGGGTTGGGAGATGCCCTGGAGAAGGGAAGGCTACCCACTCCATTCTTGGGCTTCCTTTGTGGCTCAGCTGGTAAAGAATCTGCCTGCAATGCAGGAGATCCCAGTTCGATCCCTGGGTTGGGAAGATCCCCAGGAGAAGGGAAAGGCTACCCACTCCAGTATTCTGGCCTGGAGAATTCCATGTGGTCATAAAGAGTTGGAGGGACTGAGGAACTTTTACTCACTTGCTCACTCATTAGCATATTACGTATAAAGAAAATCTCTTTATGTCTATTTACTAAATCCTTCATTTTTCTCTAAATTACATTTGCCATTCTTTTACTCCAAATTTTACCCTAAATAGAATTTACTCTATTAAAAATTGAAGCTTATTTTCTTAGAGAAGAAACTATACTCTAGGAGTCATGTTTTGTATGAGATTAAAAGTACCTACATTTTAAAAGTCTGTAGTGTTCAAAATTTATTATTGATTAGGTACTTTATTCCCACTTTACTTTGAGGGTTCAGCCTTGAACTCTTTAAGATTCTTTCTGTGAATTTGAGAAGCCACTCATCAATCTTAGTGCTTAATAATAGTGTTTTAAAAATACTGTGTTCAACAATATTGTGGAAATAAGGAATGAGAGTTTTTACATTTCAGTTTCTTCTATTTCAGCTTCTGTGTATGTATGTATGTTAAACTTCACAGGAAGTGACTGAGGGTCAGTTTGTTGTTTAGTTGCTAAGTTGTGTCCGGCTCTGCAACCCCATGGACTATAGCCCACCAGGCTCTTCTGACCACGGAGTTTCTCGGGCAAGAATACTGGAGTGGGTTGCCATTTCCTTCTCCGGGGATCTTCCCAGCCCAGGTATCAAACCCACATCTCCTGCATTGGCAGGCAGATTCTTTACCACTGAGCCACCACGGAAGCCCTGGGGGTCAGTTTACCAAACACTTAAATCTCTCCTTTTAATTTTAGGAAGTCTCATTATATCCATGTGGAAGTAGAGCTCTCCAGTTCCATTATACTTATTAGTACTTTTTTTTTTAAAGAAAGAACATGGTATTTCAGTAGCTAGAGGATCGTGTGAATTTGTGTTTAGGCTATATTGAGATCAGATTTTGCCACATATGATAGAAAATTCCAATATAATAGTAGTAGCAATGTTTCTTATTTTAAGTTTGGGGACATACGAGGTTGTTTCTATTATTCAAAGATTATTGTAAAATTCTCAAAAAGAAAAAGAGGGTGGAAGTACTATTTATAGCCATACCACCCTGAGTGTGTCTAATCCAGAAGCTGAGCGGGATCAGGCCTGGTTAGTACTTAGATGGGAGAAAAAGGGAAGTACATTTTATTTATTTTTTTAATTTATTTTAAAAATATTTATATATTTTGGCTGTACTAGGACTTCATTGCTGTGTGCATGCTTTCTCTAGTTGTGACAAGTGGGGGCTACTCTCTGTTTGCGATACAGGCTTCTCATTGCAATGGCTTCTTTTGTTGGAGGGCACAGACTCTAGGGCACATGGGCTTCAGGAGTTGGAGCTCACAGGCTCCAGAGTGCGGGCTTAGTAGTTATGGCACACAGACTTAGTTGGTCTGCTGCATGTGGCATCTTCCCAGACCAGGGATCAAACCGGTGTCCCTTGCATTGCAAGGCGGATTCTTAACCACTGAACTACCAGGGAAGTCCAGGAAGTACATTTTAATGCACTTGAATTGAAACCATCTGTCCTTATGATTTTAGAAATTCTCATGAAATAAAATAATAGTATATTACTCCAAAAAATAATTTTTGGTAGGCTGAAGTGTTTGTTACAAATTATTTTAGATGTTTTTCAGACACATTACATTTTATAAAAGTCTGTCAAGAACTACAGTTGTTTATGCAACTATTATATTCTAGACTAAGCAGTAAATTAATTTACATATTCTTTTGTGAAACATGTTGTTCTAGGGTATGTTACCCCAACATTGTGAAAAGTATAACAAATTACCTGCCAAGGAACAACTCATCCATGTTAATCAACAGTTTGGCAACCCAATCTGTTTATCTTTGTTACTTAAGTTGATGGTGTTTATTGTGCTTATTTGAGAGTGAAAGTATTATATTCTCTATTTTTAGTAATACAGACTGAATTTACTGCTGAAAACAGCTAAGAGTACTGAATAAAGTATTATAAAAGTATGGAAGGACTGACAAGATAGTAATTATCAAGTCAAAATTCAGAAAGGACCTTTCTCTTACCTCACCACCCTTTCCCCCCCATGCCACTGGTTTGTTGCCAAAACTGTCACTTGTTCTGTAGGATGTCCCTCATCTGGATTTATCTGTTTGCTCCCTTGTGAAGATTTAATTTGTTCCTCTATCCTCGTATTTCCAAAAAATGGTTTCTAACAGCATTACATGGCTGCTTACTCATATCATCCTACAGTAGTTTCAAAATAATATCAAGTATTGCTACAATTAGTTTACAGACTACTGAATAAAGTTTAAAATTTGTTGCAGCCTTCTTTGTTTTCAAATGTATTTCACTAAGGATGTATAGTCAATTCTGTGTCCTAATGCAACTTGAAAGAAATAATTGTCTTCTGTATATTTTTATATCACCAGCTTTACGTAAAGTTCATTTGTTTCAGTTGCTTAGCAGTTTTTAGGGACTGTGTAGGTCAAAACAAGGTACTTTCAGGAAAATTTTGCTTCTCTTTCCCCTCCACCCTATTCCTTTCCTCTTCCTATCAGTGACTGTTTTTATTATTGATAGCTTTTGATTGTATCTTAACAGTATTTTTTTTTTGAAAACCCAACAAAAATGTGTGTGTATGTATCATATGTTCTTACCCCCCCCCCTTATATAAAAGGTTACTACATATCTTGTTCCTTTTTCCTCAGTAATATATCTCGAAGATCACCCCAAGTCTGCGTATAGAGGTCTTTCACATCATTTCACGATTCATAGTGCTGCGTTTGGGAGTGTGCCATGGTTTATTTAACCAGTGCCCAGACGGGCATCTGGGTTGTTTCTAGACTTTGGCTGTTACAAATAATGCCACAGTGGATACCCTTGCACCTAAGTAATTTCTTATTTTGTCCAACAATTCTTCGAAAAAAAATTCCAATAAGTAGGATTGCTGAGTGAAAGGAAAAGTGCATTTGAAAATTTCCTGGGTATTAACCAGATTTCTGTGTAGATGGTACCATTTTGCAGTCTTACCAGCAGTGTGTCTGTGTGTCTGGTTCTGGAGACCTAGAGACTCTGTTGCTGAACTTTTGTATTTTTTTTTCTTACTATAAGAAAAGTTGCATATCTTTGTATTTGTTTTCAAGGATCATTTTAAATTTTTCTTCTGTAACTGTCTTTTATATGTTTTGCATATTTTTTCTAGTGTGTTGTGGGTATCCCTCCCCCGCCACATCTATGTTTAGGTTTTTTAAAATTTAGGGTTATTAACCCTTTGTCTTAATTTAACTTGCACATTTTCCCCCAGTTTGCCCTTTGTCTTTTGACAAAGGGATTTTTTTTTATGGTGTTTGTTTTATTTTACATCTAAAAGTTTTATGTAATGGAGTTCCTTTTTTTTAAAGTAGTACTTTTGGATTTCGAGTCTCAAGTAGAAAGATTTGTCCTACTTTGAGATTATGAAGGAATTCACTCATATTTCTTCTATTATTTGTGTAATTTCATGTTTTATATTTAGATTTCAGATCTATTTGGTGTTTATTCTAATGTGATATGAAGTATGGATCCAATTTCATCATTTTCCAAACATCTATCAGTTGTCCCAATAATGATTTGAGATTTAAAGCTGTTTCTGGACTTTCCATTCTATTCCATTGACCTGTTTGTCTAATCATGTATTAGTATTACAGTGTTTTACTTAGAGGTGACCCGTTTATTTTTGCTACTTCTACTTTTTGTTCAGAACTGGTTGATAACAATTAAAGTCATTTTCATCTAATTCATCGTGTTGCCCACTACCAACACCAGATGGAATACACATGTGATACATGTGTGTTGCAGTGCATGAAGTAGATGCTTTTTGGTCCTATGTTAGTGAAAAGAATTCTGAACCAGGAGTCAGGAAACAAACTCCGCTTTCAGTACCACTTGTAAGCAAGTCACCTACTCTCTCTCAGCCCATTTTCTCAGCATTTAACAAATAAAAGGAGTTGAATTACATGGTCTTGGGAGTTGTCCTGAATCTCGTTAATTGGTAAGAGCACTACTGATGTGTGGTATGTAGTTCCACTTTTTATTCCCCTCTGCCTTATCCTTTGGCCATAGTCATGAAATAAACTTTCTCTTCTGGATCCTGCTTCTTTAATCTTTTCTGTATGTTTTTCTTTGTTCCAGCATTTTCTTTTCTCCTGTGTTTCTTTTATTAGCTTGCATTTCTTTCTGCTGATTAGGCAAGGATTGCCACCGTTTGGCTGCTCAGCTTCCACTGACCTCAGTAGGGAAAAATTGCATGCAGTAAATGGGAATTACTTTCCCCCTGGCAGAGAATTTCTTAAAAAACAAAAAGCAGCTGCTGACAGTAGTCTGTTCTTCTGTTATACAAAGAACAGAACAAGGAAAGCTTCCTCTTTGGTGTTTGAAGAAACCAGACAAGCCTATGACCAGGTCATCAGCTCTTGATTTATCTGTGAGGGTTGGTATTTCCCTGTATTTCCCAGTACACTTCCTTCAAGAGGTCAGGAAGAAAATGACAAAAAAAGAAGAGCAGAATTGTGGAAAGAGCTCATTAAGTAACAATCTTACATATAAAACAAGAAAGGTTATGATTGTTTAAGGCATGTCAAACTCTTTACCAACTATAAAAACTTTATACCTTACTTACCTGAACTAAAATACTTAAAATTCAAAAGAATAATTGGAAATTCTTAAACTCCTAATTGTTACAGAATAAGTTAACCTTAAAAATGGTAAGTTTGAAAAGCACATGAAAGAAACTTTTTAGTGTGGAAGACAGAGGAAAACCAACATAATATTGACGATTAATATCATGCTTATTCAAGAAAAATAAGCTCAAGGTAATGTTTCTGCAGATAAAAAGGTTTTACTAGTAAAGAAACATTCAATGTCCGAAAGTCTGCTAGTTTTTTATTAAGATGAAGCTTTGTGAGTTTCTTGAACACCAGTGCTACTAGTAAATGCATTATTCTGGAAAATTCCAGAACTATAAGCAGTTCATAAAGGTTCATAAAGGCCACCATCTTTCATTCTAAGTGAGTGTTTCCCTCAGGAGCTCAGGTAGGGATAAGAAGGAAGAATTTGCACTTTTCGGCAAAGAAGCACTTTTGCAGGCACGGGCTGGCATCTCTACATGAGTAAGCCCGTGAAGCTATACCTTGACTTTAACAAAGATTGGACCTACCCCCTACTCTGATAACTCATTATCACTTGTCAGGGAGTGAATAAAAGATGAAATGCCGTGTGAGAAAGGTGGTTTAAGAGTTTTTTCGAATGAAGCCATAGAGGTTTTTGTTTTTGTTTTTAATAAGATTTCAGTTTGTTTGGGTGCTTGAGGCATATATAAAATCAACTGGGAATTCTCTGGTGGTTCAGTGGTTAGGGCTTCATGCTTTCACTGCCAGAGGCCTGGGTTCAGTCCCTGGTTGGGGAGCTAAGATCCTGCAAGCTATGTAGCCTGGCCAAAAAAAAAAAGAAGAAACTTTTTAAAGAGGCTAGTTTTAAATTTTTGTGCTTCCCCAACAAGATAGGAAAATGTCTACATCTACATTTTATGGGCCTGCTTATATTTTTTTCAGGGTAAGTATTCCCAGCTCAACTCCCCAGTATGATGTTTTAATATGTTTGTCTTTCAGTTCCCAATGAGAGCTAAAAGGAAATTTATTCTCAAACACATGCATTTTAATCTCTCATCCCCACAACCTTGGAATATTTATTTAATATCTGAGGTATTAATTTAAAACTTAAAGTTTTGTTTAAAACTTGGTGTATGCATTTAAATTCTCAGACACACTCCTGCTCAAATTTTGAAATGGAAAAATAAAGTTTAACCAAGGTAACTTTATAGATAGATAGCTTTTCAGGAAAAACATATCTATCGGGTAATAATAAGTATACATATGTTAACTTGTTTCCAAAATGGTTAAGTTATTGATACACATACCATCCACATTTGTAAAATATAGCATACATTAAAGTTAGGTCCTATAGGCGTAAATAAGTTCCACTTACATACATAGGCTTTGAGCAGATTTCAGGTAGTTCCTGAATAAAAATCAAAATTGGCTACCAATTGCCATTTAATATATCTTAATCACACGAAGAAAAACAAAATATTGGAGTCCCTTGAGAAGAATAGAAAATCAGTTTTAAAGCAAGTAGTAATATTTATTACAGTTCTGGAGGTGGGGGTGGCAGAGATTCATTCAGATCTTGATCAAAGTCAGGAGGAATAGGAAATTCCTGAAATTGAATCTCATTGTTGGACTCTTCCTGGTTTTTCATAAGATCTCCTGGTGGCAGGGTCAAGTTAAATGAGTCAGGGGGAGGTGGAAATGACTGTTTGGACTCAGAATTATGATGTTCAGAAATTTGATTGAGACAGTCTAGAGATGGTGGGAGATTGGTGGACTCGTTTGGAAGAGGAGATTCAGTTATCATTGTGGATTTGTCTGATTTGTTCCCCTCCTGTCCTTCGGTATCAAGAAGGGAAGCAGGTGGTGGAGGCAGATCTGCGTCATCTGAAGAGGAAACAGCCGTGCCGATTGTTGATCCATCACCACTGTCTTCTGATGTACCATTCGCCTGATCTTTTATTTTCTCTGTTTTGGGATTGTTAGAAACTTCAGTGTTTGCATTTGATTCAAACAACTTAATTTCTAAGTCATCTGCTAAAAGTGCACTTTTGCTTGGTTTCCAAACCATAAGTGAAATAATTGATGAACGTTTTGGGAATGCTTCATTTTCTCTAATGTTATCCAAGCATGTGTCAGGGATTTCGCCATCAGCAAATGGAGACCTACCTGCCCAATTTTGATCATTTAACACTGGTTTTCGCAAACATTTCCATAATACAATCATGAGTATAACTACCAACATAGTAGTCAGAATTGCACCAATTAATATGGCTGCTATTGAATTATCATAATTGGCTTCCTTTGGGATATTTGTTGTACTGCTAAATTCGAAGTTGAATCCTGGTGTCTTCCTAGGTGAACTTTTGACAGTTGGTGTTGGTTGTATGGATATATTATGAGCCGTCAGGGGTATTGATTTCCTGAAAGAGTTGTGGGTAGATGATGGTTGTTGAGTGGGAGTGTAAACTGATGGTGGTGATTGTCTGGTGGAAGAATAGGCAGATGGTGGTGGCTGTCTGGCAGAGGTAAACACAGGCAGTGCTGTTCCTTGGGAGGAGGTGTTGGCTATTTGTATTGTTTTTCTGGTGACATTATAGGCAAGTGGTTGTGCAGCAGAAATATGTGCTGCTGGTTTCCCAGAAGAAGCATAGGCAACTGGTGTTGGTTGTCCAGCAGCAACTTTGGCAGTTGTTATTGGTTGTCCAGCAGATAGGTTGTTGAATTGTGTTGGTTGACTTGAAGGATTCTCTATCATGCCCTGAGAATTCGCCGAAATATATGGCATTGATGGTCTAAATGAAGTAGATTGTGGTTGCTTCTCTGTTGTAGTTGCTTCTGTCTCTGAGAAAAAAGTATCATTCTGGTGTCCACAAAACAAAATTAAGATGAAATACTTGAGATCCATTTCAGAATGTTTCCTTTTTACCAGTAGTTTTATAATAAAAGAAAGAAAGATAATTAGGTATTATTTAGTATCTGGCATAAAGTAGGTAGGTACTTGATAAGTATTTATCATTCCTAATTTAGACTCGTTACACTCCAAGCTAACATGAACAGCTCTTAACTATACTATAACTTATCATATAACATTTGGACCCCAAAGGCAGTGATCTCTCTTAATTCTTTCATAAGATTTGTACTTTGTCCTGGTGCCCCTAGGTTTATTACATTACAGTCCTTCATTTCATAGTCATACATCTAAAATGCATAGGCTCTGTATGCTGGTACTGTGTGCACACTACTTTTTCCTCTGTTTACTACTAGAAATACATTGATCCTGCTGCCTCGAAGGGCGCCAGTAACCATCTACTACTTAATCCAGTGGT
The DNA here is from genome assembly GCF_963930625.1 of Muntiacus reevesi. Taxonomy (NCBI): domain Eukaryota; kingdom Metazoa; phylum Chordata; class Mammalia; order Artiodactyla; family Cervidae; genus Muntiacus; species Muntiacus reevesi. The sequence continues at coordinate 43,176,120 of NC_089266.1, forward strand.
TTGTTTTCTTTTTTTTCTCTCTTGATCACATTTGACACTGTTGATTATTCCTTCACTGCTATTCGAGTAGCTCTTTGGAGTAATTTTCCTTTCATATTCATCTCACTAGCTCCTGTTTTTCTTTTGCATCCTAAATATGGTACTTGATATGTATTCTGTCTTCACTCTTCACTGCTTTTCTTAATCCTGAATCTTCAGATTTCAGCTCTCATCTTTAACCTCTAGCTCCCAAACCTGTATATCTAGCCTAAATTTCCTTAATTCTCATTCCATTTGTATGACTTCTTGGTGGACATTGCCATGTATATATCTCACTATCAGCAACTTCAGCGTATTTAAGTCAGAATTCATCTTCATCTTATAAGTGACCCTTCTCCTGACTTCTTTCTGCTAATGGTATTACCTTTATGAGTTTCTCATGCACACAACCTATTAAGTAACTTTTGCAACTATGATCAGTGTTCAGGACAGTGTCTTTACATTAAAATCTCATATTTCTAAAGGATTCAATTCAGCTCATACTTGACAGTCCTAAAATGCTCTTCGAGTCTGGTTGAGGGAAGTAGTCTTGCTGCTACTTTCATTTATTTATTGATAAGCACCATGTTTTTGTCAGACTCTGTTCTGGTTTAAGAGATACCAAAACTTTTAAAAATTTCTTCTAGTAGTAGAAACAATAAATAAATCTAATTTCATAAGTTTTCTCAGAAAGGTATGCAGGAGATGCACAGAGGAACTAAGCTAGCCTGGGATAGCTTCAGGGAAGGTTTCTCAGAGAAGTAAAACTTGAACTGAATCTTGAAAGGTCTGTAAGAACTAGGTAAATAAAATATTCCAGCCAGGGGAACAACATGCAGGCATAGGAAGACAAGGCATGTGTTTAAGTTTGTGGGGTAGGGTTACCTGTGGGATGTGGCAGATGCTAAAACTTGAAGAGTTTTTTCAAGTTTCATTTCTATTTCTGTGGCCTAACGATCTAACCATAACTAGTCACTTAATCTCTCCTGGTCTCAAATGTCTTATCTCTAAAGTAAGGCTAATTTTCAGCTCTGTATGTAATATACTTGTTTCATACATCTTTAAACACAATGGTAACTATTTGGTTATTTCTTAATATTAGGGAAAGGAAAATCTCTGGGTTTTAAATCCTGGTCAATATGATTTGAAATTATAGTTTTTCTGTGATTTTTTAAGTCAGTCTGAGAGAGGTTTGATGGTCTGTACAAGCCTTGATGGCAAGGTACAATAACAGATGAGGAACTCCCTCAAGTTTGCAGACAAGTAGACTTTTAGCATATTTGAGTGGTTTTCATTGCCTATTCCTCTACCACTTGGTACACAGTGATGACAAATTACCCTATTTTAGTAGAGGAGAAGGAATGTGATTTTTTTCCCTATGTAGTCTCCTGCTTTTTATTTTCTCTGTAATACTTAAAGCTTTCATTTTAAAATATTTCTCCTTTAAATTCCCCTGCACACTGCTGATGAATTAATCTTCTGACAACCAAGTTTGATCAAGTCATTGCTCCCTTGCTTACTGTTCAGTCATTTCTGACTCTTTGTGACCCCATGGACTGCAGCACTCCAGGTTTCCCTGTCCTTCACCATCTCCCTTGCTTGAGGGTTCCCCATTGGAATCAAGGTAAAAATCTAAACTGAGTTTTCTGTTTTTGGCCTGAGTTTACCAGTCCAGACTCATATCTCATGACTGAAACTTCTCATTTAGCCTCTTCCTCATCTTGCATACTTCTGAAACACATACTTTTTCTCCCCTTAACAGACACTTTTAATTATGCTACTCTTCACCCTCTGAGAGTGCGTTCTTTTTTCTAAAACTAGTCTCTTCCCTATTCTGGTTGCCTAACTGTGAATCTATCATCATCTGTCAGACCTCAGCTTAAATTCTCTTCTTAGATCAAATTCTGTGTGACTGAGCACAGTCCAGAGAGCTCAGCCGTTCCTTGAATTTCCCCTCGTTCTTGTTCTCTTTATAGTTCCTTGGATAATTCTTCATGTATGTACCTCACTCACACTTCTTTTCTCTCAAATAATTGTGTTTATTTTTTATTTCTTAACTTTTCACATTTTCTTTTTGATATTCCCATCACCTCAAATAAGATTATAAAGGACTTTGAAGAAGGCGGAAAGTAGCAAAGAAAAATCCTTATCTAGAACATCCTGAGTGCTGTACCATCTCAGGTGTTCTACATACTTCATTTCATTTAACTTTTACATAATTTTGTGAGAAAGATGGAGGAATCTTTGATTTACAGATAAAGAGACAAATTTAAATTTGTTAAGCAATTTGCCAAATATTATGTCACTGTTAGTGACAGATAGGGAATTTATACTCACAGACCATCTGATTTCAAAGCATATGCTGTTTCTACTACTCCAAATTGTCTCATGTTTTTATATGTTGATTTCTTTACAGCAATATGCTGAAGGTGTTAGCAGCTCAGTAAACAGTTAACCTATATTGGGCTTCTTGGTTCTTTTTCATTTCAGTTTTTTGCTATTTATTAATACTTCTTCCAGAATGTAATTGTTGCTGTTCAGTTGCTAAGTCATGTCCGACTCTTTGCAACCCCATGGACTGTGTGGCACGCAAGGCTCCTCTGTCCTCTATCTTCCAGAGTTTACTCAAAATGTTCATTGAGTCAGTGATGTTATTTAACCATCTCATTCACATGGTTAGAATGTAAGCAGAGAGGTAAAATCTGAGTTACTAAATTATGCCTTCTCTTCATTTTGTAAAGGGTTTAATAGGGAAAATTTTGAAACTTTTGGCATAAATATGGAAATTTAAATCATCTCTACACAGTTATCATCCATGCAGTTCCTACCTACTGTTCTTACAGATTACCTCTTTCTCCAAAGAAGGCCCTATTAGAAAGTGTTATTCGTTAGAGATTCACGTTAGTTTTCTAAAAAATGCCATCCAGAGCAACAGAAAACATAGGCCATGAATTATCTTCAGCTAAGAACGTGTCTTGTGACTTTTCTTAAAATTTTTAAAAAACCTTTACAGTTCCTTTTTTCAGTTAGCTAAAAAAGGCATTAGAGAAGGAAAGAACCCAGATAGGAACATAATTATAAGCCCAGTTGAGTTTGTGTGGTCAATTTTGATAGGACATAGCCTCTTTTGTTAATAGGAATGTCATAGGACCATTAAGTGTGTTAGATTTTCCACTTGTCATTAAAGGATTACAGCAGTATTAAAACCAAATTCTGTTTTTTACCTATCCTACCCCTTTCCCCAGCTCCTCAGTTAGCTATACCCTCCTAGGGTCTGCTACATCAGAATGCTCAAATCTGTCTTAGAATTCTGCTACAGCAATTCAGAATAGTTCAGAGAAAAGGAATAGGACTTAAAAGAAGAGTAAATGAGGGGGAGAGGTATAGTAGTGAAGAAACTGATTTTTTTTTTCTAGTTCAGTGACAGTGAGGCCAGTGTTATTACCAGTGCAGAAAGTTACTTAACATATGTGTTTTATATATATATATATATATATATATATATATATATATATATATTATAATATATGTAAGTCATGTGTACCTGAAATACCAACATTATTTCTGCAGGAGAAGAAGGTAGAAAGAAAGAACCATAGAGGGGGCAAGGGAGTAAAAAGGAGGAGAAAATGTTGGATACGGTGAAATGAAAAAGGAATGCAAAGAAATACAAAATAACACAAAAGAGAAAAATAAAGCCAAACTTAGGATAAACAGCAAATACATGGAATGGGGAGGTAAATTGATTAAGAATATTTTGAAGGAAAGAAAAGTTAATAAAAGGCTGAAGAACAAATAGTGATTATGTATTTAGCAAGAAGTTAGGGTAGAAGGTTAAAGCGAACAAAATTAGAAGTTGGGGGAGAAGACCAGAGTAGATGAAAGAAGGAACCACAGAATGCTGCTTTCTGTCCTTGCCGATGTAGGAATCAGCAGAGGAACAGTGTTCCCAAAATGGAGGACAGGCCTTAGACCACCCATCTTCTCAAACTCTCTTACCTTTCATTTCAGGACTCCTGTCTGCTCTCGGCATCCTTAAGATTCCCTACTCCCCTCTGCCCACCCACTCCCACCCCCACCCCCGGCCTTTTTTTGGCACTCAGAAGCTACTTGTTAATTACTCTAAATAACCTATGAACAATCTATATAGAATTTTATCTAGAATTTCCTTAATCTGCTGCTCAAGCAAACCCTGAATTTGTTTACCTTTATATGGCAGTGTTTTGCTCATTATTTTAGGTTGGGACTCTTGAGGTTTAACTCAGATTTTGGTTCTTTGTTTTTCCTGAATACTGAAAAAATTTTAGGAAGAAGAAAAACATCAGCTGTTTTAACTAAGCATTTGAGAGGCAGTTATAGTGAAGTAGGTGTCCCCTTAATACATAAGTACATAAAGAGTTTAGCATGTAAAACTGATGCAAAGTTGGATATGATAAGAGAGATGTCATTGTCTTTTAAAGAGGAATCAAGGAGATTTGGCGGGCATATCCTAGATAAGGCAAATATAGGTAGCAGTATCAAAAAATTACATCTGAGTTTCAGTTACTTTGTTATAATACAGATAGACTAGATTAAAATTTAATGGTATTGTATCTCCCGCTAGTAAATTTATGAAACCAGAAAAGGAAGAAGACAGCAAATCCGTGTCTTGACGAAAAGCAGCAAGGGGAAATTAACTTTGAACTATGATGGGATTTCTTGGATGACTATCTTTTATCAAAAATAGCTCCCATTTACTAAGTACATGCCAGATGTTTGGCACCATCCTGTTTTAATGAGGAAGGTGAAGTTATTGTCACTTTACAGATAAAACTGAGACACAGAGAAGTTGGGTAATTTGCCAAAGTGTCACAGCTCTAAGTAGTGGCACTGATACAGAAATCAGTCAGTCCTGTATAAGATCTCTTTCCTTCCAGTACATTCATAGTAAAATTCTGAAATAGGAGTGCTTTTAAGAGGAAAAGAGATGTGAACTCTCTGGGAATAGATAATGTAAGTACCTTTTGGAGTTAGCTTTTTAAAAGGTTGGACAAGAACTGCCAGAAAACAATTTTAGTCCTGTGACTAAGAAAACACTTAGGGGAGTTTTGATTAGTTAGCTTGTAAACTGGCATAATTGGGATGACTTTTAAAGATTGGACATTGACAGGCATCAGATTTTCATTTAAAAAATTCAGACTTACTCAGAATTCATAATTTCCCTCTGAGTGGAATTATATAGGGATTAGTTGGAAAACACAGGCACTATTAAACCCTACATTTGAAACAGATTCTTTAAAAATATATAGACAAGTGTTGTCCAAAAAAAGATTAAAATCTTTTTGTATTAATTTCTGTAATAGTTACTTAGAAGAAATCCAAAGTGGACTTCTATAAGAGAAAGTCGTAAGTACTTTATGAAGTGTTGAAGTAGGATATTACCCACTATGAATTTACCGTTCTATGATATTACGAATCTATGTAAATAAACTCTTGGCAATTTTTATTTTGGAGGATATTCACTTTGTAATTGCCCAAGTTACTCAAAGAAAACATCTTTTCTCCATGTTAGCAACTTTCTATTCTATGAGTTTCATTTTCCATATCTATTTTATACTGCTTACTAAAGACGCAGATAATATGTGACATAAATATGTAGTGATGAGAATATATCCACACATTTTGCCATAGCAGTTTTTTTTTCTTAGCTTTAAAAATTAGTGATAATATTTTCATGTCATCATTAATACTAAAATTCTATTTGTGTAAAAAAGCATATTTAATAATGATCATTGAGTGTCTCATCTAATCACTTTTGCTTATTTTTAAATTAAGTGAAGGTGACCATTCTTACTATGAAAACTGAAGGGGATTAAAAAATAAAAATAATTTAAACCTATGGATTATGTTATGTATAGGAAATTTCCATATAAAGAAAATCAAAGTTTTTTAACAGTTGTTATTTTGGGATTGTAGATTCAGCCATAGCTCATAAATTCTAGTTTTATTTCCAACCTTTAGCTTTATCTGCCATGGCTGTAGTTTTATTTCTTTTAATTACAGAACTGAGGTCAACAAACATAGTGATTGAATAAACTTTAAAGGGTTTATATTATATAAACCTAGGTGAAAATTTTTCTCTAAGGCAAGTTCAACACTGAATTTTTAAAATTCCGTGCAACAAAACCACAATACCTGTTACAGTTATCTTTAGACTATCAGACTTTAAAACAATAATAACATTTTAGTTTTAAAATTTGGAGATGGAAATGGCAGCCCACTCCAGTATTCTTGCCTGGAAAATCCCATGGACAGAGGAGCCTGACTGGCTACAGTCCATGGGGTCACAAAGAGTCGGACAAAAGTAAATTTTGTATAAAACAAAGATCAAACCAGATTGGCTGTGTGAAATTGTCTTACCTTGGCTGTTAACTTCTTTTGCAGAAGGCTAAATTCTTGTTCTAACTGGACATTTTGGTGCTTTGGCTAAGAAAGCAATAAGTGGTTCAGTTCAGATTAAAAATGATCCTCTAGCACACTGAAATAGTTTCTGTAGAGAAAAAGGAAGTTTATCAATAGTTGGTTCCGGAAGTGCAATAAGCCACAAAATGACTAAGAAAGAGGTAAAGTACTACTTTAACAGAACTTAATTTGATACACAATTTGGAGCTACATGATTTGAGTGCTTCTAATTAACATTTATAAGTAAACATTTGAGACTCTCTAGTAATGTGATTCAGTCAGTTCAGTCGCTCAGTCGTGTCTGACTCTCTGCGACCCCATGGACTGCAGCACACAGTAATGTGATTATATAGTTTAAATACTTAAAATAGAACCTTGAAGAGAAAGTTATATAAGGAAAAACTGCCGGTCGGGTTACTACCCATAGTGAGATTTCTTTTCATAACAAATGAATGATGTATCCTGTTTACTTGTGTGACCATAGGCAAGTTGTTGTATTTCTGAATCACCGTTTACTCCTCTGGAGGAATATTTCTGTTACTAGGTTTTGAAAGGATTCAGTAAGATAAAATATATAAATGCCGTACACACAGGCAGTAGCCAGTAAATGTTATTTCCTTTTACATAATTTAGGCTAAACCCAAGTAAAAGTATGATGAATTTTTTACCAAATAGTTTCCTAAATGATTTTTAAGTTCAAGTCCACAACTCTTTAGTTACCCACAGAGTAGGTAATTGTCAGTGCAAAGTAAAAATAAATTGGGAATCATCTTTTAAATAAGTTAACTAATAAGTATGCTGAGAAGAGTATGAGTCAGTATGAAAACACATTTCTTTGAGCATGTCACCTTCTAGACTCTCTCATCTGAAAAATGGAGATCATAATTCTTAATTTGTAAATGTATTATGGGATTAAATAAATGTAAAGTGCCTAGCATCACACCTATTATAGTAGATGTAGTAAGCATTAAACCATGCACTGCTTTCCCCTGGTCACTGCTGAGGAACGCAGATAATTAAGACCTAGTTCTTAATTTCAGGGCACTTATAACTTGGTAGAAAAAGAAGATTTTTTTAAAAATATGCTGTAAACTTATAGAATATAATTTGCTGTATGTATTGAATTGGCCAAAAACTTTGGGTTTCTCTGTAAGATGTTATGGAAAAACCCAAATGAACTTTTTGGTCAACCCAATATAATATAAAGTATGCTACAGAATTTTTAAATATGCTATAAACTTTTGTTTCACTATTTTTAAATCCCTAAGTTAATAAGCATGTGGATCATAGCACCCAATGGTAGAAAAGTATCCTTGTTCAAAAGTAACTTTTGAACTCAAAACATATCTTAACCTGTCATCTTTAAACAGTGGTTAAGTTTGGAAAGGAACCACTTTCATGAGCTACCATTGGATGCTGTCAGTCTGAGGATGTGTGTTAAATAGCCAAGATAGTGAGGGATAAATTTTAAATATTTCTGCAATAGGAGCTTTCTGTTTTGTGAGAAAATGTTCAATATATGTGTTGCATAGGAAAGTAGTTGCCTAGTTAATTTCTTATTTTTAAAAAGACAATAATTTGTTTTCAGTTTCTTGATTCAATGACTGCTTTGAGTTATCACTGTTTTAGTGCACAATCTCAGATTTTTTATATGCACAAAATAGGAGCTCTGCCCAGGTTCATTTCAAATCTGATCCTTTTTACCCCTCAAAAGATAACCTGATGTTACCACAACTGGCATGAGCTTTCCTTTCTCTTGCTTTCCTTTTTCCTTTGTTGATGTTTACCTTTTTCTGGAATAATATGGCTATCATTTGTTATTTGGGAAGTGGATTTTTTATAAATTGGTAATAAATTGATAATAAAATTGATGCTCTTTTTCCCCCTCTCATTTTAAGATGTAACCTTAAAAAAAAAAATGTAGCCTACCTAGATCTTTGGAGCAATGGAAATTTTACGAATTTGATCTGATGACCAAGAGCAGTATGATCTAGGGAATTATGCAAAAATTATCAGTGCCTCTAGCTGGAGTTCACCCCATTTAAATCAGGAGGAAGGGTGTAACTGAGGCATTGGTGAGTGAAACTCTTCAGGTGATTCTGAATCTCAGTCAGGATGCCAATTACTAACCTAGAAACAATTGCAGTAATACTTGGAAAAAGTGTATATAAATATGTAAAATGTTTCCTCAGCCTAGTGCTCTGTGATGACCCAGAGGAGTGGAATTGAGGATGTGAGTGGGAGGTTCAAGAGGGAGGGGTTGTATTTGTATACATATAACTGACTCATTTTGTTGTGCAACAGAAACACACACAACATTGCAAAGCAGTTATACTTCAAATTATTTTATAAAAAAAACAATGGCTGTTGTTAGGGGGAGAGAGTAGAGACTGGAAGAAGGCCTAAAGGAGCTTTCTGAGAAAATGTTCTATTTGTTGGTTAAATGGTGTTGACATATGTAAACATTTGTCAAAGCGAATTGAATTGTAAAAAAGAAAAATAAAAACACACATATATAAATGTTTCCTTAAATGTCTAGCACATTTCCCAAAATAAATGCTCCACAAGAGATGAGATTTTTAAGAGTGGCCTGGTCTTTAATTAAGTATGCTCTGTGTCAGTTTTGGTGGACAGTTGGAAAGTCTCTCAAAGCAATTTTTGCAATTTATTAAATTGAGGATGAAAGTCTTGGCTTAAATGTAAGCCACTATTTTACTTGAACCCAATTTCTTTAAACTTTCAACTACTGAGTATCCTGTTTTCCAAATTAGAACAAACACACGCATATATACACATCTTTCCTTTGCTCATGTCATATTGGATAGTAAAAAAATAAAATTGGTTTATTAGGTCACTTGGCACTCTCAAAGTCCAAAAGCTAATCAGCCTTTGAATAGTTGCTATAAAAAATCCCATAAGCAATATTTATAGAGTTACATTACACTTAAACAGTAAGATATATTTTACATTTACACTTAGCATTCTGTTGAGGCTATAAATCTCATCTGTTTCAGTTGTACTCTTTTTCTTATTGATCTTTGCTGTGTATTCGCTCAAATAATAAAGTGAATGTAAATATACATAGTCATTTTTATTCTATCATCTTAATTTATTATACAAAATTTAAAGTTTTAATTAAATATAGTAGAAAATGACTTTCTTATGTACACCACGTGTAAAGATGAAAGCATCTGGCATAACGTTAGCCATGTTTATAGATGAACTGGTATGGATTCTGTCACATTCAGCCAAGAAAGTACCATGTAACTCTACAGTTCAGCTCTATGCACTAGGAATGTGACTTCTGTTAGGTGTTGAAGCATGTGATAGCCTCAAATGATACACTGACACTCTTCAAAGTTCACTTACATTTGGACACAGATCATGTGGCTGCTATTGCTGAAAAAGAAAAACTCATCAATTGTCTCTTTCTAACTCTATTATGGTCAGTTCCTCCAGCTTGTCTTTAGAACCTTCCTTGAATGCTTGGTTGTTTTGTTATTTGCTTTTTAAAACAGTGTCAGACACAGTTTAAATAATTAAGTAAGCAGGCATACTTCTTCCCTTCTCACTTGCTTGATTCTAAGCAAGGCCCAGCCATGTCAAATTTTAGCCCGTCAGACCAACACCTTGGCATTAAATGTCAAACTGACTTCATTTTTACCCTAGAAACCTTCTCATTGCTACTTTGCATTTTCTTCACTAAAGCATCTATTAGTTAGTGAGTTTTTCAGTTCCTTCTTCATCTTTTCTTTCCCTCGTAGCTGTGAGCACGCCAGTAGATTGCATCATTAGGTTGGGCACTGTGAGCTGTTTTGCTCTTTTCCAAGTGTCTGATTCAGCAGGCCAGAGACCACTGCTTGCCAGAAAGTCACCATTGCTCCTAGGCTGACGCTTGCCTACTTGTTTTGATCGTCTGAGAGATGAGACTTTGTTTGCCAGAACCACAGTTGATAGAAATAGAATGGTGCAGATAAGAAAGAGCACGGCAATTATGATTAAGCAGACTAGCATAGCCATTTTGTTGTTGTTGTCCTCACAGACACCCTTTTTGAAAATTTCACTGTGACTTTTGCTTGTGTTTTTAATGCCCTGTACTGTTGGAGAACTGTTCCTGACAACAGAAGATACATAAAGTTCCAGTTCAGATTTAGGAGTTAAAAACGCGATATGAGATGATGTTGCTGTTTCAGGCATGTTTGTAGAATTATCTTTTTTATCTGCTTCAGGAGTCTTAGGGTTTGTGTTAAAGTTTTCATTTTGGCTTCTGTCCATCTTGTTGCGAACATCTGGATCTAAGACAGTAGTATTGTTACCCCACAGATGGGTATAGTTTGCTTTTGTTCCAGGAGACAAAGAAAAAGCTGTTGTCATCAGAAAGGCAAGATGCAGGTAATGTCCCGTGTGTCCCATGTCTGTGAGTGTACTGGTAATCTGTAGGAAAAGAAATATAATTTGTTAACTTGTGAAAGAATAATGGTTCCTAGTTTTGGTAATTGTCATTAAAAGATGGATAGATAGTTGATAAGTTTTAGCTATAATTACACTCATGCCTGGCATTTGCTTTCCTGTTTCGATTCCTTCTGAACTGATCTTTTTTCTACTAGGCTACATATAAAGAAACTACTTAATTTCTCTTATTTTTTAAATGCTAAAAGGTAGCATTACAGATAACTGCCAGTCATTGTAAACTGAATACCCTGGTTTAAGAGTTTCCTCCCTCTTGAACATGCTAGAAGAATTTAGTTTTGAGTCACATACTTCTGCTTTTACTTTTTTGATTCCTCCTTTTTTTTTTTCCTGACCATTTAAGGAAACTCCTTGCAGAAACTCCCCATCCCCTAACAAATGAGTCACCCATCTGTATAGTAAAGGAGAAATGTGACATTTTGCTTCGTATATGAGAAGAAAATGCAAATAGTTTTGCAGGGGGCTCAGGAAAGGGGAAGTATGGTAGCAACCAAGAGAAAATGGACCTCAAGTAGAAATTCAAGATGTTCTTTTTTCTTCCTGGGTGTTTTATCTTGAAGCTTAGAATAAAGCTAGTGCTTAGAAATACATTCCAAGTATCCATGAACGCACTTTTATAATGATGGGTCTCCCTTTACCTCCGTGGCCCCTGAGTTACTGTGGCTTTCTGAAAGCAAAGGCATGCCACTTTTCTCATCCCAAACCTCTGGCATTACGGAGGAAAAGAGGCAAGTTTCTTTGAATCTCAAAAGTTCAACAAAAGATACTGACCTTTCTCATTATTATTTGTGCTTAGAATTTTTCTGTGAATATTTTGACATAATCTTTAAAAATAAGTTATACAATAAAATAGAAATACGACATCAAGATCATGGGATTCAGACTCAAGTGGGAAATCAGTGCAGATCGTAAGAGTATCAACCTATAAATGAAAAGGTAGAATTTCAGTTTTGGGTCTGAGCTCGTCTGGAAGCCAGTCCACAAAGGGGAAAACTGTATTCCTAATTTTCATTATCCATCATAAGACTGAAAATTTAAATGCAACTGGCATATCTGTTCTAGGTACTGGTAAGCCAGCAGGAAAGATTCATTACCATTATTGAGCTATCTCTCTTCAAATAGTATTCCAGTTTGTCTGGGCCACTTTTATAAGAGTGTTTTATTGTTTGCATTTATATGAATAGGGAAGCGGGAGCAAAAACTAGTTTACTCTTCTGTTGTTTAGTCAGTCAGTCTTGTGCGACTCTTTGTGACCCCATGGACTTTAGACCACCAGGCTCCTCTGTCCATGGAATTTTCCAGGCAAGGTTACTGGAGTGGGTTGCCATTTCCGTCTCCTGAGATATATCAAATAAAAGTGCCTGTTTGCCTATTATATATAAGTTCTTCTCAAACTTGAAACTACATGGATGTGAGTTTGTTTTTAATGCATAGGTCTAGGAGGAACCTGAGAGTTTTAACTAATTCCCAGGTGACACAGATACTGCTGCTACTCATGCTTTTTTTTTTCCTCCAACTGAAGTATAGTTGATTTGAGAATAACAAATGTGACATATTGTTATACAAATGAAAGTAGCATATAATAAACAATGCTAACTAGAAACTAACCTCTGAAGTAATATTTCCTATTGATAGTATGGAGGAGAAAAAAAACCCTTATGTGTTCTAGAAGTAAGATTACTTTTCAGATTATAATTTTTGTAGACAGTTAAAGATATTGTGCACTGACTTGTCTATAATAGTGTTTGAATTCAATTTTTAAGTTGAATGACATAAATCTTTGGATACTTCCACAAAGTATTTTTGTCGAAGTACTTGTGATTTTTCCTCAAAGAGAAAGACTTTACGTTAGATTAGCAAATAATTTCCAGCCTTTTATACTAGACTGGACTTCTGCATGAGATGCTAAAAATGATTTAAAGCAAGTTATTCTTGTCACATTAGTTCATTAGCAGTGTAATATGTCTCATAGTATTTGTACACATTTTAGCAGTTCTCACCACAGGATAAATAATAGGCCCGCTGTTGATTGTCTTCAGCCAGATGTACTGTCATCCCCAAATAAACAAACCGTTAACAAAATGAGACTTTGATATCCTTACAAATGCCTAAGAATAGAGAGCTGTCTCTGCATCTCTAATTTATGCAGTGAAGGCCAGGTGATATAATCAAAACTTTCCTTTATCTCTGGTAGTTTTCAATAAAATTTATAATGCCTAAGCATTAGTAATGAGAAATTTGTTTTTTAAACTTATTTTATTAACATGAACATGAATAGCATGAACTTTACAATTCACTTAAGAGACTAAACTCAAATCCTACTTAATCTTAATTTAAAGCTCTGTGTTGATGGTAACTCTTGCCATTTCTTACTTAAATTTTACTTAATAGAACAGAGAAGAAAACAGCATACGTGTTCCATTACTAATTCTACTTTGTTAGTACAATTTCCTCAAACACTAATCTGTAAGAAGTTATAAATGAAAAGGCATAAGAAAAGCCATATATATGACCTACCTTACAAAATGCTTGGTCAAAATCTTATAACCTGATTTTAATAAGCCACTTCTTTTCTTTTCTTGAAGCACAGCTTCCAAATAATTTAAAGCAGAATAGACTTGAAGAATCTGAACCTAAAAGTAAATCTGCAGTTTTAAAAAAAAGGATATGTACAGCTAGCTTTCCACTAACCACAGATGACACATTTCCTTTCCACTGCAGCTAAAGCACATGTCACAGGGGAAAAAAAAATCTCCAACTTGTCTATTTGGCCACTGGCATGACAGGAGGCTTTGTAGGACAAATCCCCGCCTCCAGGGTAGGGAGGGTTTTCTGTTTAATGCCTTTTGACCCTATGCTTATTATGTATGTCTGCTATATGCTTTCGAATGCTATGTTAGTATCTTTCAGAAAAAGAGAAAATAGCACTTACTCTGAGATTGAGCATTAAAATCTTCTCTAAAAATTGTATTTGTATACCACAGACTGATTTGATAACATGAGTTTGGAGACCCAGGATATAGGTCAGGTAATAGAAACAGTAATGTATATAACCAGCATTTCAAAGTATGGAAGTGCAACAGTGGTTTGGAGAGAATATCTAGTAAACTTAGGTTATAAGGGACAAAAAATCCCTTATAATCTTAAGTGTAGTGTATATACACACACACACTCCCCTCTAATGTCCTGTCAGGACCTCATACTCAGTGTGTCTAAAATGGACTTCATTTTTCCCCCAAAGTGACTGCCCCTTGTGATCTCTGTTTTTATTTATGGTGGTAACATTCTTTGTAATGGCAGAGCCTTGCTATACAGCAAGTCCTTTTAATTCAAATCCTTTGTTTCAGCCTTGATAAAGACCTTGGGTCATGTCAATCCTTTCTTCCTATTTTTGGATCAGTTTCTTCTCTCACTTTTAGCCTTGTATATATTTTAGATGCTTATTAAACTATACCTAGACTATTATAATATCTTTTTTACTAGCCTCAACTCCTTCTTATATATTGTATAGATCACTTCCTGTGATCATATCACCTTTTTCTTTTTAAAAAAATGTGGTCAAATAACTTCTTAACACCTGCAGCTGCAATTCAGAAATGTTTGTGCGCATAAACATCAGATGAAAAGGTTGTTTAAAAATGATGAAAATCTCCGGGCCCCACTGCATAGATTCATATATAGTAGGTCTGGGCTAGGACAGGAAACTGCGTTTTAATGAGGCACAGAGTTGATTCTACCGCTGGTGTGCCACAAAACATCCTCCAAGAAATACCAAGCTCTTAAGAGAAAATCTGAGCCCCTTAGTTGAGCAGTTTTGGTCCCTTCACAATTTGGCTATTCTGTATTTTTCCAGCTTTCTCTCTTAAAATTTCTCTACATGAATCCTCCATTCTAGCTCAGCTAGCTGATTCTTGCCTCAGCACATCTAGTTGCCTATTTTCCCCCCTTCTTCTCTCTCTCCATGAGGCCTGCCATCCCCTCCTCTTGTTGAGTTTGAAATTCCTCCTGCCCACTTCAGCATCTTCTATGTAGCTTTCACTGATTACCCAGTTTGTGTTGATTTCTCCCTCTTTTGAACTTCACAAAAGTATTTTTCTGTGTAGTTTCTTTGACAAGTGATTACATACTACCTCATGTCCCTTCTTTGTTCTTGAAATACTTTAAGATGACTTAACTTGTCATATTTTTTTTTTTAACTTGTCATATTTTTATCTTATTTTTTCCCAATAAGATTTAAAACTCTTAGGAAAGGATATTTGTTTTAGCTTACTTTGTAGTACCACCAGAATCATCAAGTATAGAACGTTGGGCCAAAGTTGATATAAGGTTGATTCATTTTGAAATTCTGGACTGTATTTGGGGGCTTTCTTGTGGTCCTTATTTTGACTACTCGTATTGATTAGCATTTTTTTGGATGTAGACAACATATGACATAGACAACTTAATAAAAAAAAAATGGAATGTATTGGCTCACACAACTGAATAATACAGGAATAAATTTGATCCCAGGAGAGGGGCTTTATCTAGGACTCAAAAGAAATGGCCGGGGCCACAGTTTATCTTCTCATTTCTCTGCTCCATTTCTTCAGTTTTTAGGCAGGCTTTTCATTCATATCTTAAGGTACAAGCTAACAACTCTCAGAGCTATATGTTCCTTTAATTATAAACGTCAGGGAAGAAAAAGATCTCAGTTCTCAAAAATTTAAGCTTAAGTCTTTGAATTGGGCCTATTGGCCCTGGTTGTCCTGGTTTGAATCACATGATCATTATTGACCCATTCTTTCTGGTCATGGTGGATTAAATGAATTGACTAAATTCATTCAGTTTACTCCAAGGCACCAAGCAGGTCATTCCCACCTAAATCGTTCACCTGGGAACTTGTGTGGGCCTGGAAGCAACTGACCAATGCCCATTGCCTTCCTCCTTGCTTGACTGTGGTAGACAAGTTTGTTGTTGCTGTTGTTGCTCAGGTTTTGAACTGGGGATTTGTCTCTTCCATTTTACTTCAGCCTTCTCAGTGTCTTAAGAACAAGTGATTTAAAAAATGGATCCAGACTTTGTATAATTGTTTCATATTATAGTTTGTTTTCTCTAGAAGACTAATCAGAAAATAAAGGAATTCAGAACTCTTAATGATTTGTGTTCTTTTTTTCATCCTCCTTAGGTTCAAAACTGGTCAAATCAATGGCGATTTGCTGATATACCACGTCTTGCTGACTTTAAAGCCATATTATGCAAAGCCATATGAAATTGTAGTGGACCTTACCCATACTGGGCCTAGCAATCGCTTTAAAACAGACTTTCTCTCCAAGTGGTTTGTGGTTTTTCCTGGCTTTGCTTATGATAATGTCTCTGCAGTATATATCTATAACTGTAACTCCTGGGTCAGGGAATATACCAAGTATCATGAGCGGCTGCTGACTGGCCTCAAAGGCAGCAAAAGGCTCATTTTCATAGACTGTCCTGGGAAACTGGCTGAGCACATTGAGCATGAACAGCAGAAACTACCCGCTGCCACCTTGGCTTTAGAAGAGGACCTGAAGGTTTTCCACAATGCTCTCAAGCTAGCTCACAAAGACACCAAGGTGTCTATTAAAGTAAGTTTCACTGCCTGTTAGGTAAGTGATTCTTTGCCTTGCTTGACTAACCAGCCAATCTACTAGACTCCCCAGGGTCCCTTTAGTACTGTATAGCAAATGTAAAGTCCAGATGGAGGAGAACCAAGCTTTCTGTCTTAATGGATGTCCTGCAGAAGGCTGAAGAGGTGTACGCTTAATATGATTTCCAGGTTGGATTGGAGGCAGGAGAGTAGTGTAGAGTGGGCGGTTTGCTGCATATCTGTCAAATGGCAGGAATAATTGAGGAATGGGAACTACCTATTGAGAGTTCTTTTGATTATTACATGCTTTTTAGCAGAGGATGAACATGAACCTTCAGGATAAAATTTGTAATTATCCATAGGATCTCAAGCTTTTTAGAAGCTAAAAAATGTTTTCTGATGTTTTCAGTTTCTTTTGACAGCACTTATCACAATTTTTGTTGAACCTGTTTGAATATATAATGGTGGTAACTCTTTAAATGGCAATCATGGTATTTTGTTTTGTTGGTTGGTTTTTTCAACCTCTCAGATTTCTACATAATGAAATTTAATCCTTTTCCACTCTCCCCTCTTGCTGCCATTTTCCAGGTTGGTTCTACTGCTGTTCAAGTAACCTCAGCAGAGCGAACAAAAGTGCTGGGGCAATCAGTCTTTTTAAATGATATCTATTATGCCTCGGAAATTGAAGAGATCTGCCTAGTGGACGAGAACCAGTTCACCCTAACTATTGCAAACCAAGGCACACCTCTCACCTTCATGCACCAGGAGTGTGATGCCATCGTTCAGTCTATCATTCACATCCGGACACGTTGGGAGCTGTCGCAACCCGACTCCATTCCCCAGCACACCAAGATTCGGCCAAAAGACGTCCCTGGGACACTACTCAATATTGCATTACTTAATTTAGGCAGTTCAGACCCTAGTTTACGGTAGGTTTTTTAAAAATTCATTTCAGTCTTATTTAAGGTTTGTTGGTTTTAAAATGAGATCAATTAATAAACTTTTAAGGCAGCCTCTACCTTAATACTATAAATTATTAGCAGGCATTCTAAATAGGTAAACCAGTATGCCCTCATCAGATTCACACATGAACTATGTAAATCTGAATAGGGTGATTTATAATAAACCACTATTCTTTCAACTTTGATCTGAAACATAACAACATGGCCATTTTGGTGGGGTTTTTTTGTTTGTTTTTCTTTCTTAAAAAAGTTTTTTTTTTTTTTTAAGTCTACTTCTAAATAAAATTTCTCCTTTTCTGAGTTCTCTAATTTTTCCCATATTTAAAAGTACATCACTGTTCAGCTCCCTTACAGTCAAATAAGATTATCATTATTTGAAAAGGAAGGCTTAATGTTCAGTAATTGAGTAACATTGCATAGTTTCCGCGACTGTGTAACTTTAACAAAATTCTTGAAAGAAAGCTTAAGACAAATATAGATGTCAGATGAGCAGAGTTATAATTGGATCTGGTTAGGCTTAGTATCTAAATGAATGAGGAAAGGACAGGGCCTATGGCATCAGGAGTTTTGGTTTAAATCTAGACCGGCTGCTCTGTATGACTTTGGTCAAGGTACTGAAGTTCTGCAGATGAGCACTAGTTTCCTCTTTTTAAAAATAAAGGTAACCCTGCCTTCCTGTAAACTTACAAAGTTTAATAAATGTGTGGTAGTAGAGCATAGCGTCTAGCAAATTGTTTGTACTTAACAAATATTTCCTCCCAACTGCCTCCCCACCCCCCGCCACCCTTTCCTCTCTGCCAGTGTCTCCACACCACTTCCCTCTTTGGCCTCTCTCTTTTTCATGTTAAGATGATGTTTTGCCCCAAGTACCTTGGGACTATTAAGTTTTTACAGATATAAATTCTTGGCTTTGGAAAATCTTCCCTAGGGTATAATAGAGCCCAGGTTTTATAAATGGGTTTTTTAGAATTGCAAATCCTCCCTAATTTAAGAGGAAAAAAAATAAGCAAGATTTCTTTACCTGGACGGTCCTCATGGGGTCCGTGAACTCCCAGAAAATACACACAAAATTTCACATATGCTTACCTTTCATTATCTGAGAGGAGTCTGTGACACCTACTCCCAGTTTGAGGAATCCCAGTTCTGTTGAAATAACAGTTCTGTTGAAATAACTATTGAAATAACAGAGTGAAAGTCACTGTCAAAATAGCATCACTTAGAATTCCTTGGCGTTAATAAAAGATACACAAACTTAGAAACAATGATGTTAATATTTTCATTTTAGGAAAATGGAGCTATGTCTGTCTTGAGTTTCTAGTTCAGAATTCCTCATAGAAGAGTGCTGGCAGACTTCTAACAGTTATTAGCTTGAATGAACCTGTATTCTTCTCTTGTGAAATAAAGCAAACTGACAGCTTCTGCTTTTTGCTGAAGCCTATCGTTCCAGAGAAAAAGCCTTGAGGCAGACTTATATTTCAGTGGCTTTTTCCCCTGTGTGGTTATTACATAAATATATTAGCATGATGAAAGTTCAGAGATAAGGAAAACCTGAAATTTACTGAGGAAACCATTTGTTTTGCTGGATAGGGTGGAAAATCTAAGTCTGAAAATTGAGTTTTTTGAGCTGTCTCCTAAATTGTTTAAGTATATTTTTAGACATTTATAGGGAAGACTTTGATTCTGATGGAACCTGGATATATATTACGGTTTGCGTGTTCTTTATTTTTTTTAATTCAGTGCTTTTATGTATAATAGAAGTTCATTTAAGGAAAAAATGGCACGTGGAGGGAGGTACTTAATTATATTAAAAAATTGTTTGACCTCTAGTTTGTAGTATAAATTGTAGGACACCTATAAAGAAATTTGGTAGATTCTAATAAAAGATTTTAGCATTCTAATTTTATGAGGGCCATCTCATTTCTTGTGCTCCTGGTTATATCTGGATCTAGTGAGAAGGGGAGCCACAATTTTGAGTTTTGGCCTCACTGAAAATATGGTATGCCTTATTCTGACTTTCTTCATATTGACTGATCTTAAGACCATAAAATTCTCATATTTTATGTCCCAAAGGAGTATCTTTTAGAAAGGCCTTATACTTGCTGTTGTTAGGAGCCTCAGAGTTCTTTTCTGATTATGTGGAGAATTTTCCTTTAAAAAAATATAATTGTGGGGTATTTGGAATTTGCCATAGAATTATTAAATCTTATCTCTGGTCATAAAATTTTAAAATAGTTGATCTATGCTTGGTAACAGAATCAATCATAAGTTGTATGTTATGAAAAATTTGAAATTATAAGAAGTTTAAAACAACTTAATTTGTGTTTTCTCCTAGGTCAGCTGCCTATAATCTTCTGTGTGCCTTAACTTGTACCTTTAATTTAAAAATTGAGGGCCAGTTACTAGAGACGTCAGGTTTATGTATCCCAGCCAACAACACCCTCTTTATTGTCTCTATTAGTAAGACCCTGGCAGCCAATGAGCCACACCTCACCTTAGAATTTTTGGAAGAGTGTATTTCTGGATTTAGCAAATCTAGTAAGTAATGATTTTTTTTTTTAATACTAACAATGATTCTAAGAAGATTCAAAGACAGTCCTTTGATTTCAAAATTTGCCAATGAAATCTTTAGTGTATTTCCACTTCTTATTTTTATTTTTTGTCTTACTAAAGAAACTTCATGGTAGAGCACGTTAAGAAATCCACAAAAAATTTGGCAATACATGCACAATGGGAAGATTTTGATATCTTCTGTGTCTCTGCACCACTTACAAAGTGTTTTTCATTCCGTGTTTCACATTAGCGAATTTCTCTTCTTAGCAAGTTATTCCAAATGTGTAAAATATCCATGTTATCTCCTTGATTTTAGAGAAGTATTCATTTTCTCTTTACTTCAGTTTGAATTTGAACTGTGATTTTATTGTTTATGTACAGTTCATGGAAAATGCAGTGGCACAAAATACAAGGTCCAGAGTCAACTCCTGACTTGGCTTTCATAAACGTAAATTTAACATCTATTCTTTATGTCTATCCATCTTCAGACTCTGTAGTAATATAAATGTTGCTCTTCTCCCAGCTTATTCCCTGACGTGTTCTTCCCTTCCCTTTCTCTCTCCATAATACATAAAACTTTTTAATACACTCAAACACGTTTCTTGACTTTTCTGTGTTAATTGAAAGCTTTGGAAATTCATTAAGACCAGATCACTGTGTATTTTTACAGCAAGAGATGTAGGATTATAACTCTAAAAGGAAAACATGCAAAACTGACAAGACAGATATAAAGCTTTATTAAAAAAAATATTAACAAAGGTTTGAGTGAATGGACACATGTATTGTGTTCCTGGAGGAACAGTTCTTATCAGATCGTTGTGATTCAGTTCAGTCCCTTCAAAATAGCTGTGAGAGTTGAGGATTAAGAATGAGGTAGAGCTTTAAATGATTATGCTATGCATTTCATTTGAAAATACAATAACTAAGAAAATATTGAAAGGAAAGAAAAGCTGAAAGGAGCTTGTAGTCAAAGCTAAGGTTTTTCCAGTAGTCAAGTATGGATGTGTGAGAGTTGAACCATAAAGAAAGCTGAACGCTGAAGAATTCATGCTTTGACTTGGTGTTGGAGAAGACTCTTGAGAGTCCCTTGGACTACAAGGAGATCAAACCAATCAATCCTAAAGGAAATAAGTCCTGAGTATTCATTGGAAGGACTGATGCTGAAACTGAAGCTCCAATACTTTGACCACCTGATGCAAAGACTGAGTCATTAGAAAAGTCCCTGATGCTGGGAAAGATTGAAGGCAGGAGAAGGGGACAACAGAGGATGAGATGGTTGAATGGCATCACCAACTCAATGGACCTGAGTTTGAGCAAGCTCTGGGAGTTGGTGATGGACAGGGAGAGGCCTGTTGTGCTGCAGTCCATGGAGTCGCAAAGAGTAGGACACAACTGAGTGACTGAACTGAACAGTAATTAAAATGACTATTCAAAAATCAGCAATCAGATCACTTTAAGAGAAGCATATTGATAAAGAAGTAACACAGACTAATGGGGGAAGATTAAATCACTTCAGAAATGAGGAGGCTGAGAAATGAATCAAGTTGGGTCTTCATCTTAACCCCAAACCACAAGATGGTGCTGAAATAAGTTCTAACTTTTTTTTAAGAATTGAATATAAAAACTGGAACCATGTAAGAAAGAGGAATAATACTTAATTGCTTTCTGAGTAAGGACTTATGAAGCAAGAAAAGTAATAGATTGAAACAAAGGAAATGGTGAAAGTTCACTAACAAATTTGAAGAAATTCAAACTGAAAGAATTGTTGTTCAGTCGCTCAGTCGTGTCCAACTCTGCAACCCCATGGACTGCAGCACACCAGGTCTCCCTGTCCTTCACCATCTCCTGGAGCCTGCTCAAACTTGTGTCCATCGATTGATGATGCCATCCAACCATCTCATCCTCTGTCATCCCCTTCTCTTCCTGCCTTCAATCTTTCCCAGCATCAGGGACTTTTCTAATGAGTCAGTTCTTCACATCAGGTGCCCAGAGTCTCGGAGCTTCAGCTTCAGCATCAGTCCTTCTGATGAATATTCAGGACTGATTTCCTTTAAGATTGATTGGTTTGATCTCCTTGCAGTCCAAGGGACTCTCAAGAGTCTTCTCCAACACCACAGTTAAGAAGTATCAGCTCTTCAGTGCTCAGCCTTATTTATGGTCCAACTCTCACATCCATACTTGACTACTAGAAAAACCATAGCTTTGACTATATGGACCTATGTTGGCAGACAAAGAAAGATTTTTAAAAAATGCAGTGTTGATGTCTTTGGAATTGTGAACACGAGTAACTTTTCTGGAGAGTAGTTTGGACATGGATATGGAGAACCCTAAGGATGTTTATAGCTTTTGGATTCATAATTCCTAAGGAATTTATCCTAAGGAATTAATGTCCGTATGTTTATCATAGCTTTATTTTTTATTTAGATTTTTAAAATTCAGGTGCATCTTATCATCAATAAAGTGCCAAAATCTTAAATAAACAATTTGATTAATTTTTACACATGAGTACATTATAAAACCTTCTCCCAGATCAAGATACGGAACATTTCCAGCATCCAGAAATTTCCTCTCTGGCAGTCCATTGCCTCACCAACAGTAACCACTGTTATCACGTCTGTTGCCAGAGATTTATTTTACATACTTTTGTGCTTCACTAAACATTACTTAAACAAAATGCTGAAGCAGTCTAAAAATAAACACTGAAGAACCAATTACATTATTCTTCTATGTAATCTTCATATCATGAAATAATATGAGGCCATTAAAAATATTTTTGGTACAGAATTTCAATTTGGGAAGATTAAAATGTTCTGAAATGGATGGTGGTGATGGTTGCACAACAATGTGAATGTACTTAATTCCTGTGAACTGTACACTTTAAAATGGCAGGTTTTATGCTATATATATATATATATATATATATATATATATAAACATGATTAAAAAATGCTTTGGGTACTCTTGGTGAAGTTATATAGAGGAATCTTTGCATTAATTTTCTATCTTTTTGTAAGTTTGGAGTTACTTCAAAATAAAAAGTTACAAGATGTCCTTCCTTGGAAAATTTTTAATGTTGAGTAAATCTCACTATAATATATAGTGAAATAAACATTCAGAGCATACTGTGTGCAGAAACCAACACAATATTGTAAAACAACTATCCTCCAATTAAAAATAAAAACCAAACAAACATATTCTGTATGTAGCATAACCCTAATTTTTGTGGAGGAGTTGGGATGGGTTACATGTGTGTAACCTGTGAATATACAGTATCTCTGCATAGATTTGAAAGCCTATGGAGAGGTCAAGTGATACACCAATATATTGATATCCAATTTCATTTTTATGGTGATACTCTCTTTTTATCAAAGTTCCTATGATTACCAATATTCCTTTTAAAATGAGAATAAAATGAGAATATTTTTAACTAGAAGAGAGGCTATTAAAATGGAGAAAAGTAATATAAAACTTTTCAAAAATTGGCTTAATGAGATTACTTTCTTTTAAGGCTTGTTCTCTTTCTTCATCTCTCTCTTCAGTAATATATTTGCCAAGTCTCTTTTCTCCAGGCCTGATTCTAGGTTATGGTCTTTACCTTGTACCTTTTTTCCTCCCAATCTTCTATTTTGAAATAATTGTTGATGTCATTTTCGTGGACCATCTGTGCTAATAATGTAATTTTCCCCCCCCAGGTATTGAATTGAAACACCTTTGTTTGGAGTACATGACTCCATGGCTATCAAATCTAGTACGTTTTTGTAAGCACAATGATGATGCCAAGCGACAGAGAGTTACTGCAATTCTTGATAAGCTGATAACAATGACCATAAATGAGAAACAGATGTATCCATCTATTCAAGCAAAAATATGGGGGAGCCTTGGGCAGGTATTGAGTTTGCTCAAATATTTATCTAGTACCTCCTTGGTGCAGATATTTGTCTGATACCCACATTGTGCAAAGCACTGCACTAGGGATATAGCTATAGAAAAAGACAGTCCCCTTTTTCAGAAAGCATGCCAGACACCCACATAACTCCTGATCCACTTCAGAACTATAGGAGTCTGTGTCTCAGAGCCAGAGAAAAACTAATTATGATAGCACTCTTTTCCATAGCGTTATTACAGTTGCTGCACAGAATCCATAATGTGCAGAACCTACAGGTGTTGAGGGCCAACTGTACTATGCCATTTCTTAAGTGAGGGACTTTGATATCTTCAGGGGGTCCTGGAACTAATCTCCGCGGACACCAAGGGATGGCTGCATGTAGAATTTAACTGTGAAAATCTGATATTGTTTCTGATAAGTAGTGCCTTGTATATTCTAGTATCCTGTCTACCACAGGTGTCAGTAAATGTTTGCTAATGATGTTATTTGGGCCTCTTGCTCTCACTTATAGTTCTATTTTAAGAATGCCAATATTAAAATAGTATAATGTAATTTCTATCTGACAAGAATTATGCTGTCATTTATTCAAAGTAATCACTTAAGGAGGCAATATCCTTATTCAGATAATGCTGTGAATCCTCCACATTATTTTAAATGACCTTGGAGCCAGTTTTGTAGCTCTACAAAACATTTCAGTACTTTGAAGTCATTTCTTTTATTTTAGAATAATTGTACTTTATACTGCTGATACATTATTGTCTTAGAGAACAGAGGTGCTTTAAAAGTGAATGAAAATAATATATGTAGAGATTTAAAATTTTTTAATACCAGTCTCTGAAGGAATTGAGTGACTGTTCTGATCCTTTTCTGGATATTTTATGATAAATTTCTGACAAGTCTCTAAATAAAACCTAGTGTTTTGGAGGCCTCAGGTAAAACAGAATTTTCATATTGATTGGACTGCTCCTTGAATTATTTTTAAGTTAAAAATTAAGTTGGTAGAATAGCTAAAATGTAAGTTAATCTTTCCCTCTTCCACTAGATTACAGACCTCCTTGATGTTGTACTGGACAGTTTCATCAAAACCAGTGCAACTGGTGGCTTGGGATCAATAAAGGCTGAGGTGATGGCAGATACTGCTGTAGCTCTGGCTTCTGGAAATGTGAAATTGGTTTCAAGCAAGGTAATCACTTTTCCTTTGCCTTCTGGGGTATGGTTTGATGTATCTGTTTTTTGTTTTCTTTTTAATCAGGAGGTTTTTTGTTTTATATCATTTTAAGAAGAAATTTTTTGTGATAAAACTTTCTAGCTCCCTTTTTTTTTTAAATTTTGCTTCTTTACAGGTTATTGGAAGGATGTGCAAAATAATTGACAAGACATGCCTATCTCCAACTCCTACTTTAGAGCAACATCTTATGTGGGATGACATTGCCATTCTGGCTCGCTACATGCTAATGCTGTCCTTCAACAATTCCCTCGACGTGGCAGCTCATCTCCCCTACCTCTTCCACGTTGTTACTTTCTTAGTAGCCACAGGGCCACTCTCCTTGAGAGCTTCCACACATGGATTGGTCATTAACATCATTCACTCTCTGTGTACTTGTTCACAACTTCATTTTAGTGGTAAGTTCCAGGAAAGCAGTGTGTGTTTTTACCAAGTCCTTTCCCCATTTTATACCACCTGATTAGCCTAGATTACCTATTTATTTATTAATATTATGATGCTTCACACCAAGCTGCTTATTTAGATCTATAGTAATGACATGAAATCGGAGAAGGCACTGGTACCCCACTCCATTACTCTTGCCTGGAAAATCCCACGGATGGAGGAGCCTGGTGGGCTACAGTCCATGGGTCGCTAAGAGTCGGACATGACTGAGTGACTTCACTTTTCACTTTTATGCATTGGAGAAGGAAATGGCGACCCACTCCAGTATTCTTGCCTGAAGAATCCCAGGGACAGTGGAGCCTGGTGGGCTGCCGTTTATGGGGCCACACAGAGTCGGACACAACTGATGTGGCTTAGCAGCAGCAGCGGCAATGACATAAGATACAGTCGAAAAGAAAAAGAATGAATTACTTTCATTCCATCTCAAGCCACAGCTGAGATGTTGTATGCACATTTTTCATGGAAACCTAGTAGTTACCACCTAAGCTTCAAACTCAGCACTGGTTAACAGTGTTGCTCTCCTAGTACGGATTTGTAGATGGGGAGTTAATTGATGAGCATGAAGCTAACATATCCAGAGGGCTGATTTAGGGAGCACTGTTAGGTAATTTGATATGATATTCAATTTTTATAAATTCATAATAAAATATGTGACACTTCAGAATTTTTTTTAAAAAATTATATCTTTAAAGTCTTTACTTGTTCCTTTTCTCTTTTATAGAAGAGACCAAGCAAGTTTTGAGACTCAGCTTGACAGAGTTCTCATTACCCAAATTTTACCTGCTGTTTGGCATTAGCAAAGTCAAGTCAGCTGCTGTCATCGCCTTCCGCTCCAGTTACCGGGACAGGTCATTCTCTCCTGGCTCCTATGAGAGGGAGACTTTTGCTTTGACATCCTTGGAAACAGTCACAGAGGCTTTGTTGGAGATCATGGAGGTATAGAAGGCAAAATGATAAGAAGCTAAACTCATTTTTAAAACTCCACTGGTACTGTATAGAAGAAATACTGTTTTATTCTTTTTGTACTTAATGCTTAAATAAAAACATTCATACAGACTGTGTTTAGAATGTTTCTAGAAACATTTATATACATAAATATATTCAGAGTATCTTTTTTTTAGGCATGTATGAGAGATATTCCAACATGCAAGTGGCTGGACCAATGGACAGAACTAGCGCAAAGGTATGTCCCAAAGTTAAGTTACAAAAGTATGTATACTGTTGAAAAGATAGATATTACTGCATAATTGATATTTTAAATAATTATTCTATGTATTTATATGTATATATATAAGAACAAAAGTTTTCATAAGCTCTTTGAATTTTTTAATTGCAGATTTGCATTCCAGTATAACCCATCCCTGCAACCGAGAGCTCTTGTTGTCTTTGGCTGTATTAGCAAACGAGTATCTCATGGACAGATAAAGCAGATTATCCGTATTCTCAGCAAGGTACTTCCCCGTCTCTTCCCAAATATTTGTGGTTCCCAAGTTGTAAAGTATATCTTGAATTTTTCTAAGGGACATTTAAATTTGAATTTAATAAAATACCTTATATGTTGTTTATTGAATCTTTAAAAATGGGTTTTGATTATTTATTATAATTCTTTGAAGTGAAGCCTCTCTAGAGAAGAATCTTAAAAAAATTAACTATTTCTTTTGGCAGAAGGTACTCTTAATATTTTATTATAAGCATTTAACTAGATATTAACTAGATAATATTTCTAAGGTGGCTCAGTGGTAAAGAATCTACCTGCAATACAGGAGAGGGAGGTTTGATCCCTGAATGGAGAAGATTCCCCTGGAGAAGGAAATGGCAACTCACTCCAGTATTCTTATCTGGGAAATCCCATGGACTGAGGAGCCTAGTGGGCTACAGTCCATGGGGTTACAAAGAGGCAGACATGACTTAGTGACTAAACAACAACAAAGACTAGCCTTATATAAAATTATGTAATTTGTAATTGCTATAACAATTCCTGACTTACTATGTTGGAATATACTATAGAAATACTTTTAAAAAAGATTCCAAATGTGTTTACTAGCTACCAAGATCACCACAGCATTGGAAATAATTCTCGCACTTATTAAATAAGGAATTGTTCCTGAAATAATTCCGAAATTCAGTTTAGGAGTAAATGTTTTGTTTCTATGAAAGTAACATAAAGAATTCTGTTTCTCTAAAAGGCTCTTGAGAGTTGCTTAAAAGGACCTGATACTTACAACAGTCAAGTTCTGATAGAAGCTACAGTAATAGCACTAACCAAATTACAACCACTTCTTAATAAGGTAATTACTGTGTAGAAAATGAGTGCATTTATTTTGGGTGTTAGTGTTAAATGTTATTTTCTTTCAAAGAGTTTAGAAAATAAGATGGATAGAGAAATTATAAAGAAAAAGCTATAGTTACAGTGAACGTCTTACCTTAAAATTCAGTTGTTTTATTTATATTAGAGGAAGAATGAGCATGGAGAGTATGTTCTTAAGTATTGGGTATTGTTTTATCAGTGCTTAAAGGAAAGATGGATATATATTCTTAGTTCTTTCATCAAGTTGAGCATCTGCTATGTGCCAAGTGCTGTTTTAGGTGCTAGAGATATAATACTGAACAAAGCCAATAAAATTATCTGCTTTCATGGAACTTTTATTCTGGAATGAATGTGAAAGTTGAGGAGTGGCTAGATAATAAAGTAGTTAAAATACACGATGGGTTAGTTGGTGATCATATTGTAGAGAAATGTAAAGTTGGGGTAAAGTTCACCTGGTAATCAGGAGTCTGGTGCTAAGTGAAGATAACATTTAAAGGGAATAAGATAATAGCAGACCCTGTTTCAGGGTGGTCTGAGCTCATCTCAGCTTTGTGACCTCAGGCAGGTCATCTGTATAACATCCGGACATTATGTTTCCACATCAATAAATTGACTAAGTAATGGCATAGTATTATCTTCCAACTCTAAAGTTGTTTTCTGTGAATTGAGTACAAAGATATGCCAGATTGAGAGAGATTACAGAGAAATAAAGACCTATATGTTCCTAGTATTGAGCTCTATGTTCTACAAACATTCTAAAATGGCCAAATTGGGGTTCTTTTGATATTCCAAAATTGATATTTTTGTGTGCACAGTTAGAAAAAGACACTGTGCAATCCTAACTGTAAGGTCAAACTGAATGGAATGTGTCTGGCCCAGATGCTTTTTGTCTTGCAGCTCTTCTGCCTCCTGCTTCTCACCTCTCCCCAGCAGAGGAGGATAAAAAAAATCAGAAGTGATTATAGCTCCCTTAAGGTGAAACCTATTACAGGGAGAAATTAATCATCCTCGATGCTTACCTATACACCCTGGATCTGAACAGAACTTAGGGGTTTAGCCAAGGAATTTCCCAATCCCAGTCAGGATCCGCTGGGATTTGTTAAGGAATTTTAATTGACCATATGGACCTACGAGCCCAGGGTTTCATATCTGTATCAACTAATGCAGCTGTTAGTTTCTGAAAGCAAAACAAGGGAATGACTAGAGAAAGCAGGGTGAAAATACCCCTTAAAGGACTTTGAATACATAGTGCAGAAGCTTGCACCAAATACAAGGAATTAACTCAGAAATTACTCAAACCTACCTCAGAGCTTCCTCCAAAAAACCATAAATGGACAAAGATTCAACAGTGCAAGCAAAGATCGGATGAATCAATCCAAACTATTATAGAAGATTGGGGGAAAAAAGCTTTAAGCAATATGCTGGCTTGACATTTGAATCATTCTCTAACAACTAAAATGATCCTTTTGCTTAACTCCACCTTTAAAGAAGGCTTAGATGAAGATTTAGCTACTCTTGTCAAAAAGACAGTCTAGGTTGGTCTGAGTTACACACAAAACACTCTTGTTACACTGACTGGCCAACTTTTCAAAACCATTACAAAAAAAAGAAAACGGGGTATCTATGAAAATTATGAACCTTTAATTGCACCACTTTATTACCCAATGCCAGTAGAAAATTGACCCCCAACCAATTTAATTCCCAAAACAGTAGAGAAAGCTTGACGGAAAAAAAAAATCTCTCTTTAGAATTCTTGTCCTGAGGGCAGTAACTCCTACTAGGAGAACCTGATTTTCGCTCCCTGTCCCTTGAGACCCAGAGCTCTCTGGATCACTTATCTAGACTGTCTCTTAACTGCTGAAACTGAGGGGTGGGGGAAGGAAAGAAACCTTTTAAATTTTATTATTCCAACTTATTTACATTTTGTTTTATATTGTCATATCTGATTCATGACTAAGTTTAGAAAATGAAGGTATATCTCTCATTGTGTCTGTTTGGATATATGTATGTCTCAGTATGTTTCTTTGTCTTTGGATAATATTACTGAGGTTAATTTGTAAAATGAGCTCTAACCTAACCAGCCTAAAGAAAAGTAAGCACTTGCAAATCGAGCAGTTCTAAATACAAGAGAAATTAACCTAAGTGGATTTCAGGTTCACATGAATTAAGAAATAGTCAGTATTAAGTACCTGGTATTAAAATTTGTTGATCTAATTAATATAGACATGCTTAAAATATTAAGCATAATATTTTCATTATGCCTAGGTTTAATATGTTAAATAAAATCTTGTTATATCTGTTACAAATTTGTAAGCAAGCAAAGTAACTCAACTGAAGAAACTTCTAAGGAAAGCAAGTGTAAATGAGATAGAAACTTCTAGATAAACTCTATTAAGGAGCTACCCCAATGGCTCAGCTGTAAAGACGCGCCTGCCAGTGCAGGAGATGCAGTTTCGATCCCTGGGTCGGGAAAATTCCCTGGAGTAGAAAATGGCAGCCCACTCCAGTATTCTTGCCTGGAAAATCTCATGGACAGAGGAGCCTGGTGGGCTACAGTCCATGGGGTCACAGAGAGTCAGACATGGCTGAGCGCACACATGATTTCTTGTATACTGCAATGTGTTTTGATGGGACGGTGGTGTATCTTACTAACCTGGAGTGCGTCTCCCCTGCCTAGGACTCCCCTCTGCACAAAGCCCTCTTTTGGGTTGCTGTGGCAGTGCTGCAGCTCGATGAGGTCAACTTGTATTCAGCAGGCACTGCACTTCTGGAACAAAACCTGCACACCTTAGACAGTCTCCGAATATTCAACGACAAGGTAAACAAGCTTTTGGTTGGTGTTTCTAAATTATGCATGTTAGAGCATCTCCTTTTTGTTGTTGTTGTCTTTTAAAATTAGAAGAGATCCATCTTTAAATATGAATTTCTGTGCAACTGGTTGTGAATATAATTCCTTACTAGCTCATAAAAATGGTTTAAACTTTGCATACTTTTTTATATAAAAATAGCAAAAACACAGTACTTGCCCAATATTGGTAAACAGAAAAAGGATAAAAACATTGAGTAATAATAATAGCTACCTTGCTAGGCTCTATGCTGTCTTATGCACTGTACATTCGTTAATTATAATTTCATAACCTACGGGTAAAGGTTAGCATTCCCCACCCCTACTTCACTTCATGAAGAAATAATCTAAAAATAAGCTTACTTTTATTGAATCATGGTACTTAATGAGAAATAGGTATAATTAGAAGCAGATAAGGAGTTTGGAGGAGTCTAAAGGAAACTTTTGGACACTTGATTATGCTAGTCTTTTGTTTGCTTAATCCCACTTTAAAACATATTAATACCATCACCACCCCTCTTAACACCTATTAGTCTTGATTGAGATTGGATTTTGGTTTACAGAGTATAGTAAAAGAAATACAATAGGAAGAAATTATATTCGTTTTGTCTTTGGAGAAAAAAAAAAGAGAAGAGTCTAGGAGAAAAGAGAGGAATTTTAAGATAAATATGTGTATATAGTAAGAGATTTGCTTAAAGCAAAATTAACAGAGCTTGTGAGAAGAAAGAAACAGACCAGAGCATGGTTTTATGTGTGGAGATGCCTGGTTTAAACATCGTTTGTTTTGTCTTCCAAACAGTAGTGTAGTGTAGACCCAGAACAGCTGGGGCTCTGGGAAATATGGAAACAGAATTTTAGATTTAGAAGTTATCTTGAAGTTTTATCATCCATTTTATAGGACAGAAAAGAACAAAGAAGTCAGGTAACTTGTTCCTATTTGTACATCTGACTTGGAACTAGAACCTCTCTTTCCTAATCCCATTTCCCTTTTCTGGAGTGGTCTTGGGACAGCAGTGGTCAGAGAGATGGCTAGCTATTGGCCTTTTGTGTGAATATAGGATATTTGTAAGTGAAGTGTTTGTCTAGGAATATCTGCCTTGGCATTTTCATTGGCAAAATAGACCATTAGCAGAAGTTAATATTGACTCCAGTGTCTCTGGATACTAGGAATCAGTTAATAAAGCTTGTTAAAAGTTACCAGAATGAAAAAAATAAAAATAAAATAAAATAAAAAGTTACCAGAATGAAAGATGAATAAGGTCTGAGGATCTATTATTTAACCTAATGACTATAGTTGATAACATAATTGTTGTATTATAAATTGAAATTTGCTAAGAGAGGAGAACTTAAATGTTCTCCCCCAAAAAGGGGGATGGGATATGATGTGAAGTGATAGTTTATAGTTTATTAACTTAATGGGAGAAATGTATATGTGAAAGGATATACATTCATTATTCAAATCATCACATTGTACACTTTAAATACCTTCCAATTTTGTCAGTTTTACCTCAGTAAAGCTGAAAATATATATATACATTGAACTTACAGTAAGCTAATACTTTAATATTTACATAATATTCTGCAACTTGCTTTTTTTAACAATATGAACATCTTTGTAAAGCATATATATATATACACACACACACACAAAATTTCATGTGTGTGTGTATAATTCTTCTTCATGACTGCAGAGTATTTTACAGAATGCATGAACCACAACTTATTTAACCATTTGCCCATTAATGAACATTTGATTTGTCTGTTATCTTTTTTTATTATAGAAAATGTTACTCTAAACATCTCTCTACATTTATTTTATAGTCTAATGTTTTTCTTTCTTTGAGGTAGAAACCTAGACAGACCTGAACATGACCCTAAGTACTTTCAGTTTTTGCTTTAAAATAAAATCTCTGTGTATAAGAGAATCACAGGGCTTCTTTTTTTTTAAATGCAAATTCCTGGGCCTTACCACTTCCCATGATTCTGAGATTGAACCCAGTACTTTCCACCCTTAAACAAGCATCATCAGTGACTTTAAGGCAGGTATTCCTGAAACCGCACTTTAGGAAATATTGTTAAATACCTTAATTTATTTATTTATTTTTTTTAATACCTTAATTTAGAGGTCAGGTTACATAGCATTTTTGAGTTTCAGTTCTTTGTTTTAGCACACTAGAACGTCAAATTTGCCAGGGCTGGTAGTTTTTGTCTGTTTGTTTGGCTCACTGACATATCAGTCAGTTGATCAGTCTGTAAAATGGAGCTGATATCTGTTAGGCAGAATTGCTTTAAGGTTTCAGCACAGTAGCGCATCTCACACTGTCTACAGCAGGCCCTCAGTAAACACGAGTCCTCTTCATTCTCTTGGGGATCCAGTCATAGTACCCAAAGTCCCACCTACGATTCCATGCATGGTCTTATTTAAAATAACAGTATCAGTTTTTAAAAGTCACCAGGATGTAAATTGACAGTCACTTATTTTGCATTATAAATCAAAGCTGTTGTATCTTCCATCACCTTATTCCCTACATGCTTGACTGTCTTGCACTAATTTATTTGTAGTACCTTATATGTTCTATGGTATTTTGTAGTCATCTGAAAATAATTTTTCTCAACCTAAAAGGATTATTTACTTTGCCATAGCTGTTGAATGCAAACAAAATCCAATTTAGTGACCCTTCTGTGTGAACCCCATCAACCGTCTCATGATTATTTTTAATAGAGTCCAGAGGAAGTGTTCATGGCAATCCGGAACCCTCTGGAATGGCACTGCAAACAAATGGATCATTTTGTTGGACTCAATTTCAACTCTAACTTTAACTTCGCACTGGTTGGACACCTCTTAAAAGGTAGAGGCCTTGTGTCAAAATATTTTTATGAAATAGTATCAAGAAGCCAGAAGTAACTAAAATAATTGAGTGCTTGATATAATTTGGCTCCTATGTCTTACTTTAAATGCAAACTATATATCTTAGTGAGTTATGTTTTGTTTAGAATGTATTTTAATAGAGCCTAATTTCTGTATCAAATAAGACAGATTACAAATTAATAAATGTTATTTGAGTAACTCATGTTAGAAATTTGAGATTTGACCAGAGATTGTCTTAACTTGTTACTAATTTACTGTTGTTCAGTACTGTTATTACATACCATAGGTCCTCGCCCTCTGGTCCCCATTCTCCCACCTCCATATTTCTATATTACTTACAGCAGTGATCTCCAGTTATTCCTCAGAGTGAGCTCATTCACTCGCTCACCTGACTTTACTCCCTGCTTCTGACTTCACTGAATGTTAGCTTAGGTTTATTAATCTGGTACAGGCATGGCCCAAAACTGTAGTTAACAGAAATGGCATATAGGGTGAGTCAGAAGCAAAAGCAGTGTAATTATGGCCTGGAATAAGGAGCTGGCATGAATTGCTGGTTTTAGATTTGGCCAAAATTAGAGACTCAAGCTAAAACTTGAATCTGCAGTGTTGTATCAATTTAAATGATTGTTAGGCTTGAGGGATCATAGAAGTTCCCCCAGGTTTTTAACCAGGTACACACACACACATACACACACACTGGTGTGAATGTATGCATTTTATTTCACCACCTTATGAAATCTTTGCAAAAAACTACTGACAGTTTTAATCTCTAAAGTGAATAAGGATTGCTTAAAAGATACTACACTAACTACAAGATACCAAGAGATGAATTGCAAGATGAATTGCAACTAGGCTGATAAAGCACTTGCTTATTCTGTATTTCTAAAGGAATATGAAATATTTCCAGTGTACAAATTCCCTATTTTAAATGGAGTTGCATTAGTGATTAAAAGCTGTCCAAAGATCAAACTTACCCTAATCAACCCATTTCTTTGACCTTTGAGAGCATATAGTCCCAATATCATAAGGCTTCTTCCTTTAACTAGAAAAAAAATTTAAGTGATAAAACCCTGTTTTCAAAGCATATCTTAAGCTAAACTACTATAATAGTTGTTGTTTTTTTTTATTAGTTGGAAGCTAATTACTTCAGAACATTTCAGTGGGTTTTGTCATACATTGACATGAATCAGCCATGGAGTTACACATATTCCCCATCCCGATCCCCCCTCCCACCTCCCTCTCTACCCAATTCCTCTGGGTCCTCCCAGTACACCAGGCCCGAGCACTTGTCTCATGCATTCCACCTGGGCTGGTGATCTGTTTCACCATAGATAATATACATGCTGTTCTTTCTAAACATCCCACCCTCACCGTCTCCCAGAGTTCAAAAGTCTGTTCTGTACTTCTGTGTCTCTTTTTCTGTTTTGCATATAGGGTTATCGTTACCATCTTTCTAAATTCCATATATATGTGTTAGTATGCTGTAATGTTCTTTATCTTTCTGGCTTACTTCACTCTGTATAATGGGCTCCAGCTTCATCCATCTCATTAGAACTGTTTCAAATGAATTCTTTTTAATGGCTGAGTAATATTCCATGGTGTATATGTACCACAGCTTCCTTATCCATTCATCTGCTGATGGGCATCTAGGCTGCTTCCATGTCCTGGCTATTATAAACAGTGCTGCGATGAACATTGGGGTGCACGTGTCTCTTTCAGATCTGGTTTCCTCAGTGTGTATGCCCAGAAGTGGGATTGCTGGGTCATATGGCAGTTCTATTTCCAGTTTTTTAAGAAATCTCCACACTGTTTTCCATAGTGGCTGTACTAGTTTGCATTCCCACCAGCAGTGTAAGAGGGTTCCCTTTTCTCCACACCCTCAATAATAGGTTTTTAAAAAAATCCTTGTGCTGTTGTAGGGAATAGAAGATCTGAAACACTTATTATCTTTCCTAATTTTCCTCTCCCTGAGGTGCCTTCATGTTCTAGGGTGCATTATTCTGTTCTGCACATTTTTGGTGCTTAATCCTATATGTAATTAATTAACTGTTCACATATGTGTATATTTTACCTTCCCCAATGGCTGGTCTCAGAAGGCAGGAGTTACCCATTATATACTTCTCTTCTTTGCAGAGTTGCTAGTCACAGAGTAAGAATTCAACAAATGCTTACTGAAAGAAATAATTAACTTCTTGTTTGTTTTTATTTTTTCTAGGATACAGGCATCCTTCACCTGCCATTGTCGCAAGAACAGTCAGAATTTTGCATACACTACTAACTCTGGTTAATAAACACAGAAATTGTGACAAATTTGAGGTGAATACACAGAGCGTGGCTTACTTGGCAGGTAAAAACACAAAGTAGACAAGATTAATCTTACAGGTGGCGCTAGTGGTAAAGAACCTGCCTGCCAGTGCAGGAGATGTAAGAGACAGGGGTTTGGTCCCTGGAGGAGGGCATGGCAACCCACTCCAATATTCTTGTCTGGGAAATCCCATGGACAGAGGAGCCTGGTGAGCTATAGTCCATAGGGTCAGAAAGAGTAGGACATGGCTGAAGTGACTTGGCGTGCATATATATATCTAAGGACCACAGAAAAGGTACAGACACCTATGGGTCCTTCTACTGATTGCTTAGCAGAGTAAAGAGTTCGCAGCTCAGTCCCGTGGTATTGGTTAAAGTTTGGAAAGTTTGCCAAAACATTTTTCCTTATAAAAGAATTTGCAT
Source organism: Muntiacus reevesi (assembly GCF_963930625.1). NCBI lineage: Eukaryota > Metazoa > Chordata > Mammalia > Artiodactyla > Cervidae > Muntiacus > Muntiacus reevesi. The sequence continues at coordinate 43,212,464 of NC_089266.1, forward strand.
TAGTATATGAAATGGGTTCTCTTGTCATCTTTGGTTCACGACACTACATAACTCCCTGTTGTCTGTCATAAAATCTAAATGCCTGAGCCTAGCATCTTGAAGGAGAAGGAAATGGCAACCCACTCCAGTATTCTTGCCTAAAGAATCCCGTGGACAGAGGAGCCTGGTGGGCTTCTGTCCATAGGGTCGCACAGTCGGACACGACTGAAGAGACTTAGCAGCAGCAGCAGCATCTCGAGCCCTGAAGCAGCCCTCCTGATCCTGTCCTCTTTCTCTAAATGTCACAGGCTCATTTTTTATTTCCTTTCAGAATGGATGGGCTATTTTAAGCTAGTCTACTTGCCACCCACTAGAAGTGCCTTTATGTCTCTTTAATATTCATTCCTGATGCCCTCTGTTTTGCCTAGACTGTCTGCCCCTCCCCTCCTTCCATCATGCTGTCCTCACTCGCTGTTGCCCAGTTTGTGTTTCTCCTTTCAGCAACACTTGGCACTTACATGTAACACAGTTGTTGAACACAGTCTTTTTTTTTTCAATTGGAGTCTGATGATTTATAGTGTTGTATTCGTTTCTGCTGTTCCGCATAGTGAATCACACACATACACATATATTCACCCTCTTCAGATTCTTTTCCCATAGAGGTCATTACAGGGCATTGAGTATAAACATAGTCGTTTGATGGAAAGTGCTGATTCCCAGTTTAGCAGACTTCACTTTGTAGCAACTTTATTGAGTCATTTGACCTTGAGCAAATCATTTAACATTTCAAAGTATTTTTCTTTACCTAAGAAATGGACATTATAGTCCTGGCCTACTGACCTTTTATGTTTGTTGATGTCAAATATACTTTAAAGCACTGGACTATATAGGTACTGTTTAAATCTCTGTTTAATGTTTACATGCAGCCTTCCAAAACAGATGGTAAACCCTTAAAGATAAACAAATCTGTCCTAAGGGTTTATACCCTTAAACTTCAACTCTCCAAGACTCTTTACATGCATGTTTAACAGCTGTTATTCTCTTTAGGAGCTTGTAAGAAGTATATCCTATTTTAAATTGTATTTGTGATTTATTAAATTGTTAAATCTTCCTTCTTGTTTTTTTTAGCTCTACTTACAGTGTCTGAGGAAGTTCGAAGTCGCTGTAGCCTAAAACATAGAAAGTCTCTGCTTCTTACTGATATTTCAATGGAAAATGTTCCTATGGATACATATCCCATTCATCATGGTGACCCTAGCTATAGGTAAGTGGGCTTCTCCTCCCATAATTACATAATTTCATCAGGTTTTGATTTTCTGTGCCAATGGAGTCAAGCAGCAGAGTAATCCAGAAGGTAATATAGAAGGGAAACTAAAGATAATCAAGGTAGAATGTAAATCAGAACTCATTTCATAAATGTACGATATTTTATGTGGGTTAGTAGTGAGAAAGTTCTTCTTACCTATTTGTGCTAATTAGTTAACATTACTTTGTCTCTTTTTAAGCATAAGTCAGTTGAATGATGAAGACATGATCTTGAAAGTATCAGACTGTAGGAAAAGGCCTAGGAAAACCTAAGGTGAAATATAAGCAACATTACAAGCTTAGTGATAGAAAACTGAGGTATACAGATTTGTAAAAAGATATACATGCCAACATATTTATGTATTTACTCATATCACACTAAAGTTACTAAAAATTTTTCTATAGTGCAGATTTAGTTAAGATAATCAAATTATATTTGTTGTCATGCGTGGCTTTGGGTAGCATGTTTTTCACTAAAACAGAGAAATTCCATAACATTGGCATCATTTGGAGTTTTTTTATATTTTCAGTTAATGGTACCTTTAAGTGTTAGGTACAGTATTGAACATAGGAAAATAATCATGTCTTTGTAGAGCTTGTATCATTAAATTTATCAACATCCCACTTTTTAATAAAAAGCTCTTGGCATTTTCCAACAGGTGTTAACAGTGTATGCAGAAGCTTTCCAGGCATACTTGGTTTTCAGTAGTCTTACTCTTTAGTCATTCCTGTGATTATATTTATTTGAGATAATGTTCTTTTTGTCATGGAAAGTAAAAAGTGAATTTGCCTGTGTTCCCCTTGGTTTTTAAAACCAGTGGTACAATTGCCTATTTAGACTTGATTTTCTTTTATTAAAAAATGAATGCAGTACAGTTAAGTTGAGCATTTGTTGAGTACCTGCTATGTATAAGATGTCATAGCAAGAAAGTGGATACCTCCTGGAGATAAATTAAGAGTTTGTTCTCCAAAGTGCTTTAAAATACAGTTTTAAAATTAATTAATCACTGCCATTGGGAAATAGAACAGCCAATTAGAAGGGCCAAGAATGCTTGTTTTTGTCATCATGTTTATTGATTCTTCTCAATTGTTTTAATCTCTCAGGACACTAAAGGAGCATCAGCCGTGGTCCTCTCCCAAAGCTTCTGAAGGGTACCTTGCAGCCAGCTATCCACCTGCGGGCCAGACCAGTCCCCGAGCCAGGAAATCTATGAGCTTGGACATGGGTCAGCCTTCTCAGGCCAACACGAAGAAATTGCTTGGTTAGTTTATCTAAATTATATAGAAATTTTTAGAGTTGTTTTTAAAAATGGTCAAATACTTTCACTCTTGGAAAATTATTTGAAGCTCTTAAAGATTATCAAAATTTTCTGGTTTTGATGCAGCAAAGTTTTTGATGCCAATGATAAGAGAGTTTGATAGATCAGTTAAGCCATATCATTTAAGACAGAAGAATGAGAATGAGATCTTGAAACAGTTTGGGGAGGATTCTTAGACTAAATATTGTGGCTGTACTTGTTTTATTCTGCCTTGGCCAGGCAGCAGGTAAATGAGAGTAGGAGAGACATTAGGTACTCACAGAAAAGAAAGAGTCTCACAGCATTCAGATGCAGGGCCTTTAACAATGTATTTTCCAAAATTATCATCTGTGGGCAGAATATATCAATATGCTATGAAATGTAATAATACTATTTGCTATCTTTTCTTAAAAAAACAAAAAGGTAAGAGTTTTTGATTATTGTATTTTTTATTACTCTAAGAAGATAGAATTCTTGAAAATTAAAACTGCTATTTTATATCAACATTTGCCCATGAGAAATACACCTAAAATGCTGTGAGACCCTTTCCCTTTTCAAAACCTGAAGTAAATAGTGAAAGAACCCACTGATCCCGCCTCACCACATATTGAATACAAAGGTGCTCTTATACAGCTTTGGCTAAGGAAGTATAAAATAAGTAACCTACCAATAAACCATAAGAGAAATTGAAACCATGAATGTTAATCACTTTGACTAGTCATATAGGATTTGTTATCTTTTGTTTGAGTTTCTTTCTGTTTATACTCTGCCATAAATAATGTTCTAGGAGTTTTCTGGTTACTTAGTGTTTTGTGATTCTCAATTTTCATGCCAAGGATGTTGTAAATGAAGAACTAACTTCAGAGAAAATGCAGTATTGAATTCATTCAACCCATGTGCTAGATGAAAAAGTTACATAGTCTTTGCCCTTGGGGAAGCTCATAGTTTGATGGCTAAGACAGTATCATACAATTGCAACAGCATCCCTGGGTGCCATTAAATACATCTTGATGAGGGAAAACTGAGGATTGGGGGAAATTAGGAAAAGCTACAGAGGGGAGGTAACATTTAAACTGGGTCTTGAAGATTTGATACCTGTTTGCCAGGTAGACACAGGATAAGGAAGGCATGCATCAGGAGAGGTGGGAATAGCATGAATAAGGCACAGTCAGGAGAAGCAATGGGGCAGGAAATGAGGCTGGAGAAGGCTTGGAACTAGTCTGTAGGAGACTTTGTGCCATGTTAAGAAGTTTAGCCTTTTCAAAAGTATCCAGCAGGGATCTTTAAATAGGGAAGGGACATTATGAAATTTTATTTTTAGGAAAGGTTTTTGGCTACAGTATGGAGAAAGGGAAATTTTTTGGCAAAGGAATCATTTAAGAGATTGTTACAGCAGTCCAAGCAAAAAATGGCATAGGCCTACACTAAGGCAAGAGCAATGGAAGAATGGAGAAAAGGGATCAGCTTTGGGACTTCGATTCAGTTCAGTCAAACTCTTTGCGACCCCACGGACTGCAGCACACAGGCCTCCCTGTCCATCACCAACTCCTGGAATTTACTAGGGCCTGACTATACGGGCCAGGTAGGGCGGGAGAAGGCCGAGAAAGATGTCAAAAGTTTCTGGCTTCAAAAACTGTCTGGGTAGTGACTCCATTCACAGAGATTGGGACTAATAGATTTATAGCACAAAGTAATTCAGGTTGGTTGATAATTTATGTGGACTTTCCTGGTGACTCAGAAGGTAAAGAGTCCCCCCACAATGCCAGAGACCCAGGTTCAAACCCTGGGTTGGGAAGATCCCCTGGAGAAGGGAATGGCTACCCATTCCAGTATCGGATACCTTCAGAATTCTTGGAATGTATATCTAAGAGATAAATGAAAACATACATCTGGAGATCAGGAAGAGAGAAGTGGACAGGTGGCACATTTAGAATTAATTAGCTCATTAGAGAGCTGAAGCTATAGAAGTGAAAGGAGATCCCCCAGGAAGAATGCAGAGTGTAAAGTAAAAAGGAAGAATGAAATTTGATGTTTTAACTGGTCACTGATTGAATATCTAGCCTTGTGACTTCAAGCTAATCTCTTAAGTGATGGCTTCCTCAGTTTACAGGTACAGAAAATGAAGAAGTTAGACTAGATCCTTTGGGCTGTTAAGTTATTTGACCTTGATTTTTATGACTGTTGTGAATTAGTATTGAAACTTGAGGTTAATAGAAGATTAAATTTCTCAAGTGTTCAGTTGTCCAGATGTGATTATAGTGGCTTCAGTTCTGGGTTTTAAAAAGTAATACTGTCACAAGTATTCCAGATTTATTCTTAGAGCTGCACCAAGAAAAATAAGAGAATTTCTTATAATACAAAGAACAGAAAATATGTAAGTTCCAAATAACCCAATTTCAATGCTTTTACTTTAAGAGAAAGTTTTTCAACAGTGATAGAGAACACGATTATAGAAACTCAAAGCCAAGTGAATGGTCCTCCTTGCTATTTTTGAAACATTTCCCAGTGTATCAATTATTTAGTACTTTCAGGCATACAGATCCTTTTTTCAGAGCTTGAAGAACTAAAATCAAAGATTGATTTTGCCTTCATTTGGAAATTCTTCACATGTTAATGACTCATTTTTGGCACCAGCTGCTGCTGCTGCTGCTGCTAAGTCACTTCAGTCGTGTCCCCATTGACGGCACCCCATTGACGGCAGCCCATCAGGCTCCACCATCCCTGGGATTCTCCAGGCAAGAACACTGGAGTGGGTTGCCATTGCCTTCGCCATTTGGCACCAGCAGAATGCCTTAAATTGAAAAAAAGGTGGTTCAGACATAATTGTTCTTTGCTATTAAATAGCGCCTATCTCTGTACTTATTATTAAATATTATTAAATATTATGCTTGCTGGTGGAGTTTGGTTTACCTCCAGTGTAGTGAATGTAATCTCAGTTTGATTTGGACCAGTAAGGCACATCCAGTCCTGAAACAGAACAGCTGTTTAGCCAAAATTCCTTAAGAAGACTAAGAAATATGGAGAAGAGAGGAACTCTGCCCCAGGGATGTTTGAGCTTTCTTTGGGTCCTAAGTGAAAACGCAAACACTTTATGCCCAAACATTTTCTTTTTAGTATATTCCTATTCACAGACACTGTGGTTAATAAACTTCCATATTCTGTAACTTTTGTTTATAGGAACAAGGAAAAGTTTTGATCACTTGATATCAGACACAAAGGCTCCTAAAAGGCAAGAAATGGAATCAGGGATCACAACACCCCCCAAAATGAGGAGAGTAGCAGAAACTGATTATGAAATGGGTGAGAAACAAAGTTAATAATTCTAGATCATTGAAAGTAAGGAGGGAGAGTACATTAAAAGTCATATTTGCTTTCTAGCCATTTTTTAGTGTCATTAGGATGAATTATAGAAACATTTGCTCTTTCTCAGAAAATAAGCTGTACAGTCCTTAAAATGCCAAAATCCTGAAATATGTGTGGAAAGTAATCATACATAGGATTGTAAACAGCATTGTAAACAGCTAGCCAGAACTTTCATATACAGATGAGTAGTAATTTTGTATGACGTTTATGTTGATAATTTAAGTGTCTGTTAAAAAACTATTGAATTATAGAAGTGACATTAAAATATAGCAGGTGAAGTAGTATCTGGTGTGTTGTATTCGATTAATACAGCTGATAGTGTTAATCCATATCTTACCACAGAGACCCAAAGGATTTCCTCATCACAGCAGCACCCACATTTACGCAAAGTTTCAGTGTCTGAATCAAATGTTCTTTTAGATGAAGAAGTACTTACTGATCCGAAGATCCAAGCACTTCTTCTTACTGTTCTGGTAATGTTTTTTGCTTTTTATGTTTTTTTTCCTTCAGTCTACTCTTAGAAGGCCCTTAAATATTAAAAACATGAAAGGAAGTCTATATTCAGCTTCTCACCAAAGCAGATAAAAATTCAGCCACAAAATAAAATGTTTTTTGTTTACTTTGTTTGCAGGCTACACTGGTGAAATACACTACAGATGAGTTTGATCAACGAATTCTTTATGAATACTTAGCAGAAGCCAGTGTTGTTTTCCCCAAAGTTTTTCCTGTGGTGTAAGTATCTCCACCTGCATTTAACTTTTGTATCTGTCCTGAAGTCAAATGTTTTATAAAAGCTTAGGAAAAGTATCACCCAGTAGTGTTCACTGATTGTGTAGAGGGAAACATGAGGTAGTGGATAGTGATTTTAGCTTAGAGACAATGGGTTTAATGAGACCTAAGATTTGTTTCGGCCTGTCACTCAGGGCGAACATTTTTTTATCTTGTTGTTTCCATACATTGTTCATTGTGATGAGCATCATTTCCTCACTTAGGAGGAAACTGTTAGATTGCTATTAATATATTTAAATTAGCATACCTGTTATGGTTTCTTTCTCAGTAGAGGTTTTCTTTTTAATCCACAGTTGAATGAAAGCAAAACTGACCTCTTATTTAGGAGATGAATTTTATTCTCTCTTAAGGGATGAAATCATATTAGCTTCAAACTGTTCAAATCTAAATAACCCAAAGAAATTTGGGATCCTCTGGAGAAAGAAATGGCAACCCATTCCAGTGTTCTTGCCTGGAGAACCCCATGGACAGGGGAGCCTGGTGGGCTACAGTCCGTGGGGTCACAGGAGTCGGACACGACTTAGCGACTAAACCACCACCACCATTCCTAATGTAGGCCTTCTGTATAGTGTCATTATTTCCTTGTTTTTGTTTTTAATTTTATTTATTTTTATTTATTTATTTGGCTGTGTCTGGTCTTAGTGGCAGCACACAGAATCTTTTAGTTGCAGAACGTGAGATCCAGTTCCCTGCTGTGTGCACGTACGTGTTCAGTCGTGTCCGACTCTTCTGCCACCCCATGGACTGTCTCCCACCAGGCTCCTCTGTCCATGGAATTTTCTAGGCAAGTGGAGTGGATTGCCATTTCCCTCTCCAGGGGATCTTCCCCACCCAGGGATCAAACCGTGTCTCTTGAATCTCCTGCATTAACAGGCAGATTCTTTACCACTGAGCCACCTGGGAAGCCTTTCTTTTTGTTTAATCTTATTCATAAATTTCAGAGTTTTATGTACTTGGCCCTTGGTTATTTTTATTAATGGAGTGTAGCTGGGTTAGAAATAGTCAGTTTTCTCGTAAGTTTGAATTGGATCATATATTCCACTCCCTCCAAGCTAATTTTGTGTTCCTTATTTGATCTGATTCAGCATTTATTAACACTGACTAATAGTAAATTTAGTTTTAACTCCTGGGTACATATCAGTAATCAAGGAAGAGATGGTGCTAAAGCATGCTGAGTGACTTATAGTAGCCAGCCTTGTCTTGAGCAGACAGTCAACATGTATAGTTAAGCATAGTTATGTGACTTTACTAGTTGGTTGCCTTTACCATATTTTTCCTGATGACTATAAACTCAGAACAAAAAAAAAAAACAGAAAAGCAAATACCTTTATATTAGAAAATTTGGAAAAGCACCAGGAAGTAAAAAAGCACTCACCACTCTTCATTTTTATCACATTGTTCTAGGAAAGAATATATGTTTTCCAGTGTATATTTTCATTTAATTTATCTTTATTTTCTTTTTTTTTTTAATTTTTATTTTTTTTATTAGTTGGAAGCTAATTACTTCACAACATTTCAGTGGGTTTTGTCATACATTGACATGAATCTTTAAAATGTTCCTCTGTTGACTTTTTTTAGGCACAATTTGTTGGACTCTAAGATCAACACCCTGTTGTCATTGTGCCAAGATCCAAATTTGTTAAATCCGATCCATGGAATTGTGCAAAGTGTGGTATACCATGAAGAATCCCCACCACAATACCAAACATCTTACCTGCAAAGTAAATAAATGTATCGGGAGGAGGATTGTTGATGAACTTGACACAGGCGTGCTGCTAAAGAATACACTAGCTGAAGAATTTCTTATGAGGAATAGGCTTGTTCATATCTCTCTAGTGTGCCATTTTCTTACTCTCTTAATGTTGTGTTCAGTATGATAACTGGTTGGCAGCTTTTTAACTAAAGTTATGTTTTTATACTGAGTGTACTTTCAGTGAGTTTTAGTCTACTTTGATACTCATCCTCAAAAAAATGATTTTACTGTACATGTAGGTTTTATATATCATCAGCCATATAAATTATTTAATTTCTATTAAGATTCAAAGAGTTATCTTGCTTGTTGTAAGAGTAACATTTGATTTGTTGCAGGTTTTGGTTTTAATGGCTTATGGAGGTTTGCAGGACCCTTTTCAAAGGTAAGAAAATATATTTTTCTCTACTGACAAAATGAAAATTTTACTTATATAAGTATGCCTGTTTTAAGAACACACAATGTGCTGAAAACCAGAATGATTCATACAAACACATACGTTATTTTTATTAAAAGTTTTCTACCTCAAGATTCTTTCCAAGAGGCAATACCTTTAATATGTTTATATACTAGCTTTTGCCAAAAAAAAAAAAAAAATCAACTAAATTTATGCTTGACTTTTCAGAAAGGTATAATAAACCTTTGTAAACTTTTCTGCCCTCAGTCCCTCATGTAATTGATGACCTTAAGGCACACACTTAGGTATCTTATGATTAGGAAAGAGCATTACATATGGCCGAAATCTACCTCATGACCTGAAATTAATACAATGTTATATGTTGATTAAACCTGTTTTTAAAATTACATAATGAAAAAGATTTACCTTGTGAAAACATTTTTTTCCTCTCAAGCTGTTGCATTAGATTCACTCTTCCCTGAAAATATCCTCATGTGGTCCATTCAGTTTGTTCTTTGATTGGCATTTGTTGATATAGTGTGACATAAATAATGTTTTTAATGATTCTCTCTGTATATGCTCTCTTTCCAAATTGATTGAGGTTCCTTGAAGGCAGGACTTCTATTTCTTCCCCTAGTGGAGTGTTCTAGAGATAGGGGTGCTGAATCAATGTAAATAGTGTAAACTTTGTTTTAAAAATTGAGTGTTTAGTTTTATTTTATTTTATTATTACTGAATACCTCTTGATATGCAAAGGCTTTCATTTACAAAATGGGCCTGAAGTCACAGAAATAAGTGTGTCATGCAGCAACTTTTGTGGTTTGATGGCCAGTAATCCTCCATTCTCTTTAGAGTGTTTATTAGTTAGTTGAATCTCTAAATGGCAGCTGGAATGATGCTCTGCTCATTCTCCCTGTTTTGGAAAATAGTGTAGACATCATTCCTGATAATTGGATTGTCTCAGGATTAATTCAGTCTTTGTCTACGCGTGGCCTCCAGTAATTGCAGGTTCATCTGGAAGCCTTAAGTGTAAGCTGAATAAAATTCCCAGTTATAAGTCCCATGGTAGTCTATAAATATTATTTCATTCCCCCCCTCGCTTTTTTTAATGATCTGTAGTATAAAAGAAGAAAAATAGTAAATTAAGCCCAAAATAAAAATTGAATTACTCTTTTTTGGCTTCAAAGGGGATTTAGAAAAAATAAAAAAGAACGGAGCTAAAATAATTTCGTATTTTCCATTACAGCAAACACAAATCCCAGACTATGCTGAGCTTATTGTTAAGTTTCTTGATGCCTTGATTGACACGTATTTGCCTGGAATTGATGAAGAAACCAGTGAGGAGTCCCTCCTGACACCCACATCTCCTTATCCTCCTGCAGTGCAGAGCCAGCTTAGTATTACTGCTAACCTTAACCTTTCTAATTCCATGACCTCACTTGCAACTTCCCAGCATTCCCCAGGTCAGTAAATGTACTCTTTATGTAAATTTGAGCAATAATATTACTATACAACATTAGGAATTCCCTTGTTATCCGTTTACAGCAGATATTGCTCTTTTTTATCATGAAATTCATCTTACATTTCTTCTTTACCTTGTAGCTGATTTGAATTTTGGTTTCTGTAAAGCTTTCTGCTTTCAAAGAGTGCAACAAAAATAGTGACATGTTTATAGAGTGTTTACATAGTATTCCAAGGTTGAAACATTTTTAAGAGTTTAGGCAGGAAAAGTAACCTCAGGGATAGGTAACCCCTGTAAGTGAACAGAATGATAACTCCCTTATTAGATGTACTAATCTCGCCCTAGTGTCTCTGTGTCTCTGACACAGCCTACTGGGTCCAAAAAAGCCACACAGTATAGTAGTGTCCCAACTCCCTACTTCCAGCAACAACCTGAAAATCTAGGGGTGAACAAGCACCCAGACAAAAAAGCCACACCAAGAACATAACATCTTAAAGCCCATAAGCATATTCCTTACTCTGAAGTCACTCTTAGGTCCAAGTGTGGGAAGTATACCAATTCAACATGCAACTAACAGATGGATACATTGAGAAATAGCTAATAGCTCGGGTGGGGCTGAGATAAGCAAGATGGCAGAAACAGCAAATGCACAGAACTTTGGGCTCATTCAGTGTCAAAGCAGATGATTTCTTATGACTCTGGTCCACCCTGGAGGTGTTACTCAATCATTACAGAACTGGCACCATTGTGTATGTTATAATGACAGTAATAATGAAGGAATTCCGTTGAGGTCATGTTTATACTCAGAAAGATATCTTTTTAAAGTGGTTAAAATTAGGTTTTGTGTTTAAATTTCCATTATCTGAAAAGTTTACTCATGCTGTAAGGAAAAGTTATTAAATGTAGTTAAGTGGATTTTCTTTTAAAAAGCCAAGTAATGTATTATAACTACTTTGTATTGTTCAAGATCCATAAATAGAATTTCCAGTTTATAATTCTGGTTTTGCCTGAATATTTAGACATACATAGTTTTGAAGGTTCTAAAGAACTTGGCAAAAAAAAAAAAAAAAAAAAAGAACTTGGCAAATCTAGTGCCCAGTTCATACATATTGTAAACCATTATATTAAACTGCTATATTCATCTATGATCTGTTAAGCCTTGGTCAACAACAAAACCTTGGTCAGCAGAGGAAACAAATTATTTGATCTAGCACTTATTTATCAGTCACCTTACTGCAGCTAGTCAGGTTTCCCCTCCCCCCAAAAATATAAGTGAAATCTTGCCAACTTTTCCCCCCTATTTCCCCCCTATAACTGTGTTCATTTGACCTCTGTTACCTACTCCCTAGGACAGTGTTTCTCCAAGTGTGGTTCCAGACCAGCAGCCTCAGTGTCAGTTAGGAGCTTGTTGAAATGTGGTTGCTAGAATCCCACTCCAGACCTCCTGCACAAGAAACTCCTAGAGTAGGCCCAGCGAGCATTTCAACACTCAGGTGATTCTTACACACTAGAGTGTGCATAGGATCTTGCCCCATTATCAGCATTTCAGCTGTTAAAGCCAGGGCAAAACTTTACTGTCTTCTAGATACTGCAGTGACTACACTCTTTGCCTCATCACCACCACCTCCCACCCAGCCCCCCATGATAAAATCTTAGCTCTTTGGAGCTAGAGGGTACTACAGACGTAATTTAGTTCTGAGCTCACAGTGTCATACATGAAGGGGAGACTGGGCTTAGAAGAGCCAAGTAATTGCTTTATCACACAGTCTTTTCTAGAACCAAGGCCAGTGCTCTTCCCACCACCTCCGTTGCCTTCAGTATCTGCCGTCTCTCTTCCTTCCCTTCCCTTGCTATCCCGTTCTCTTTCCTATGTTTATGTCTGTCTCATTATTTCCATTTGCCTTACCTAAGTCCACCACAGCTTTTCTCCTGTAGAGCTGTCTGTCGTCTGGATTAGTCAACCACTGAAGTTGATCATGATTAGAAAATCCATAGACTCTGCCTATATCGATTCTCTTGTTTTTCAAGTTTGGTTCATTTTGACCAACATTTTGCCTCTTGGGCTACTAAAGAGATGTTAAAGCTATCAAAATGATTAGTTGTTTTTATATTGACTTTTTGTTTTTTTTAATCCGACTACCAGGGATATTTCTGCCTATTTTTACCCACTGATAGAGACAACAAAATAATCAGATTAAAATAAAGGTACCAGCACACGTTCTGGTTGCTGATGAACTGTTCATGTCCTGTGTTGATTGGACATTAACCATATCATTTGCTTAGAAAAATAGTCCTACTCTGCAACCTCTTATTTAGAATTGTCTAGAAAAATCAAAGAATAGTGTATTTGGTTTTGGTTACAGTTTTAAAACTACAGTGTCACCTCTAGTAGCTCTCCAAAGATGGCTACTTGAATGAATTATAACACCCTGAAAACCTCTGACTATTCTGAAATGAAACTGAAGTTTAAAAGTGATAGAATTAATTCTTTAGAATAATGGTGTTCAGCATTTTCTGTCTCTAAATTATAAATTTTATATCCTTTGGTTTGCCAGATTATTTTACTACATTAGAGAAAGAGTTTATCTTTTCAGTAGTCACTTTACTCTTTGATGAAACCCATTTGTATCTCTAAATTGTGGATTTATCTCCATGAAAGGATCCTGATTTATCTATCTGCCTAATTATTGTGTTTTTGTCATTTGTACTTAGATAATACCTCTTATAAGAGTTTATACTTTCTAACTAGGCATGCTGTTTTATAACTTTAGGTCCTTGTAATCTTATATCCCTGTCTCCTCAATTCTTTGTGGAACAGAGTTTGCTGATATCAAAGGGCTAAAAGAAGTGATGAATCTAATCCAGATTCATAACTTGCTGTAGCATTTCAACTTTGGTATTTAGTTGAATAGAAACCAGTATATTTCCCTGTTTCCACTTTGATCAGCCATGTGCTAACCAGAAGTATTTAAAGAAGCCCTATGTCTCTCCCTGAAATGGACCATGAGTGTTGCTTGCCATTAATTACCCAACATCAACCCACACTAGTCTACTGAATTTTAAGCAGGTGTAAGCTTTGTTGCTTTTTGTCAAAAAGCAAAAGATGCTGATCTGCACACAGCTCAAACTTTGCTTCAAACTTTCTGTCGATTTAAGACTTTGCTTTCTGGATCTTTGGTACTTAGCAAGATTGACCGCTAAGCTGTATCTTCTGTTGGTCTCCAGTATTCTCTGCCATCAAATTAGCTACATAAGAAATTCATGAACTCCCTAGCCCTCCTTATCAAGCATAACCTTATTTAAGTAAAAATTTTGGTGATAATTCAGTAAGTCACCAGCTTCTGAGGAAGTGGCAGTCATTTACATAAAACCAGTGTCTCTGAAAATACATTCTTCTTGACAGATGATCATAGGCCATTTGTCTATCCCCTTAACACAAGGAGGATTTTTTTATGTTTTATATTTTTATATATGAAGATACATAAATGACTGTCTTCTGACTCCACTCCTCGCAGAAATTGAATTTGGTATCCGTGGAGCCAGTGGAGTATACTCAGAGTTCATTGCATATGAAATTGTGTTAACTGTGGCCCTTTTAGCCAATGAACATAGAACTTTGTCTCTTCAGATTTTCCCACATGCGATTATCAGAACCTTAAAGAGAATCTATAGCATTTACTCTTTGATAAATAAGAATATTTCAGATTTGATATTGTGATCCATTCTTTGGCCCAGTGTAGCTGAGCCAGACATGAATTGAAGAACCAGGATTAGAGCTAGAAAATAAAAACGTATCTACTAAAAATGCTGTATATGGGACTTTCTCTTGCTTAAGAAAGCCATAAATGGCTCTCTAACTGGGTGAGCAAAGGTGCCTTTTTAAAACCATGTTGAGTGCTTTATAACCATTTCAAGTATGCATTTCAAATACCGTCTTCCTGTATCCTCTTCAAATATTAAAGAGCAAGTATACTAGAAATAAACATCCAGATGGCATTATATGGATTTGGTGGGCTGCAGTCCACGGGCCCGCAGAGTCGGACACAGCTGAGCACACAAGCGATAGTTGCTGGATGATGGTATTCACTAAAAAGAAATTAAGTAGATTCATCTACAGTATATTAAAATTTAATTTATACTCTACTGAGACCTCCTAATATTTTTCACACTGTAATTTAATTCAGTAAACACTCAAACTCCTCTATTGTAGGTATTCAGTAGGTACTCCAGAACATTTAAGGTGACAGAGAGCCTGGTCCCCAGAGACTGGGCATTTTTTGCCTATGGATCTCAGTATTCAGTTTCAGCTGAAGTTTATATTTCCTTCCGAGGCATGTTTAACAAATCCTTTGTGTACACAAGTTCTTTGATTTTTAAGTACAAGATTAATACTACAGTACTCTGTAGAAAATAACCCCAAATCCAGATTTTGTCTTGAATTATCACAGATGTTCATTGTTTACATGCAAGGGACTCTGTTAAACCAAGGGAAGTGGAGGCACTAATAAGACATGAGACCTGCCCTCAAACAGATTTCAGAACAGTAAGAGTGGCAGGGTATACACAGTATACTGTTTTGACCTCTTTTGTGACCTTTTGCACTCATATTGTACCTTATAACTATAAAGTATTCTGATCATTCAAAGGGACATCTGTTTGGAAAAATCAGGTGATAATTATGGGTAAAGTTTAATAATATATTTTTTACCTCAAAAATATGTGAGATGTATATTACATTTTTTAGCAAAAATAAGCCTGTGATCTATTTTAAATATTTTTTCACTTGGAAAAGAAAATCTTAATTTTTTTCTTTGATCAGCTTATTTTACTGTTAGTATTAGAGCATGAATATTTCTAGAGCAAAGACCTAGTTGTGGAACTTTATTTTAAATTCACTTCTTTCATTTCGTTTTGGGTCTGTGTCCAAGACTGTTAGTTAGTTATTCCATCCTTCTGCTTCTGTAAGGTAGACCTCCCTCCCAGGAAGCTGGGTGGGTCAGCTCGGAATCCTAAGGACTCCAGCCCCCCAGTAGTGCAGACAGCTGTGTGCAGAAAGGGTCAGTCCATCGAAACCATTTCTGCAAAGAGTAGACTTAGTCATACTTCTGCTGTGTTTACCAGGTTTAATGTGTCTCCCTCTTAAAGAAACATAAGAAACCTCTATTTTGAGACTACTTAAAGTCTCCAAAGCCATTTTTTTTTAATGTTTTATGAAACTACTTATGGTAGTGCACACCTTTATTTGGTATATTCTTGATTTATTTTTCTTCTTTTTCTTTGTTATCACCTTCTATTTAAGGGAGAAAAATCATTTTAAACTGAGCAACTAGTTGGTGTAATTTCTGCAAATTTTCCACTTCAGTTTTTAATGTAATTCTTGATTTACACTAAAATCCTTACTTCTAATAAGGGTGGTAAAAACACATCTATCTGTAAAATTGTAAGTTCTACCATTTATTAATATTTAGAGTTGGTAATATTTAGGGAATTAGCTGTCAGTTTAATAATTAAAACTATAATCCTCCTGAAAAACCAAGAAAATTAATAATTATCCAGTATCTAATCATATTTCACCCTTTACAAATCTTATGAGCATCACTCACTCTTGTTTTCTCTTCCATTCTGTCTGTGAAGCTTCTCTGCCTTGCTCTAAATCAGCAGTTCTCATGCAGCTGTTTCCTCATCAAGGTACTCTTTACTTTTGTCATCTTTGCACGAATTGCTGCTTACCCTGCGCTCATCCCAGGCACATGGCATGAGACTTCATTCACCAAACCCTGTAAGCAGAGTCTGGCTCAGGCACATAAAGGACTTATAAGGCCATTCCTGTAAGGTCTGAATGCCTCTGGCGCCGCAGGGCCAGGACTCGTCTTGATGGAAGAGCTGCCCAGGTTCCCCTGAACACTGAAGATGCTGTCCCGGCCCTGAACTAACACGGGCAGGTTAACAGGCAACTCCAGGGAGAGGTACTGGAGCAAGGAGGGTATGCGGTGTGGGGAAGAATTTTTAGCTTAGGAAGTATTTATTTTCCGTAAATATGACGCCAACCCCAGCGTTTCCTTAGAAGTTAAAGCTGGCTGTCTTTTTTAATCACCTGTGCTAAAAAAAGGAAGGAATGTGGTCCTTAGTTAGCTCAAAGGACTAAGAAGAAAAAAGTGTGATGCAGTTATGTCTCATTTATAAAAGATGCCTTTTCTTTCTTTTATTCTTCAGTAATTAATATACAGAAAGATTAGACCTGTTTAGAAAAAGAGATGTCAGCAATTGATGAAAATCCATTACAAATATTTTTGAAGTTCCTATAGTTAATCTTTTGTATATCTAGCTCAAAAGATTAACAATTCTAAATATATAATTAACACATCTCCATCAATGTATTTACTTGTGGCGCTAGTGGTAGAGAACCCACCTGCCAACGCAGGAGAAATAAGAGATGGAGGTTCGATCCCTGGGTTGGGAAGATTCCCTGGAAGAGGACATGGCAACCCACTTCAGTATTCTTGCTTGAAGAATCCCATGGACTGGGGAGCCCGAAGAACTACAGTCTCGAGGGTCTCAAAGAGTCAGGCAACATTGAAGCGACCAAGCACAGCACACACACAAGAATAAGCTCCGGTTACCTTTTCTGCTAGGGAAACTTAATGGTATTTCTTGCTTATTTACTTTAGTTTCAGTAACTTTAAAAATTCCAGTATAAAATTCAAATCCTATGCATTTGTTGTAAAACTGCTTTCAGTACTTCACTTTTTTTTTCCAGTTATTAGGAGCATCTTAATTTGTGCAGTAATTATGTGCAAAAAATCTTCACCTAGCTTATCTGATTCTTCTAACAGTCCTTTGAAATAGGCACATGTACTATTAATTTTAAGTGCCAGATTAAGAACTGAAACAAAATAAGAGTTCTCATCCAGACAGACTGGACCCTGGGTCTTCTGATGTGCCTTATTATATATGTAACAAATGAGCCCTCTGACACCTTTGCCTTCTCGTAGATGCAGTAAGAATTTTCTGACAGGTTTGCCATAGATACATGGGATAAACTAAGCAGTGCAGATTCAGGGACCTTACTAGAGCCCTGTGCAGGTGGCAGGAGGTTTGGATTATTATTAAGTTTTTCATTTTCTCCTCAGTGTCTCAAGAACTAAAAAGGATTTGATCCTTTTATTTTCTCATGAAAATATTAGATTCCAGTTTGAGAGATCATTTTGGTGTTTAAAAAATAGGTGACTCTAAGTATTTTATTATTTGTCGGGATGGAACTGTATCCCTAGTGGTCAAAGTAAACCCTGATACCTGCCTTCAAGGAACTCATGTTTGAGCAAAGGAAGTAGATATATAATGGATGTATGTTATTTAACTATAGTGTAATGATTTTTTTCCCACTTACTCAATTCAGTGAATTTTATAACCTTTGTAACCAATAACACCTTCTACTTAGGATTTTATCTTTACATGAAACCACTACAGTTCATTGAAGCACAGTGCTTATTAATACACTGTTGTGAAAAATTTTCAGCTTCTTCTGCCCTGCATGTTTGTAACTGGCTACATGTTTAAGAACAGCATATCTAAGGGAATTTAAAGTAGTAAGTCAAGACTACAGAGGTTTTTAACCTTTTATTTCACCTGAGTGGTGGCCTCCAAGTTTCTCACTTCGCGGATTTCTGCTTTTGTGCCCACTGAGAGTCGGAAGGGAAAGCCCGTGCTTAGGGGCATCAGAAACCAGGACACAAAGCCTCCAAGAGGCCTTGATGAGTGGGCATGCAGGACCAAGGTCTGCTCACTCATATAAAATGTCATGTACCAAAGCAGGGTGGTCTGTCTCCATTTAGGCAGTTGGGCTGATAATCTGAGAGTTTTTCTTATAGAATATCAAGACCAAATCCTTCACTAGCTTCTAGAAAGGTTTCTAGTTTTAATTTAAGAGGGTTGAAAAGAAGAATGCTGCCAAAATTCTCAAAAGTGAGAATTGAGCTTAGAAACCAGGATACTAGGATCATTCTGTTTCATACTAACTTGGCTTTTTTCAAGATGCTATCTTTGATATAATTGATTTTTAAAAAGCCTCCAAGATTTTTATGTCAGCTTCTCCTTTGATCCTTAAAATAAAACATTTTTGCTGTGAAATCGAACTTAGGAATCACCATCATGCCACATTCACCTGTGTGTGACTTGTAGGGTTGGGTCACTCAATAGGAAGAAACACACACAAAAACACAAAATGAATTGAGATGAAAATTGAATTTGAGAGTAAAAACAGGACCTCCACCTCTCACATAGCATTGACACTTTGGGTTATCAGTGACAGTCCTAAGTCAATGATACTTTAAAATTTTTAATTAAAAGGAACATACATGTGTACGGGGGAAAAATTAGAAAATTCAGCAAAATAGAAGAAAAAAGTCACCTATAATCCCACCACTCTAAGATAAGCACTGTTTATTAACATTTCGGTGCCTCTTCTTCTAATTTCTCTTCTTTATGTAGTTGAGATCACAGTAGGTGTAAAACTTTATTGCTTGTTCTTACTCTTAACATCTAAATTTTTATTTAGAGGTCTGAAGGTTATTTGCTTAACAAAATAGGAAATTAAATATTCTTAGTATATCTTTGAAGAAACCTTCACCCTAGTGACTTACTCTGATTATAATTTATATAACTTTTAATTCTTAAGAATTAAACTGAACAGGCCCTTGTCCTCAGATGGAAGCTTTGCCTCCTTGCAGTATGATGACTGCTCCTCCAATCCCCACCCCCAGAAAGAGCCATAGTCTAGTCAGGGGTGTGACTTCACCAAAGGTGGTCACACAAGAAAGGGCCCCAGGGTGGAAAATTGCTGGCAGAGGGACACCAACTCTCTGGTGGTTGACACTGTGTCCCTCCTGATGACCATCTCCTGATTGTTTCAAACTCTTATCTTTAAAGTTCCAGTTTTGCCTGAATCTTACTTCCTATTAAGGAAATAACCCTAGATAAGAAACTATTGGCCTTGTACTTGTAGGCCACATGCAGATTTGAGGAAAGGGAAGGTCAAATACACAGACAAGTTCATGATCCTTTCAGACAGAAGAAGCTACAAACAGTATTGTCTTTTCCAGTAAAAATATGGTGCAGCCACACTGGCAGTCAAAGTGGTTGATGCTTTTTGACTCTCCCCAGTTGCAGCCATCACATTTAAAAATGGAAACATGCTGTTCAACCAGTGTTTGTTGGAAAAGACATCAACTAGATCTTAGAGAAAAAACAAAAATGAGTAATAAATTATCTTTGCCCTTCAAGGTGCTTTTATTCTAGTAGAGAAAATATGACATACACACAGATGGTGACAATATAGACAAAATATAAATACCATATAAAAGCAGGGAGAATGCATCATGAAAGAAACAAATGAGAAAAAAGTGCGGGTTGCCCTTGATCTTGGAGAGATCGGTAAGGCAATTGAAAGAGCTGCACACACATCACAGAGTGCAAGGTACGTTCAAAAGATGATAAGCAGTCTTCTTTCAATTTTGTTATTTCTTTTCTAGATAGCTCTGGAGAAGATTAAAATAAGTATGCAGAAGAGAATAAAAATCATCCAGAATTCTGTTGCCCAGAGAAAAGTTCTTTGAACATCACGGTGTATTTTCTTCCATTTATCTTTCTACCCATAGGATTAGATTAGAACAGATTCAGTGCAGGTTCACTGCCCTTGGCTCCCAGAGAGGTGTTGCTGACATTTTTAATGCTGCATTCACACTCCCAGCCCAGTTCACTTTTCCATATGCCTATGTTCCTTTGATAAACTCAAGACAGCAACCCTCTAGGAAGCCTGTGTAAATCAGACCAGGTGCCTGTAGACGCTCCATACTCTGAGTGGAATTCAAGGCTGACTCCAAACGAAGGATGTGTGTGACTCTTAGAAGGAGGTCATCACAGAGCCATTTTCTATTCATGAGCCAACAGACAGATGTATGAATCTTTGTATATTTTCAGTCACATAAGTACTTTTTGACTTGAAATACTATTTTTTGTCCATAAAGAGAAATTTTTCCATTCTCAAATTTACTCTTTATTTTAAAATTCAGATGGTACAAATAAGAATAAAGTAGGGAATTTCCTAGCGTTCCAGTGGTTAGGACTCTCCACTTCCATTGCAAGGGACATGGGTTCGAGGAACTAAAGTCCCAAAAGTCACGTGGTACAGCCAAAAAATAAAAAGAATAAATTAAAAATTACCTGAAATCATATCATCCAGTAATAATATATTTTGGCAGATGTTTTCCCAACCTTTTTTTCCTTCCTGTATGTGTATTTCTTTTCCCCCTACTCCCACATTATGGTCATTTTTCTATATTAGTAAAGATTTGCTACATTTTGCTACAAATGGCTTAAATTTTGCTACAAATGACTAAAATGCTTTTTCTTTTGACACCAGTAGTTATGTCAAAGGTGGGTATAATCGGTCTAATTATCTTAGTAAAGTTTGTTAAAGTATAACAGAAAAGCACACCGATTATAAATTTACAGCCTAAGGAACTTTTAAGAAGTAAACATACTTAAAAATCCAGCATCCAGATCAAGAAACAAAACATCACTGGCACCCCCAAGAAACCATCCTCATGCCTTCATCCAGTCACTCCTTCCCCAGAGGTAACCACTCCTGTGACCTGTCTAATCTGTAATCTTTACTAATCTGATGAGTAAAAAAATACCCTGTTTTTTGCTTCTTGTCACTTTATGAAGTTACTAATCAGATCATTTATAAAAATACATTGTAGGGCCCTGTTTGGGGAGGTTTAATCTCCTCCATGAGAGAAGTAAATGGCAACTGTTAAGGTGTAGAACAAAAAATGACTTGGCAGAGTTGAAAAGATCAAAGCAAAAATTCTGCTGTATGATCTTTGGGATATATTATTTTCTCAGTAAATATTTGAGTTCCTTTGGGGTAGGCACTATGATTTTGAGAAGAAAGAGCATCTCCCTTTCTTTGAAATGGCGTATTTCCATAGGTTTTGCAATTACAGAATATATCCTGTGTATAAACAGCTAGTAAGCTACATGGCCCTCTGCTGGAAACTTCTGGTATGGTTTGGAGGAAGGCGTTCTGGTCTGGTGACTGCTAGCGTTTCTTTCATTCAGCTCAAGCCTGCCTGCCTCTGGCTTTTCCTTGCAACTTCTCTGGTTTTTGTTTTGTTTTTTCCCCCCTTATGCTATTTTTCTGCTATGGTAGCAAATTGTGCTGAACAAAGTGTGAGGTGTGTAAACCTCAAGATCTTTGTAAACACTCTAGCAGTTGACTGTTTAAAATGAATGCAAAAACAATAGACCAGGTTTTATCTCATTTCCAAATTGTGAGATTCAGTCCTGGAGCTTAACGCCAGAGGAGAAGGGGGTAACTGGCTGCTTCCTTTCTCTCCAGGAATCGACAAGGAGAACGTTGAACTCTCTCCCACCACTGGGCACTGTAACAGTGGACGAACTCGCCATGGATCCGCAAGCCAGGTGCAGAAGCAGAGAAGTGCTGGCAGTTTCAAACGTAATAGCATTAAGAAGATCGTGTGAAGCTTTCTTTCTTTCCTTTTTTAAACAGACTTAACTGACACGGGCTCTTCACTAGTGACCCCTCACCTCCGTGCTGTGATGCTGCACTTCATGTTTTCTAATGAGCCCATCCAGTCTGCCATGTTGCCAGATGATCAACTCTTGGAAGCATTGCCTAAATTTAATGCTGCTTTTATCTTTAACTTTTTTTTTTTTTTACTTTCGGTTTAAGCAAGTGTTCAGAACAGCTGCAGAGAGTGGGCAGTCAGGACACTTGAACTGAGAACATCCCAATTGTGAGAGAGGATGAATTCTTGAATACTGCTACTACTGGCCAGCTATGAAAGCCATTTGCACAGAGCTCTGCCTTCTATGTTTTCCCCTCCTTCAACATAAAGTAAAGTGTTAGTCTTATTTACACACTTTTCAAGATAGAAGTTTATGGGAGAAATAATATTATAACCCCAGTATGTTTAATCTGACTTTTAGCTGTGGACTTTTTTTTACCTTACAAAACTGAAGAACCATAGAGGTCAAGCCTCAGTGACTTCACACCATAAAGCCACAGGCAAGGTACTTTGGGGTAGGGGGGAGGGTGGAGGGATTTAGTATTTTGTAGTGGGTTCTTAAGAAATACTAACACTTGAGTATTAGCAATAATTACAGGAAATAAACATAACCACATATATCTTAACATTACTGAATTAAAGAGATGAGTTCTGAGGCCTTATCCAAACTCAGTCATCCAAACTAGTTTATATTTTTCTCCAGTTGATTATCTTTTAATCTTTAAATATGCTAAAAGTCATTCTTTTTGTTTTTGTACGCCAAAACTATACTAAGTATAGTAATTATACATTTTTCCCCTCCTCCTCTCCTTTACTAAATAATTCCAAGCAGGGTAATCAGTGAACAAAGTGTCGAAAATTGTTCCTAGAAGGTAATTTCGTAGATGGTTGCATTAGCTCCATACAAAATGGAATGGTACGTGACTATTAGAGTAGATGATGCTTTTATTTTGTTTAATATTTTTCCCAGAAACATAGAGTATGGTGTATATTATCAAAAAAATTTTTGATGAGATGTATTTTAAATGTCTTGTAATCTTTCCTCTCCCCTCCAAAAAATCAGGAATCTCTAGCAAAACGTTTCGGTTCTATATGATAGAATTGCATTTAATCACTGTGAAAAGACTGGTCAGCCTGCATTATTATGACAATAGGGGACCTTAAGAGTTGCTGCTATGCTGAATGGTATGGATTATCATGGCATTGGAATTTCCATAGTAATGCAGATCCAATTTCTTTGTGGTACCTGCAGTATGCAAAATAATTTGACTTCAGTGACTATATTAGTATCTGGATGTTCCAATTTAGGACTAAACCATATTTATTACAAGAAGATATCCCCCTATTCCTGGACTCCCTTTATATGTTAAGATGTAATGGCTTTGGGAGGGGAAAAGAAACTTAAGGGAGGGGGAATTTCCTAAAGTGCTGTTTCATGAGTGGATTTCAGTAAATTAAATTCCACAGCTAAATCAATAAATAATGGTACATTTAAGTGTTCTGATTTTAATAATATAACACATTTCACATTTATCCACACAGTAACAATGTAATATGTTAATGTAAATAAAATTGCTTTTGATATTCAGAAATAACAAGAATTTAATTTTTTTAATTTGTTTACAGTCCTGGGAAAAGTAAGAACCATTTGCCAAAATGAAAAAAAAAACAACACTTTACCGCTAATAGTTATTTTGACCCTGAATTGTTGGAAAATATTGAAGATACATGCAATTAACTAAACTTTTTAACTATTGTAGAGGCTTCATTAGAATAGAATGTTGTAATAACAGAGCAACTAAGGTGATAAGGAAGTAAGACCAGAGCTGAGCTTAGAAATAGATCTTTAACAGCCTGGTGCCAAGAATGCCAAGCTGCTGGTAAGGTCCGTGTCTTCCCACAACCCAGAGCTTCTGGGGTGGGCCCCCTGGCTCCTGGAATGTGAGCTTTTAATAATTTTGGTTCTGTGTTTTTCCCTCTTTGTTGGTTGGTTTGGTGCAATGACTGTGGGTAGTGTTATGCTATTTTGCTTCTCCCATCAAAACAGAGAAACTTCCAAAGCTTTACCGCTAAAAAAATATTGATCTTTCCATAAATAAGTTTTCCAGGGTATGTTATTTCTGAAATTTATTCGTTAACTTCCCTCTAGTGTAATGAAGGGAGCGAATTCACTTGAAGTACCTCATGAAATGATCTGCATTGCATAAATCAGAACTTTGAACCTTCTTTGAATTGCAGAAGTGCTTTTAACCAGTACATACTAGAAATTTGAAAACTTATTGAGGTTTAAGGTTCACCTTGTTTAAAGAACTTCTGACTTTTGAGGAAACTCTAGTTTTCCAAGAAACTAAAATGAACATGAGGTCAGTCTCACCAATATGCTTCCCCTGGAGAAATGAAACTCTCTTTTTAGGCCTCATACATATAAACTGCACAAGAAATTCTGAAGTTTACAGCAGGTTGCCTATTCTGCATAATCTGATGTAAGTTCTATAAAGCAATTTGTTTTGGGTTTGTAGATGTTTCCCCTGACTTTTTAAAAAGGAAAACATGAACTCACCATTTTTTTGTCATGATCTCCCTGCTTTATCACCCGCCTTGTCCCAGGGGTGTGCCCTTCTTTGCCAGCCTTGAGACCTGGTTCTCTAGCTTTGGGGGACATGGCCAGTGCTCTCTCCTGCATCCTCTCAGCACCTGTCATCACTGGGGGCCGGCTCCGTGCAGGTCCTAGGCCAGGGCTGAGGACCCCGGAGAGAACGGACAGGGGATGTCCTGGGGGAGACAGAATGGAAGCGGCAACCCACCCTGCTTAGCGGGCTTTAGGGTTCTCAGTTCCGTTTTGCTTCTATGTTTGTTTTTTGGTTTTGTCTTTACATCCCACCCCTAACCCAGGCATATGAGGCATGTCTTATTCAATGTTATGCAATGGACTTATACAAAAATTCACTCTTAGTGTCAGCCACACAGTTTTTTTTTTAATGCAGTATATTCACCTGTAAATAGTTTGTGTAAAATTTGACAGAAAAGTATATTTACTACACTGTAAATACATGTGATGATATATTGTATTATTTTGCTTTTTTGTAAAGCAGTTAGTTGCTGTACATGGATAACAAACAAAAAATTTGATTATTCTCGTGTTAGTATTGTTAACTTCTTCCTGCGACTACGTTACATCATTTAAAGAAAATGCTGTGTATTGTAAACTTACGTTGTATATGATAACTTCCTCTCTTTTCTGTTCAGGCCCAAACTCTGGCAGTTCCCTTGTCTACAGCCTCGTTAATATTGTAAGCAGTTGTACGCCAGCAGGAGAAATACTGCCCAACAGACAAAGTCCACCATTGTAGGGGAGAACTGTAGAAATCCATTTCAGATCACTGTTGTTCCCATCCCATTCTCCTCCCTGTGTATGTACTCCTCCCCCTTTTTTTAAGTAAAATGTAAATTCAATCTGCTCTAAGATGTGGGGAGTTATTTAATTTCTTCACATGCATCAACTCTCTTTTCTTACTTGCCCATTACTCCTCCCTGATCTTTTGAAACATTAAGGCCATTTCCTTTCTTTTAAGGATGTCTTGGGTTCTTAAACCACCACCACCCCCTACCCTGCCATGGAAAAGACCTTTCTAGTTCGAGAACTTCTCTCAACTAAAGGTAAAATAATTTTGGTGAAATGCGTAGGAGGGAAAAAGTTTCCCTTGAGTCTGAAAATTAGACTGATAAATTGATAGGAGAAAAGCCTACACATTTATTTAGTATAAATTTTACATGATAGGAGCCTTCAAAAAGAGATGAGAGGACCCCCCCGCAAAAAAAAAAAAAAAGTCAAACCTGTGTATTTCTATCCTAGGTTTGATGAAGAGTGGGCATTCGTGTAGAAATCTCATAGGTCAGACTATGAGGTAAGTGCAGTAAAGTTAGGAAACCTAGCAAGATCTATTCCAGTTCTCGAAGTCCCTCTGTCTTCAGAGATTTGGATGCTCCTTTCCACTGGGGTTAGGGAGGGCCCAGCCTCTCAAGTGAAGGTTTTATGTGTGTTTCAGGAAAGGATGGGAGGAGAAAGGTCAGGGAACCTTCCTACTTCTGCCGTTTTCTCAGGCTCCTTCAAGGTGGCATATTTTGAGATCGCATGTCCTAAACCCCACCAAATGCATTTTGAGGGCCTGCCAAAATGAAGGGTGACTCTGCTTTCTGAGTTAGGCTGACTTTAGTTCTTTAAAAAAGAGCAATCAGAAATGCCAGGACACCCTAAGATCAATAGAGGGCTTATGTTAGGACTCCACAGTTCTCTCCAGCTTCTCAACTCTCTCCAGCAGAACCTTCCCAGACACAGCATGCGTAAGCACTCTCAAAACGCTCTCCTTGGCTCCACTGCTGCGAGTTTCAGCATTTTGTCTACCCCATTATGCGGGCTACTCCCAGATGGAGAAAGAATGCAGCCTAGGCCCTGTGGCCAGGACAGAGCTGATCCTTATGAGGGCAACAGTATCTATTAAATTAGATAAAGGGCTAAAAAGACCATGAAGGAGACACCTTAGGTCTGAGGCAAGTACTGGTCTGTTTATGGGAAGACATTTGTGAAGCAGAGGAACCTCATCTGGAGCACTTGCTAGCACTCTGGGCCCAAACCTTCAAGGCAGAGTATATGCAGTCTCCAGGGATGTCCTGGGAGGGAGGAAGGGAAAGACAGAGATTGTGCGTGGGCCGGGGGAAGGGGGACCCACAGGCGTACGCACTCTCGAAGCTTCAGGTAAGTTCTCTGGCCACTAAAGCTTAAAGACCACTGGAGTAGAGACCAGAAAATTCAAATACAGTTGACCCTTGAATAACAGAGTTTGAACTCCAAGGGTCCACTTGCATGCAGATGTTTTTTGATAGTAAATACTACAGTGCTTCATGGTCCATGGTTGGTTGAATTCAGGGATGAAGGACAGCAGATGCAGAGGGGACCAACTATAAATTATACACTGCCTTGTTCAAGGGTCAGCTGTACGGCAAATAACTTTCTATTCCCTCCAGACTAAAGCATCACAGTCAAAAGTAGGAATGCCTTTGGGTAGTGACCATCTGGACCACACCTCTCCATCCCTGGACTACTAGTAAGCTGCTCGAGAACATTGACAGTATCATCTGTCATTCATGGGGCCCATGCTCACTTTTTGTCTGCACAGTTTTCTTTTCTGGGACAGTCTCAGGCTAGTCTGCCAATTTTGAACTGTCTGGCCAGAAAAGTTGATTCCCAAGGGGGTTTGGGAAGGGAAGAAAGGTACTAGAAGAACAGTAAAAGCTTAACCTGTAACAAAGAGGTAGCTTCACAGTGTTCCTTTTTCCAGAAAGCAACTCAGCCCACCCCCATGCCCCCTCTATGACACTTACCCTCACCCCTAGTTCTCCCTTGATTTCTACCAGTGAAACTTGGCTTGCACACTGCCTGTCAGAACAGCTTCCGGCACAGCAGCATGCTAACTCTGTCAGGGGCGGTTGCCCCAAGTAACCTGCCAGGCCTGTCTTCATTAGAGACTCGGCCTTCTTACTGAAGTAAGTTCCATGTAAGACCCTTTTAGCTGCCAGCTTACAAGAAGCTGTTGATTATGTTTCTAAAAATTCTAAGCCGCACTGCAGCAATGTAGACCCTGTAGGTTTGAGTCTCACATTTTGTTCTTTTAAAAAGTACTAGCTAAATCATGAAGGGGATATTTAATAATGTGAAATTGTAATTTTAGTAGATTTGACTTTTAAGTACCTTCTAAAAATCCACTTATGCCTTGTAGTATGTACATACTGTTGTATGTCTGTATGTACAGACATACAAACAGTATGTCTGACTCTTTTGCAACCCCATGGACTGTAGCCCACCAGGCACCTCTGTCCATGGGATTTCCCAGGCAAGAAGACTGGAGTGGATTTCCATTTCCTTCTCCAAGGGATCTTTCTGGCCAGGGATTGAACCCACGTCTCCTGCATTGGCAGCTGGATTCTTTACCTACTGAGCCACCAGGAAAGCATGTACATGTTCCATACACCACATATATGTATACATGTATGTCTAAAGTTTCCAAAGAAGAAGCATATTTTATTTAAATTGGGTAAAATTACCTTTATTCTTTTTATATTATCCCCAAAAGATTGTACTGCAAAATTTTTCTAGGTCTTTAGCATGTGTTTATGCCATTGAGTCAAGCTGTCGTGATAAAGAAAAGCCTATGGAGTTACATAATTAAGAACTTCCCCCAAGGGGACCACTTCCTCCATATAAAATAGAAAAGTCACATTGAAATCTTAGTAGGGCCCTTTCCTGGTCAAACGTTTAGAAAGCGTTGCCCAACAACATGTTTCAAGGAAGAAAACGTCAACAAAGGTAGCCTCAGCTGATTTATTCATTTGTTGAAAGAAACATTTTCAGGTGGTTATGATCGTACCAAGCCCTTTGCCAGGCATTGCAGGTGCCAAGAAAAGAAGAAGAAAGCTTGGTCTGTGCTCTGTATGAGATCACAGTTCAGTGAGGGCAACAGCCACAGAGCCAGTGAGCACAGTGGGCAAGGTGTGGACCGAGGGGCTGGGCCCTGAAGAATGACCAAGAAGTGTATCCAAATGGATATGTGCACTGAGCAGTTGAAAATAGGACTGTGAAGTCTTCAATTCTGTATAGGGTGTCCGTGAGGCTGGGGGACGGCCTTGCCCAGAGAGCCCATGCAGCAGAGATGCGTCCAGGCAGAAGGCAGTGCCCCAGAAAGACTGGCTCATTCTGTTTCTATTTTCCTCCTTTCTTTTCATCCCACTTTGGGAAATGCACCCTGATTTTGCATATTTAATAACTCCATGAGGGGACTTCCCTGGTGATCCCACAGCTAAGCTTCTGTGCTTCCAGTGCAGGAGGCCCGGGTTCAATCCTGGTAGGGGAACTAGAATCCCACAGGCCACAACTAAGAGTTCTCATGCCACAACTAAAAAAAAAAAAAAAAAAAAGGATCCCTTGTGCCACAGCTAAGACCTGGTGCAACCAAATAAATAAAAAATTAAAAGCTCCCATGAAGACCTGCTGTAGCCCCGAGAGCAAAAATAAAGGTACTTTCTATTTTTGAGCCTGGGCAAAGTCAAAGTAGGATGAGAAACTGATGGTGAGGGATACTACCTCCCCAACTTGATAATTCACGGATGGAAGGCAGAAAGGATTAGGTATTTATGCCTTAAGCAAAAACAATACGGCCACTCACCATATACTCATATCTAGGCTTCTACAGGAGACCAAAAAATTAGTTTCCATTAAAATACTGAGTCTTTTTGAGTTTACAGCATTCATTCATCCAGCTGACATGTATTCGGCCCCTTGTTTTCAAGGAACTCCAGCATCGGCAACTCTGGGAAATGCTTTCTGAGCCCCCATCACCCTTCTCTTGGTCCTGTAACTGCTTCTCCTTACAGTGTTGTGGTCATCAACTGTTCCTAACTCCCTGGTTAGACTCTGGGCCTTCCAAGTACAAGGACTATGCCTTGTTCAAGGAGCCAGGGTTGTTGAGTAGCACCTAAGGCTTTATGTTATCAGGGAACTATGCAAATAGGATGGGAAGAAAGACCTCATGCACAAGTGCCACCCCCATGCACAAATCCCTGCCAAAATGGAGATGTCCTGTGTATTTGTATAAAGACCTGTTGAAAGCGAATCCAGACTTTGAAGTTTCACACACTAGTAAAATTTTGAAGATGTGTTTTGTTAATTTATGCACTTAGAAAACAAACAATTGCAGGAACAGTCTTTTTATAATAGGGCATTTCAACCCTCAACAGAATAGGGAAAGAGGGACTCAGATGAAAAATACAGTTCTCTAAAAGGACTTGATTGTGCTTTATGGAAAGTCACTGTGTTGTCTTTATTTCACTCGTGCTAGCACTGATTCAGTCTGCCCGACCCCGGGCTGTAAGGAGAGGAGTCAAGGGAGAGACAGACCACGGACCTGGATGGGAAGAACAGATATTAGAGTGCCAGATGTTCCCTTGGGCTTCCCTTGTAGCTCAGTCGGTAAAGAATCTGCCTGCAGTGCAGGAGAACTGGGTTCGATTCCTGGGTTGGGAAGATCCCCTGGAGAAGGAAATGGCAACCCACTCCAGTACTCTTGCCTGGAGAATCCCACGGACAGAGGAGCCTGGCGGGCTACAGTCCATGGCGTCGCAAGAGTCGGACACAACTGAGTGACTATACCGCCACCAGTTGTTCCCAAACCAATTACTGATCCCATGCAATTCCAATCAAGGTCCCTACAAGAAGAAAGGGTGGACCCAACAAAATGACCCTAGGGTTTACCTTATAAAATGGACAAGCACAGCTAAGAAATAAAAGCATGCATAGAAACTTTCCTTACTAGATAATAAAATATTTTGAAATATTTAAAACTGCGATGATGGTAATTAAACTAGGTAAATAGAATGGAACACAGAAAGATCCAGATTATGTTATGGTGTTAAAAAAAAAAAAGCACCAGTAGCCCCCAAATTTCATTGACTCAAGCTTCCTCACCTCTCTGCATGTCCACCACTGGTCAGCAGGGGGACTCTGCTCACCGCAGTTTCTCGAGCCCCAGAGACTGATCAGCCACCGTAGCAAATGACAGAGGGAAGGAGGGCTCAGACAAGCACCGCCCAGTGCCCCTGGAGTGATGGAGATGTTCCATATCCACACCACAGCGCAGGGGTTGTCAGACCCTTGAAATGCGAACACTGAGACTGAGGAGCTGGCTTTTAAATTGTAATTTAAATAGATCTGGCGGCTAGTGGCTACCGGATTGGACAGCCTAGCATCTGGAGCATCTCACATCAGCAATTAAAGACCTGAGGCCAGACGTGCAGTCACTTCTGCTCACAGTCACTGCCGGAACTTATCACACAGTTCCACAAATCTCAAAGGTCAGGAAGAACTGTCCTCTTCCATCCAGGAGGAGGAGAGCTGGAAATGTTGACAAGAACACTGACTCCCACAATACACGTGCATGCTAAGTCTCTTCAGCCCTGTCTGACTCCTGCGACCCTGTGGACGGTAGCCCACCAGGCTCCTCTGATCATGGGATTCTCCAGGCAAGGGTACTAGAGTGGGTTGCTGTGCCCTTCTCCAGGGAATCTTCCTGACCCAGGGATTGAACCCACATCTCTTAAGTCTCCTGCATTGGCAGGCGGGTTCTTTACCACTAGCGCCACCTGGGAAACCTGTTTCCCACAAAAGGGGAGGATTTTGTACACCTAGAAACAATGGAAAAAATCCTTAAGATTACTCTGTTACTACCTAACCCATGAAATATCCTCTTGTCTCCCTTCTCAAAAACAACCCCCAAATTTAAAGGCCAAGAAAACAGGGGAATTATTTTCATTATAAAGAGTTCAGGGACTTCTCTGGTGGTTCCGTGGTTAAGACTTCCATTGCACAGGGTGCAGGTTCGATTCCTGGGGGCATTAAGATCCCACATGCCTCAGTGATCAAAAAAACCGAAGCATAAAACAGAAGCAGTATTGTAACAAAACTCAGTAAAAACATTAAAATGGGCCACATCAAAACAGTCTTTAAAAAGCATTCCTAAAAATCAATTTTAAGAAAAGACCCCAGCTGGAGGGTAGTGCAGGGGGGCGACACAGAATGGGCAAAGGACAAAATGACATGAACAGCCAGCCCACAGAAATGAAATGCTGTACCAATGGCTAATTGCTGTATGATGGGAAAGGTCATCACGCTCAGAAGTAAACAAAAACTGCAAACTTGAAATGGGGAAATGCCATCTTCATCTATCAAATTAGCAAAGGTGTATTTAGTACATCTTTAGTACAGCGCTGGTTAGAGTGTGGTGTGATGGACTCACTCCTGCACTTGATCTCATCTTTCTGTGTCATTAGTTTTAAACATGTCCACACCATTTGCCCCAGTAATATTATATGTAGGGGTCTAGTCTAGGTAATACGTGATCGGAGAACTAAGACTTTCATCAAGGTGCTGTTTATAATACCAAAACACCTGGAGGCAACACATGGATGAATTTTTGGCTAAATCATCTACATTCATCCAGCACTTTCTGGAAACTGACAGGGCGTCCTTATGCACCGTTTAAAAATGGATTTAAAGAATAATATTTAAATTTGGGAGGAAACTTTCAATAGAATCAAGAGTTTAAAGGCTGTATATGAGGGTAAATCCCCAATCATGTAAAATATCAATGTATTTTACACATAGGAAACTACTCTTATAAATAAGAAAAAGATGAAATAACTGTGGTTAGTTTTTGTTTATTTCTCTGTATTTTACTGCCTTTTACATTGAGTATTATTACTTTAAAAAGTCAAGTTGTTTTTAAGAGGTGTAGATAATGCTGACTTTCAGTTCTACTGAAAAGGTATTTGTAATAGTGTAATTTATTTAGGTGTTAAACTGCCATCCTTTCAATGCTTAGTGTTTTTCCTTGTATCAAAAAGGTAGTTTTTTACCTAATTTAGATTCCAGGAAGCTGTGTTTGTTTTTTCCTCCAAGGGGCATATTTGCCTAAGTGAATCAGAGCAGTTCAGGGATGCACCTGCCGACTTCATGGACTCCAAGAGAGCACGCCAGCCCCCACCACCCCTTCACTGTGACTATTATTTCTGCGCACAGCTTACAATCTTTCAACGTTAACAAGGCTGATTAGAAACAGTCCTGGACCTTGGGCTATTAAGGAGCCTATAACTTTGCGTAGTTGTGTGCATCACGTCGTGAAGGTTGTGCACTCACCTCAGTGCTGTTACCTCCCTCAGGCGCTTGCTCCCCGTCCCTGTTCTCCCCCGACCCCCACTGCTCTGACAGCACTGGCCCATGGTACCACCCCCCCCAACAATGCACCTGAATTAGAAACCTGGAAATTATCCTCAGTTCCTCCCCACTCACCACCCACCCCCACCACCACATTGGATGGTCATCGCACTGTACTGATTGTGCGTTCTGAAATCCCTTCACCATCCTCATCACCTCCCTGACTGTTCAGGGGCCCAGCTTGTTGGCCTGTTTACAAGAGTCCCCTAGCCTGACCCAGTGGCCCCAGTGTACCACACTCTACCCCGTCACAGGTGCAGCCAGGCCATACTTAAAGTCCTCCTCCTCACCACCAGCACACAAAGTCCTAGGTCCTTGCCAGGATTCATATGGTCACTGTTTGACCCCTACCTGTCTTTTCAGGCCCATCTCCTGTGCCAGCCCAGTCTAGCTCCAGCCGTTCCCAGCTCCTCAGCTGGGAGAACAAACACTGAGATGATGGACTGTTAAGACGTGTAACCTAGATATTGCCAGGCCCCTCCTTCTGCTCTTGTTTTCAACCCGAACTCACTCTGACACATAGCCTGGCACCATCTACCCACTGAAGCATCCATTTGCTCTAAACTTTACTGATGTCTTTACAGGAAGGTACAGAGGAGATTTTCAACCCACAGCGAGAGCCTCACAACCCTTCTAGAGATGTGTGTGTGTGTGTGTGTGTGCGCGATCAGTTGTGTCTATTCTCTGTGACCCCATGGACTGTAGCCCCTCAAGCTCCTCTGTCCATGGAATTTTCTGGGCAAGAAGACTGGAGTGGGTTGTCATTTCCTTCACCCAGGGATCGAACATGTGTCTCCTACATCGGCAGGCAGATTCTTTACCACTGAGTTACCCGGGAAGCCCAGGGCACCTTGAAGGCCCGTCACTGTCTCGTGGGAGGGACTTCTTTATTGGCCTCTGTGAATGCATTCCCACAGTGGCTTCTCTCATGATAATTCAGACTTGTTCAGCTTCTCCTCAACACAAATCCTGAGAATGGGATGTTTTGTCCCCCTGAATCTCACAATACTCTTGGGGCAGGGGGTGCTATGCAGACACCCGTTCCTCCCAGGGAAGCCTAACTCCTCTTCCTACCCCCACTCAAAAGGCATCTCCAGCAAGACTTCATTGGGCCATTATCCCTGCTCCCTCAGGAACTCACATCTGTCCTGGGGGGCTGTGCATTGAGGGTTGTCGGCTGCTCGTTATTAATCTCACCCCCATCCCTCTGGGGGGCCAGGAATCTGTGTGACAATTATGTCCCTGGTGCCTCGCCCCTCTGGCTCTTATGGAGTCTTCATATCCAGGTGGCACTAGTTAATAACTCCTGTCTAGACATTATGTGCCAAAAAAAAACTTTTCACTACCATTTACATCCAGGATAGCCCTTAGAAGAGGCCTAGTATTTCCTAGGAATTCCCCAGAACCCACAAGGAAATGAGCTCTGTGAAGTCCAAGAAGTTTTCCATTTTGTTCACTGATGTATCCCCAGAGCCTAGAACAGAGCTTGACAATACAGTAGATGCTCAATACCTATTTGTCAAGAGAAGGCGTCTAGGAAAGAAATGCTGCTTCTAAGGAGTGGTCTTAAATTTTAAAACCTCGCTGGAACAGCAGGGGGCGCCGGAGAACTGGGTCTGTCCTGGGGGGAGGCGGCTAGGCGGAGTCCCGGAGCCCTCTCTTTCTGTGACTTTGCTTCCTTAGCCTGGGGCCCTGCCGGAGTCCCTTCTAAACACTGCACCTCAGCTTGTTCCAAGAAGCCTAGGAGGGCTTCACCCCCAAGGTGACCAAGCCATACACCTAGTGCATCATCTTTGCTGGAGGGAGTCCCAGGAAGAAGGCCTTGGCTTCTGCACTCCAACTCTTTGCAACCCCATGGATTGTAGCCGGCCAGGCTCCTCTGTCCATTGGATTATCCCAGCAAGAATACTGGAGTGGGTTGCCATTTCCTCCTCTAAGACATCTTTCTGACCCAGGGTCAAACCTGTGTCTCTTGTGTCCTCTACAATGGCAGGCGGACTCTACCTGGGAAGACCTTTGCATGGGTAAATCTCAATGACGCTGGCTTGTCCAGCCCCCACCCCAGCCCCCAGCCCCTATTCCCTCCCAGCTGTGAATTCAGCAGGACTAGATGCCAGGGTTTTTGTTTTCTTTTGTTTTTAAGCTTTTTAGGTGGAGATGGCAGAATTGGTAGTTGGAGCTTTAGCCCAGAGATTCTACTCCAGGACCTTCTGCCCCAAAGCTTCTGTGCAGAAAGAAACATGATGGGAGTTAGGAGGCTTCTTAGGCCATGGTCCTAATTCTGCCACCAAAAGGCTTTGTGACCTTGGAGGAGCAGGGGCTGGGAGAAAAGTGTCTCCCATCTTGACAGTCTTCTGCTTTCTGAATGTCAGGCCTTCTGTGGAAACCAGGATCCCTCCTCGTATATCAGTCAGGGTGGGGCCATTACCTTTCAGTAACAAATGGCCGATACCCCACCTAATCTCCCCAGTCTCCCCTCCATTCCATACAGACTGTAACTGAGGACTCTGGCATTTCTTTTCAGCAGAAGGGCCCATGGAGAAGGCTGGGCAGGTACTGATCTGAGGGCACTCCCAGCAGGTGAGATTAAAGGACTTCTGGTAGGTGAGTCCAAGACAGGAGGCCACTTCCTAAACCATGAGCCACTTCTAGGATCTGTTTCTAAGGCAGATGTGGAAACTAGTTGGGTAAAATAAGTACCGTTTCGTCATTCTTCCTAGAATCCTGGAAGGAATGTTAGCAACCCAATGGACCCACTCGCTTCTGAGTGTCAGAGTAGCTTCTGGGTAGGCACCCAGAGTGAGTGACACCCCAGCCGGGACACCCTCCAGACAAGGAAGGACGGACAGGTCTTGAGATGCCCTGCTCACCCCAGACTCACCAAAGTCCTGCCAGGATCCTCAGCAGCAACCACCACCACCCCACCCCTGCAGGGCTACTGCTTCTGGTTCTGGGGACCCAGGCATTAGAAGACAGGTATTAGAAGAAGGTATTAGACCCAGGTATTAGAAGACAGGTGAAGAAAGCCCATGTGTTCACACCCCGTTGTTCCCCTCCAGAGCGATAATTATTCATAGTTTAAAAAAAAAAAAAACCCGCAGGTTGTGAGCAGGAAGAAACTGTGAATCCTGCCCCATTTCCACATAACATGAACGATGAATTCAAGGCCTAGAGATGAAAATCAGAAATGCTTCCCCGTTCATATTAGTCCCCAACCTCTCCATGCCAACACATATCATAATCACACGGGCCAGGTACATGCCAGGCACTGTGCCAGCCACGTTACATTCATTGTCTCACGTGAGGCCCTCTGTATGTAGGAACTGCTATCCCCACTTTACCGATACGCACACCGAGGCTCAGAGAAGTTAACTCGTCTAGACTCAAAGGGCTAAATGAGCAGCAGAAATTGGTGCCTGGCACCACTGTTCTGGATTCCAAAGCCTGGCTCTTAGCCATCTATAATAACCTCCCCATGATATTTATACCATACATACTAGTTTCCTGTGGCTGCTATAACTACCACCAACTTGGAAACTTACAACAACAGAAATTCATTCCCGCATAGTTCTGGAGGCCAGAAGCCCAAGATCAAAGAGGCTCCAGGTTCACATCCTTACCTCTTCCAGATTCCAGTGGCTGCTGGCTGGCATTCTTGGCTTGTGGCTGCATCCCTCCGATCTCTTCCTCCTGTGGCCACATCACCTTCTCTTCTGTTTGTGTTAAGTCTGCTTCTGCCTCCCTCTTAAGAGGATACTGTGATTGCACTTAGAACCCATCCAGCTAACCCAGGAGACTCTCCACATCTCCAGAGCTTTAACTTCATGACACCTGCAAGAATCTTTCCCAATAAGGTCATTTACAGGTCTCAGTGATTAGCACATGGGTATCTTTTGAGAAGCTGTGTTTCTGTTTACCACACCATATGTGCCCATTCTTTCCCTAATTTATTCCTTCACAGACCTTAATTGTCTGTATTGGACATTGTGCTAGAAGCCAGGAGCTAGAAAATCAAGAGAGAAATGACCTAGTCCCTGCCTTCATGGACCTTGTGGCCACTGTGTCAACTTTCATACCTACTTCCCAGATGTTCTTGTGATAAATAATAGGAGTAAGAGATATCAGGACAAGTCACAATACCTGGCACTAGGGCACTGCTACCTGCACCATTCTTCTGATATTTCCATGTATTAGATCACTTGACCCTCACAGTCTTATCCCTACCTCCCTGCACAGAATGCTATAGCAGCCCAGGGGAAAGTGAGCCAAGGTAGGGGTGGGGTGTGATCAGGGAAGGCTTCCTGCAAGAGGTGCCATTTCCATGGAATCTGGAAGTATGAGAGTTGGCCAAAGGAAGTGGGATGGGGAGAGGATAGGATTGAGGTGTCCCAGAAAGAGGAAGACAGAGGGAGCTTAGATGCTTTTGGCTATGGGGAGGAGAAATAGGAGTCAGGGAGGACTCCCCAAAGAAGGGACTTTTGAATTTTGGGTGACCTTGTTTTTTGGGAGAAAAGCCATAAATCTGGTGTGGGCTTTGAGCTTGGGTCACCTGGGATTTGTTCATGCTCAGGTCTGAGGCCCCTCCTCTGTCAGCTGAGATCTTTCAGCTTCCCTGTTCTCCTCTTTTGGGGAATTTGATGCAGGGAGAGCTCTGAGAGGCATTTCTACAGCTTCCAAAACGGGGTAACCCAGCCCTGCCCACTTCCCTTCTGTCCTGAACCTCTTGGGAGGGAGAATCAGAGAAGCCATATGGCAGCCCCCGAGCAGGGTATATTCACATTTGAGCAGGAAGACCACAGAGGGGGAAAGTGAGGTCCAGGAAGAGAAGCCACACAGCTCATGCCAGAACTGGGCCTCACTCTAGCCTCCCTGACTAGGTTCCTACACTGCTCCTGGCTCCTGCAGATGATAGGGTAGGTCCCCATCTCCTCTAGGCAGGGGCTTTCTCCTTGCCTGGAGATGAGGAACAAGAAGTGACTAAGATACATCCTGCCCTGGAGAATTTCCCAGCATGCCCATGGGGGAGATGGTCAGCCCACCAGAGAATTACAGAACTAAGTCAGCATCTGGAGGAAGGAACCAGAGATCAGAGTAACAGGCAAAATGGAGTGCTATCAGGGAAGGCTTCCTAAAAGAGGAAACCTCCGAACTGAGCTGGAAACAAGTTGGGGTGGATTCAACCAAGACCTGCATTTGGGCTGGGTGCAACTAGTGCTACAAGGGCCCGGCATGCTGAGCAACAAGAAGGAGGAGAGGAGAGCCAGGCCAGGTTCTGCAGAGCCGGGGGCAAGACTGGGAGCCCGAGGAGCAGGGTCTGGGAGCTAAGTAGGGCTGGGAGGAGGCTAAGGTACAGCCCTGGAGGCTGCCATCAGCCCCAGGGCCAAGACTGTCCCGGTTCTCAGCTTGAGGGTCCAGGGTGCAATAAAGGGGTGAGCATGGGAGCCCAAGGGAAGGGAGGGAACCTCCCCAAGATGCTGGGCGGCCCCCGGGCAGGCCTGGTGGGCAGTCCTTGCTCTTCCTTCCTCCTGACTGCTCTGTCTTCCCTTATCCGCTCCTGTCCCAGGGTCCCCGCTCCCGCTCTCCCGGCCCTTGCCCAGCCCGGAGCTGGCCCTGAGTTCTGCAGGGGAGGCCCGTGCGGACCTAAACCTGGAAACCGTTGTTTAAGGGGCAGCACAGAGGAGCGGAAGAGTAGAGGGTCTAGCTCCATTCCGCTCCAGACTGGCTAGGAATCCTGACCTGGCCCCCCGCAGGCTTGAGTGGCCTAGGCTAAGTAGTTCAACCTGAGTCTCAGCTTCCTCTGCGATGAGTGGAACAAGTCCAGGGCGCTAATATAGGAACCCCCTAGGACAGACTGAGCGCTCAGCACCGCCGGCGCCCACAAAGGGCGCCGTGAGCGGGGAGGGGTTGGCGTCTGCTGGGGGGCTGAGGTGGGGGAGAGGCGGCTGGACCCCAGCGCGGGTGGTCCGGGGGCGGCTCGGGCTTCCTCGCAGACGCCTCCAAGCAGAGGCGGGGCCTTGGGGCCGCCCTGGGTTTCCGGGCGCGGGTCGCACACCCACCCTCCCGCTCTCTAGGGGACGGGACAAGCTCGGAGCCGCCCAGGGACCCCGAGCCTGGGGGCGGCGGTGGCGAGGCCGCGCGGGCGGCCGCCCTCGGAGGCGCGCGGCTCCTTTTGTCTGCAGCCTCCCGCTCCCCCGCCCGCCCCGAGCCGCGGGGCTGCGGCGCCGCTGCTGACACGGCTCGGCCGCCGCCGCCACCGGGCGGAGGCTGCGCGTCGCAGCGCCGGGCGGAGGGCGCGCGGCGATGGCGGCGGCGGCGGCGGCGGCGGCCGCGGCGCGGGGCGGGCGGGCGCGGGGCTCGGGCTAGCTGCGGGGCCGGCCCGGATGGCGGGCGGCGCGGGCTGGGCGGGCGCACCCGCGGCTCTGCTGCGCTCGGTGCGCCGCCTGCGCGAGGTGTTCGAGGTGTGCGGCCGCGACCCCGACGGCTTCCTGCGCGTGGAGCGCGTCGCGGCGCTCGGACTGCGCTTTGGCCAAGGCGAGGAGGTAAGGGCCCCGCGGCGGGGGCGTCCGCGACCCAGCACCCCCACCCCAGGCTTCCTCGCCCTTTCACCTGCCCGCTCCTAGTCCCCGGCGGCGGCGGCGGCTGCAGCCCGGAGGGATCCCGCCGGACCTGAGGACTTCGAGCCCCGGGGCTTCCCCGCCCTGTCGGACCCTCGCTTTCCACCCTCGCTTTCCACCATTCGCGCGGGTGCTGCGAGTGTCACGCATCACGCCCCGGGGGGTGGGGGCTTCTCTGCCCACCTTGCTTACCCCGGGCCCTGAGGGTCCCTCTAACCATTCTGCAGCCTACTCGGTGGAAGGGGCGAGGGGAACCGTCAGATCCTAGCTCCGGGACCCCCTCCCCTGCCTACCCTGCGGAGACCGCGATGCAGAGGTCCGTGTGCAGGAATCCCAGGCCGGGGGCCGGGGGTGGGGGCGGGATGGGGTAGGGGGGAGGCAAGCGCCCCACTGGGCCTGGCCGAGGGGAGCAGAGGACAACTAGGGGCGCTCTACCGCCTCGCCTCCTTGACTGCACCCAGCCGGCCTGGAATCTAGCGGGAGGGGTCTGCCTTCGGCCTTTCTGGTTTCTCAGCCTAGCGCCTGGTGACCACCCCCGCTCCCCGCACCCTGCGGGCTCCGAGGGGCAGGCCTGGCTGGCAGCTGGCTGTGGCGGCTGCGACAAGCCTGCCACAGCCAAGCTGGGGGACAGCAGCTAAGCAGTGTCTGCAACGGCAGGGGGCGGGGGGCGCGCGGATTTTGGGGAAAGCAGGAACAGTGTTAGCAGGGCTGCAATCCGAGGGTGGGTGCTGCCAGTGGGGTGGGCAGAGACCAGTGCCCTCTCATGCCATGGAGCAGAGGTGGCCATGTGTGTGTGGTGGGGGCACCCTCCTGGCAGGAGAGCATCCCACACTCCTGCTGCTGCCCACTCTGAAATGGTCAGGGCATGAAGCCTTGAGTAGTGACTTTCCAAGGCCACCTGAGGCCTCTGGCTCTACATCGGCACTCCCTGGCCTTCTGTTCCGGGAACAGCTGGGGCCTAGCATTCCAGAACATGGGAGGAACCGGGCCTGGCTGGGTTGGATCCATGCCTCCCTGTCACCTGGCAAAGGGAAAGATGATAGATAATCGTCTTTTTGTGGCCTCTGGGCTGGGGCCGGGGCCTGGAGTCCCTGGGAGCAGTAGGTGGAAGAGGATGAGGCAGGTGTCAAGTCCGAGAACTCAGGTACCACGTGTGGGAGAGGCCCACTGCTGTCCACCTTTGGAGCCCAGGCTCTCCCTCTGCCAGAATCTGCTCAGGCCGCTTCCCTGCATACCCCCTGATCCTTCTTCCCAAAGGCTGATCTGACCCCTCCCATCCTTTGAGGTAGGCTGAGCAGACCCCAAGCGTGGGGGGAGGAAGCTGCTGGCCCTGGCTGCAACTGGAGTCCCAGAGCTGTGGTCTCAGTGGTGGGAAGAGCTTCCCAGCAGGCTCTGGCAGGAGGCCACAAGGGTTCTGGGTGAGCCCCTCACCAGCCTCCCTTCTCCTGGAGCTGAACAGCTCCTCTTCTTTGCGCGACTGCCTCTTAACACTCAGGAGCCACACCTGCTTGTCACTTCGTCATCGTGGTTCTGCACGGGGACTCGTGGATCTCGCTTCTATGTGGCCGTCTTTAAATATTTGAAAGCAGCACTTCTGTCCCCTTCCCCCTCTCCCCCAGGCCAAGTACCCCCTATTCTTGAAGCCCCAGGCCATTTCCATAGGACCTGGCAGGGGCCAAACCTCTGGCTTCCAGCCCTGAAGCCACCATCAACAGTGTGACACTTTTCCTAGTAATAACATGGAGGGGCTGGACCAGGAGACCCCCGGGACTGTTCCAGCCCCAACGCATCACACGTAGCAGGTGGCTTGGAGCAAGGCTGTCTTTTGAGTGGTGCCCTCAAGTTAAGTTTCTGGCCACTGAAATCCCTTCTTTTTAAGCAACCCGTGCCAAGCCAGGATGCCCCTTCATCCTGGAGGAGGATCAGTGATTTTCTTTTAAATGTATTTGTTTATTTAGGGTCTTGGTTGTGCTGGGTCTTAGTTGTGGCATGCGGATCTTTGATTTTGCTTGTGGTACGCAAGTTCTTTATTTGTGGCATGTGGGATCTGGTTCCCTGAGCAGGGATCGAACCTGTATCTCCTGCATTGGGAACGCGGAGCCCTGATTTTTCTTTTAAAAACATAATTTTCTATCATTACAGAATCAGTTTATATGCACTGTGGGAACAGAAATATGGACAAGCAAAAACCAAAGTGCCATGTCCCCATCCCCCAGGTAGCCCCACTGTGACACCTCTCTCACATCCTTCCAGAGCTGTTTCTATGCTTATATGTAAATTTTCTCCATAAAATGAGGTCATGCTGTGCATACTGTCTTGTAACCTGATTTTTTCCCAGTAAATGATCAGCACTTTTCTGCTCCAATAAATTCTCATCTTAATTGTTATGCATACCTTATTCAAATTTCCCTATTTGGCCCCAAAAGACCAATCTGTGCTGTTTTGTTCAAACCACTTTCCTCACCAGACCCATGCACTGCATCCAGTTGTTCTGACCTCTTGGTCTTTCTTACTTTAATGCAGTTCTTTTTTTTTTTTTTTTTTGAATTTGAATAATCCTGACTTGTTGAAGAGATCAGGCCTGTTGTCTGTGTCAGTAATTTCTTGGATCTAAACCTGTAACTTGGACCTTGTTCCTGTTGAATTTCATCTTGTTCATTTCATCCTGTTGTAACAGACAATAGAGAGAATTTATTGAGGAGGCCAAAAAGTTCATTTGGCTTTTTCCACGTGATGTTACAGAAGAACCCGAATGAACTTTTTGCCTACCCAATACAATCCTACATTTGTCACTCAGATGCTGTGCTGCCTACTGGTTGGAGAAGTGGGTGCTTTATGTCTCAATCTCCCAGGCTGGTTGTAAACCCAGGCAGGACCACGGACAGAGCCTTGTAGGGGTGGTTCTGCTCACGTGGTGTTAAGAACTGAGATCCACAGAATTACGGCTTTCAGCCCTGCCCTCTGCACACCAAATTCACACGTGCACACCTGTTTTGCACTACAAAAATAGGAATGTCATTTCCCCTTCGAAATGCTATGTTTTCTGACAGTTTCTATCTCATTTGTTTAAAAATCACATAGAAACCTTGATTTCCCAAATCCCCAGTGCCGTAGAGTGGATTACTATTGTTCATTAGAGATGGAGTTCAGTAAATTTATCAGAGCTGATTATCCATATTTTATCAGCTACACCCAGAAATACCAGGGACACCAGAATCAAATGCTTAGCAAAAGTATGCTAAGTTGCAGAGTATAAAACAGATATCCATGAGGCCATATTGATATCAATAAGTGATTTAATAAATGAATAAACAAATACTAGGAGAGTCTCCTGTGCAGAAATTAAAATATTGTATGTAGATAATTCTCCATCAATGAGGTGGAGCATAATCCCCCACCCTTATAAGTGTCACATATGCATAATGACACCCTCTAAAGAGCACAGTGTGGAAAGAGGGGAAAAGGCCAACTCTTCAGTGGAGAATCCCGACACACGCTGCCTCAGCTGGGTCACCAAGGTCAACATCAGCCGTGATAAGTCATGTAGATATTAGTAGTATGTATCCTTCATACAGTGTGATGGGAGAGGAAATTCACCCCTGCAATCTCCCTCCCAAACCCCTCACCCTGGTCTAGTCATGAGGAAATGTCACACAAACCTCAATGGAGAGACATTATTCTACATAGCACCTGCTTAGTCCTGCTCACATCTGTCTAGTTCATCAAAACCAAAGGAGGTCTGAGAAACTGTCGTAGCCAAGCAGAATCTAAGGAGACACGACAACTGAATATAATGTGGTGTCCTGGATGGGGCCCTGGAACAAGAAGTTTGAGTAAAAACTTTACTTAATAATGATGTTATACATAATATCAGGTTGGCCTCTGATAGTCCCCTAATGTATTGACTTGGGACTCATAGTAGAAAAGAGAAGAAATTTTGATGGAAACATGAGTCATATGTGAGATATATAACTTGACATTTCTCAGAATGTAAGGATAGGGGCAGCGGGGAGGGGACCCAATACTGCCCCAGCCCTGGAAGTCTGTACCAAGTAGGAGTGTGACCTCTATGATGAGGATGAGAAAGGATGGCCCAGTGCCCTGAACTCCTGTTGACTTCTCATATCTTGCTTTTGTTTCTAACCTCCCTAGGTCTTTGTTTTCTCATCCATAAAATGGGAGTGATAACAAGCCCCATTCCATAGCATTATCGTGGGGCTTGAACACGTTAGTACACCTAAAGCGTTCAGTGTCTGCATGGAATAGGCCCGCTGTCAGAATTGCTGCTATTCTTATTTTTTTGTAAACACTTGCTAGCATCTTTGAGAGGCTGTTCTAGGCTGAAAGGCTCTTGGGGGATTGAGGTCCAGATCTATGAACAGTCCAGATCCTTGTCCAGCTCTGAGCTTCTGGCTCTGAGCTGCACCTGTAAACGGAGGTATCTCAGGTCACATTCAGGTGCTCCCCCATATAACTTGGTGCAGGCAGGAACACCCATGTTCATGGGTCCATTGGTGTGGGGTTGGGAGGGGGTTCTACCCAGCTCTGGTGGGAGTATGCGTGTGTTGGGGGCTGGGGAGTGTTGAGGGCAGGTGCTCCTTTGCCTCCTGCTGCAGTGGCCCCCAGTGGTCATCCCCACCCCAGGGCCCGGAGCAGTCCCACCAGGTTGAGCACAGAAGGGGAGGCTGACAGCTGGCTGGGGTTGATAGTTAGAGGTGGATGAACCCGATCTGGAGTGGAATGGAAGGCAAAATGCCCATTGGCCTGGAAACAGTGAATGTCATGCCTGGATGAACCGCTGTCCTCAACATGATTGGGTGAATGCTCTGAAATTTTTATAGGGTAGTCTTAATGGAAATACCTTTCACATTTGGTGGTTGTCAATACATGTGTCCAGGATTTAAAAAAAATTTTTTTTCATTAATATCTTGCATACCTATTATATGCCAGAACTCCTCCAGGCACCAGGACTCAGGAGTGACCTGGAATTTACATGGGGGAGGGGCTGGAAAGGAAACTGGCAAAGGAATGGCAATTACTGTCTGGTGGAGTCAGGTACTA
Source organism: Muntiacus reevesi (assembly GCF_963930625.1). Classification (NCBI taxonomy): domain Eukaryota; kingdom Metazoa; phylum Chordata; class Mammalia; order Artiodactyla; family Cervidae; genus Muntiacus; species Muntiacus reevesi. Next base: position 43,256,892 of record NC_089266.1, read on the forward strand.
GGAAGAATCAGAAAGTACTGAGACAAGAAGATTTTTGCCCTTAGAATGACCATGGACAGCCTCTTCTCTCATAGACGGACATTTAGATGGAGCCTGGAATGAAGTGGGGGTTGTGCCTTGTAGAGATCTGGAGAAAGCTGATCCAGGCAGAGGCAGGAGGGGTCCCGGGGGTTAGAGGCACAGCAAGAGGAGTGAAGGGAAGGGGCAGGGCTGGGCAGGGTGACCTGTGGGGAGGCTGTCCCTCCATCCACATGAGACTTGCTGGAGGCGTGGAGCTAGGGCAAAGCAGCAGAGATGCACTTGCAATTGAATAATAGAGCCCATTGGAAGTGGGTGTGAGAGGAGAGAATTTGGAGAATTCGGAGGTGGCCATTTCATGGATGAGAAAGACTGAGGCAGGAGGCAGGTTGGGCAAGGAGTCAGGAGTTCCAAGCTGGCCTGTGAAACCCGCGATGCACCTGGCGTCCCAGTGGGCTCAGATCTGAGTTTGGATGGTGGCGGCAGCCCAGCGCCTGCCCCCCCCCACCCCAACTGGACTTAGCTGGTTTTACAATTTGATCTCTCACTTTCCACAGAGGCCGTTGGGTCTGGCTAGGTCTTTCTGAAAGAAGTGAAAGCCCAGGTTATTTAAAAGGTGCTTATTATGATGGACAGACCTCAGTTTCCATCTCTGTAAAATGGGAGTCAGAAGTCCTCTTTTGGGCCTGTTTTGAGGAAAGGAGATGATATATAAAGGCCAAGCGCGGCAACTGTTGGCACGGGCTCTCTCACCCACCTGCTCCGTGAGCCGTGTTGGCGCCCCTGCTGCTCTCAGCCTCTGGAAGGCATCTCTGGCCCCTTTTTAACATCTGGTACTTTTCCGGGTTTGGCCTCCTTTGTGCAAGGGCCAGAGTTGCTCCTGCAGCCACTGGTGACCCTGTGGACAGAGTGGGGTGAGGGAAGGGTGGGTGCTGATGGCCTCCATACTTCTTATTCCCTTTCATCCCCACCATAGCCCTGAGGATCGGAGAGGTGGAATAAGTTGCCCAGGGTCCCGCAGTTGTTGGTGGAGCTGGGATATGAACCCAGGTCTGTCTGATTCTAAAACTGCCTCCTTAGCTGCCTGCCACGGGGAGTTCCAGGTTCAAGTGCCAGGGGATGGGAAAATGATCAGATCTGAGTTTCACAAATTTGACATCAAATCTTCCAATCCGAGAGCTCCTCAGGCTTTCTAAATCTGGGATGGTCTGGGTTCCAGACGCAGAGCAGTGCCAGGCAGGGTCTATAAGTAGGTTTGTAATCCACAGGGCGGGCGAGCACTGCATGTAGGTGGGACTGCGGGCAATGTGCCACCCAGAAGATGCTAGGGAAGGCGGCAGGGACCAGCAGGAGCTGAGGTTTCAGAGCAGAGCAGACTGCCTGCAGCCTCACCCTGAATTATGCATCACCACCACTTCCTGTGCAAACGGTGATTAAAGAGCCCCGGGAGGCCAGTATTTCTCTGGCTGCTCCGGTTTCCTGCCTGGCGCCCTTCCGAGATCCTCTGCAGTCCCGGGCGGGGGTGTGGCAAGGGCAGGGCCCGGACATCAATCTGGACACCCCGCTAGCACCCAGTCCATGTTCCCCAGGTCTGAGCGGGGGCTGTGAAACGCCCTTCCCAGCCATGGAAGGCCCGTGACCCCTCTTGCTCTCCAGCCACTCCACCTCTTCCTGGCGTCTCAGTTCAGAACAGACTGGCTTTTAGCGTTCTCCCCGTGCCATAGAGAAGTGTTTGGGAGCCCAGCCCTGGCATCAGGCGCACCTGGTTTGAGACCCAGCTCTGCTGCTTTCTAGCTGCATGACCCTGAGAGGTTACTTAACCTCTGTGCCTCAGTCTGCTTATCTGTAAAGTGGGATAACGTTACTGTTGTTCAGTTGCTGAGTTGTGTCTGACTCTTTCCAACCCCATGGACTGTAGCCCACCAGGCTCCTCTGTCCTTGGGATTTCCCCAGGCGAGAATGCTGGAGTAGGCTGCCATTTCCTCCTCCAGAAGATCTTCCCCACCCAGGGATCAAACCCATGTCACTTAGTTCTCCTGTTAATGTGACTGTTACTGCCGCTAACTCTAGGTTTTCTGGATGGGCTGTTTCCATTCTTTTAGAGATCTTTTTGAGAACCTGGTCTGTGTCAAGTTTGATGTTGTCAAACTGAACTTGGGTCCACTTGCCCCCTTGCAGTAAATCTCCTGACACCCAGGCTATGTTGAAAGAAATTGCAGTGTTTGTTGAAGGCGCCAAGCAAGGAATCAAGGCAGCTAGTGCTCAAAAGGCCTCAACTCCCCACTGGCTTTCAGGGGGAGATTTTTAAAGACGGGGTCAGGGAGGGCGTTGCACGCACAGTGCGTGATCAGCTCATGAACACTCTTCTGATTGGTTGGTGGTGAGGTAATCAGCAGTCAACATCATCGATTTTCTGGTTCCACCTGGTCTGGGGTCTACGTGCTTGTGGTCAGCAGGTATTTATCTTCTTCCGCTTGGTGGAGGTTTCAGTATCTGCAGAACAGGTCAGGGATGTGGCTCAGAATGTTATCTGAAGCCTTTGAGGAAGAACTAAAGGTCCTTGATTTCGCTTAACGGCTAAACTGTTATTGTCTTGCTTGACTTGTTTTCCTTTGTTTCTGCCTTTTCTCACTTCTCTGGCAGATATGGTCTTTGGAACTCAAGGAAAACCTCAGAGGCTAAAAGTTTTCTACAGACAAGAGGCAGGTGAGGACATGGGGGATGATTGGTCCTGGGAAGGCCCCATAGGGTCCTGCTCAGTTATAATGCAGAAGGACACACAGGTGGCGAGGTTAGGACTCCTACCCTGAGGAAGGGAGCTTCTGCGGGGGACCAAGGCTCTAAGAGAGATATCTCGGTTACCAGCTGCGAGAAGGGCAGGGCTGGTGGCCTCTTCAGGTGTACCTGGGGCGTGAAGACAGTAGACATGCTCTGCCTGGAGATGGGAAAGGCTTCCCCGAGGTGATGCTGGGCCTGAGTCTTTTATTTCCTTTCAAAGATTTCTTTCTTTATTTATGGCTATTCTGGGTCTTCTCTAGCTGTGACAAGCGGGAGCTGCTCTTCACTGCGGTGTGCGGGCTTCCCATCGAGGCGGCTTCGCTTGTTGCAGACACAGGCTCTAGGTGTGCGGGCTTTAGTAGTTGCAGCTCACAGGCTCTGGAGCGTTGCCTCAGTAACTGTGACGCAAGGGCTCAGTGGTCGCTTGGCGTGTGGGATCTTCCCGGATCTGGGATTGAACCTGTGTCCTCTGCATTGGTAGGAGGATTCTTTACTACTGAGCCAGCAGGGAAGCCCCTGGACTTGAGTCTTGAACAGGGTCCCCCAGAGTGGAAGGGAAGGATGGCTGAAGGATAACTTGTCAGGAGAGGGTGAGTGAGAGAGGGGAGGGGCTGACCAGGCAGGTGAGGACAGGGTGGATTTTATCCCGAAGGAGGAAGCAAAGGGTGAGCCGGCTCTGTTGTGTTTCAGACAAGCCCATCTGGAAGTCAGGTGAAAGTCACTCAGTCATGTCCGACTCTTTGCGACGCCATGGACTGTACAGTCCATGGAATTCTCCAGACCAGAATACTGGAGTGGGTAGCCTTTCCATTCTCCAGGGGATCTTCCCAACCCAAGGATCGAACCCAGGTCTCCCGTGTTGCAGGCGGATTCTTTACCAGCTGAGCCGCCAGGGAAGCCTGGAAGTCGGGTGGGGTGGGGGAAAAGAGACCGAGTCGGGAGGCCTGTGTGCCTCCCGTTCAGGGACATGGAGAGGGGCATTCGGGCTGATGGAGCGAAGGGGAAGGCCAGAGGGCAGCTGCTGGGCCGTTTGTAGGCCCTCACAGCACAGAGCTGGGACAAACGGGACAGCGCATCTTTTCATGGGTAAGAGTCCTGTGTGACCGCGCCTAGGTGAGTGGGTGAGGGGGTCTGAGCTCAAGTGCAGGTAATACCGGTTGGAGGATGCTCACACACATGAGCAGCTCCTGGGGCTCATAGCCCTGCCTTTACTGTCAGGATTTCCCACAAGGGCAGCTGCTCTTTATTTTAAAGACAGAAAAGTTGCAAATATTGTTGTCGATTTATAAACAACTCTAGAGGACAAGGAAGTTAGCGCTCAACTGTGTTTCTAGATCTCAGGTCCACATCCTGTCCTTAGCAGTCACCCACGTGCATTTGTGAGCCGTTCTGGCTCATGCAACATCCACCTGATGATATTTGCTGTGTCTGAGTCCCAGACAGAGCCACGTCACCTCTCTGCTTAAACCTGGGCCAGGATTGAGCACCCCTGGTCACTACTAATATCCCCACTGTGTTCCACCCAGGGGGAACCTGGCTGGCTGGTCAACCCCTCAACCCCTGACACTACAGCAGCTTTTTCCAGGCCCAGCCCCTGAGGTGATGTGAGCAGGGTGGAGGCCAAAAGGTGCAGTGATCCCAGGGAGTGGAGGTGGGGGTGAAGAGGGAGGGGTCCTGGGCACCCCCGAGCCTGCAGGGCGTGCTGGATTGGACCTCCCTCAGTACCACTGTCCCAGCCTGGGTGGGCCCTTCCCAGCAGTTGGCAGCAGTTGGCTGCCAGCCAGAGGATTGGCCTGTGGTATAGACTTCTAAAACCCCAACTCTGAGTGGGCATGACCAGGGGACGCCTGCTCCCTTGTGGATGGAATCGAAAGCCTGTTTGCCCACTCAACTGGCCACAGCCATTTGAACTTCTGGCCATACTTCCTGGGGCCATGGATGGTCTTTGTTTCTCTCTGTGTCTGTCCCCTCCCCTTTCCCTTTGCTACCTCCTGATTGACTGAATATCAGCCCCTCTCTGAGGCGTGAGGGTCCCCATCAACACTGAGTATTAGTTCAGATTTGTTTTCCAGCTTAATGAGTGTATAATAGGATTTCAAACTCGTTTAAATTTTCATTTTTAATTGCTAATGCGACCTTGCATTTTTTTCCATGTTACTGTTTATTCTTGGTATTTCCTTCTGCATAAACTGTTATGTCCATCTCTTTTGAGCACTTATCAAGAGGAATTTTTATTTTGATCTTTATATTTTTAAATCAGTTCTTTGTATTTTTAATATCATTTATCTTTTTTTCCTTATTCTGTTGCTTTTTCATGTTCATTTCATTCTGTTTCCTGCATTTGAATATTTCTGTTTTCAGTTATATCATATCTTCCTTATTTCTAATTATATTTATCACTTTTTAGTTGTTAGGCACTTATTTTCCATCTCTAGCAAGAATACATAAGCTATCTTGTTTATAACCCCCAATTTATGAGAATATTTGACTTTTACTCATTTGGAATTTATCATGAGGCTCATCTAACATTTGGTTCTATTAATAGTTTGAATTTATTTCTAAACTAGAACTGAATTGCATTGTTTCTTCTTTCTATTTCTTTTCCTCTTGCTTTGTTTTGAAAATGTTCAAACACAGTTGAAGGAATGGTCCGATAAACATACTCTTCATCTAGATTCACTTGCTTTCTGTCACATTTGCTTTTTCTTTATTTATTTTGTCACTGATAATCTGTCATCTCTCTCCTTTCATGTTGCTTTGCAGAAGCATTTTAAATAAGCAATGACGTCTTGACATTTTCCCCATAAACACTTCAGAATGTAGGGACGAGGACAGTCTCCTGTCTAAACAAGAGCCACCATCACACCTAGGACTTAATGTTATATCAAATTTTCCCAGTTGTCCTCAAAATGTCGTGCCTAGCTCCCTTTTGTTTTGATTTAGGATCCTCAAGGATCACATACAGCATCTGGTTTGTCCTATGCCCATTTCATCTCCCTGAAGTCAGTACTATCTCTGATTTTCTTTGCTCCTATAACCAGCATTGATGTTTTCTGCCAGGTTCAAGGCCAGTTGTCCTATGGGCTCTGCCATAGCCTGGATACATCTGATTGTTTCCTTGCACTTTTGGCAAGAAGAGTTGATGGCGTGTGCTCCTCAGAGCAGCACATGAGGGGTCACATGATGTCGGTTTGTCCCATTAACTGGTGATGCTGAGTTTGACCAGTTGGGTGAGGCTGCATCTGCTTGATCTCTTCTGTATAATGGTGCTTTTCTCCTTTATAATTAATAAGTAATTTGTGGGATGATACCTTAGACAGTGTAAATATTTGGTTCTCTCATAACTTTTCACACAGTGGTTTTAGCATTCTTGTTTTAGAGCTTATTTGTTTTTTATTTTTGGTTGCACTGGGTCTCTGTTGCTGTCTGGGCTTGCCCTAGTTGCGGACAGCGGGGGGCTCCTCTCTGGGTGACGTCCCAGGGCTCCTCAGCGCTGTGGCTTCTCTTGTTGCAGAGCACAGGCTCTGGGGCACAGTCGTGGTGCTCAGGCTTAGTTGCTCTGTGGCAGGTGGGATCTTTCTGGACCAGGGATTGGACCGGTGTCCCTTGCATTGGCAGGCGGATTCTTGTCCACTCTATCACCAAGGAAGTCTGATTTTAACATTCCTTGATGCTCCTGGCCCACATAAATTACACTGGTAGCTGCAAAATGGTGGTTTTTCTGTCATTCCTTCTAGATATAGAGGTTGTTCTATAAAAAAGATCTTTCCTTCACTCCCTTTCCTGAGTGTAGCTATGGACTGATGGATGCTTTTCTTTCCCATGTATTATAATCTGTTACCATTGTTATTCTTTTTGATGCTCAAAGATTTTTTTTGTCTTGTTTTTAATGCAGCATTGTAAAATTTTGGTCATTATTACTTGGTATATTTTAAAATTGAGAAAAGTCAACCATCGTTACCTTTTTAAAAAAAAAGAGCTCTCTGATTCTTCACCATTTATGGATTTTTTAAGTATATAAACACATTTTCAATTTCTTTAATTGGTATTGCATTAAGCTTATTAATTTAAAGAATATCACCATCTTTATTATATGCTTAGTTCTCCCAGTAGTGGCAAAATATTAACATTAAAAATAAATGTCTTAGAATTAGGCTAAATGAGTGTTTAATATTTAATGTGCTTGGTTACTACTGAGAATGAGATAATTTTTTCCAGTGATTTTTTTTTTTTACTAGCTGCATGTCACAAGTATATAGGAATGCAGTTGAGGAACTCAGTTATTACTTATAGTACTTTTTCTGGTTGATTTCTTGGTATTTTTCTAGGTAAGCAATCATGTCATCTTCCAAAAGTAATGATTTCATTATGTCTTCTTTTCTTGTTTTTATGAGTGTAATGACTTTTCCTTCTGAGATGGGACCCACACCCATTTCTAAAACTATTTGGTTTTATTATTATTATTGTTATTATTATTGGTCTGACCTTGCAGCATGTGGGATCTTAGTTCTCAAGTCAGGAATCGAACCCAAGCCCCCTGCAGTGGAAGCGTGGAGTCTTAACCACTGAACCACCAGGGAAGTCCCTAAAACTAGCTGATTGTATATCAACTATATTAACTATATTTCAATAAATTTTTTTTAAAAGGACAATTGTATAATGTAAAAAAAATAAAACTAGTTGGAACCTGCCTGGGCCCTGGAGACATGCCCCTGAGGAGGGCTCGGGAGAGGCTGAGTTGTAAGTTAAGAACAGGCTGGGGTGGGTGCCTGAGCTGCAGCTGCTCTGGGTGGTCTCACGACAGTGGCCCAGAGGCAGTGCCGCTGAGACTGCTGTTGCTCCAGGAGCGTGTCTAATGCAGAGGGAAGGGGCTAGCAAGAGGTGGTCAGGTGTCTAGGCCGGGGACCAGCAGAGGATGCCAGCCTCCAAAGGCAGGGAAACGAGACGGAAGCAGCGCACCAGTGGGATGGACAGTTTGAAACTTGCTGGGCACAGATGACCACAGAGCTGGTGCTGGGAGCCAGACCTGGCTGGTGGGCTGAGGGGGGTGTCCCTTGTCCTCTGCTCTGGTCTTGAACTAGTTGGTGGAGCCACTCGGTATAAGGGTTGGTAGGGGTGGAGAAGCAGAAACCCAGCATCCTTTTCTTGTTATCCTTTTCAAATGGAGTGGCTGTTACTCAGTACCGTTGAGTGTAACATTGGTACCTGGGTTTAGGTTTATCATCTTTAGCACGTTACTGAAGACCAAAGACCACCTTCTCTCTGTCCCATTTTTTTCCCCTTTGGCTGTGGCCACACAGCTTGTGGGATCATAGTTCCCTGACCAGGAGTTAAAACCTGGACCACGGCAGTGAAAGCACTGAGTCCTAACCTCTGGGATGCCAGGGAGCGTTCCATTCTTCTTCCATGAGAGTATAATTCAAGATGGTAAATTGTACCACGTGTCTTCCCAACATCTTTTCAGTGTTTTAATGATGTTTGCTATTTTCCCAATCAGGGCAAAGAATTACGCCTGGAAGCGGGGGAATCTGTGATGGGCCAGGAATGGGGAGGGGTAGTTCCCCAAAGGCAAGTAAGGCGCACCTGCCAGGTGAGGGTCAACCTGGCATTGGACCAGGTGAAACCGCAGGTGTGTGGGTCCACCCCACCGTGCAGCCTGCCCGGTAGGGTCGGGAGGCTGTGTGGGAGGTGGTGTTGCTTTCTGTGGTTCTCTTGGGAGACAGAATGTGAGAGCTCCTTCAAAATTCCCAGGAGAAGTGACGGTTGTGGCAGAGAGGATGTGGGGGTAGGAACATCCTAGACGCGGCAGCCCCTTCTGCCCATTTCTGGCCCCTGGGGGTCAGGACTCCAGGAGGGCCAGCCAGCTTCCTTTCTAGAAGATGCTTAGTTCTGAAAGGTCTCTGGGAGATCCCACTGGACATCTCCTCTCTGCAGAGGTGCAGTCAGTACTGGGCACTGCACCCCAGGAGCTGCCTGGCAGTGGGGGCTGGACGAGTGGGCCAGGGTACCTTCTGTCTCTAGGTACCGCCGTGCGTCACCCACCTCCGTCACCCATCATTTTGCTGTGGAAATAGCCCCTTTAACATCCTGCACAGAGAGAAACTCTGACGGTGGCAGCACCCAAAGCAGGGGGTTGGAAGAGCCCTAAGTTTGAAGAATCTTGGCCCTGTAAAAAGAGGGCATCCTGTCAAGCAAGTTTGGAAAATCACCTACTTGCCCCTCGCAGCAGTTCTGTTAAAAATTCTGACTTGCGCCCAGGATGTCTCCAAGTTGTTGATCTCAGAATCCTTTTTTCATGGTACTCCTTGACATACCCTAAGCAATGCCCTCCTGGTGAGCTTGGGCATGGGTTCAGTCTCCCTGGGTTCTGTTTGCTTGCTTAGCGAAACTGGGGCCCTCGCCCCCATCCTGCGCACCTCACGGGGGCGGTGATGGGAGGGGCTGGGCCGTGTTAGTCCCTGCTGTGCCCATTGGCCCGAGAGGCAGCCGGACACAGTGACCAGACCGTGGTCGAGCCTCTTGGTGTCTCCAGCCCCTAACCGGGCCTGGTCGTCAAAGTGTGGGGTAAACAGCCACGAATCCCATGGAAATAGACGGGATCCTGGAAGTGGCGCCCTCGGGCTCCAGGCACACGTGGGTTTCAGGTCCCCCTGCCGGGGCCGCAGGCTGTGCAGCTCTGCTGAGATCCTTGTGTTTTCTTCAAGGGAGAGACCCATGTAGGCAACACATCGCCCTTGCCCTGTGGCTACCACAGGCATCTGCCTGACCCCCACCAGGCAACAGAGAGGGCACTTGGTTCACGTGGGGCACTTAGGCTGATGGGGCGTCAGCAGCATACACCCACATGGTATTTATTTTTAATTCATGTATTTTTAATTGAAGGATAAGCGCTTTACCTTACTGTGTCGGTTTCTGCCATACATCACCATGAATCAGCCATAGGTGTACCTATGCATGGTGTTTATTTTTTGCCAAGTTCTCCAATCCATAATCTCTGTGGGTCCCCACAGGAACAGAATGAGGTGGGGTCTGCCAGCTCCATCTCACAGGCCAGAACCCCAAGGCTTAGCGAGGTCAGGGTTCGTCCGGGTGAGTGAGCGACACGGCTGCGTTTCTCCTCGGCCTGATTCAGAAATTCCACAGTGAGGCTCTCGGGACTCACGGTCTTTCTCATTTGCCACCTTCTGTTGTGCTGACAGCAACAACACGGAAATTTCTGGCTGAAGCCCCCTGTTTTGTTATTTCAAGTAGCTAAACCTCGATTCACTAGAAGATAATGAATGAGATGTTTCCTGGTAGCCCCATTTTCTGGGTAACAGAGGGCTGGCAGGAAGGCATTTCTTTTTGACTTGAATTGTCTGTGCGGGGTTGAGGGGTACAGCCTGGGGCTGAGTTGGGGTGATTGGACCCAGGAACTGGGTCAGTACTGGAGGGTGGGGGTAGGATGGATGGGAAAGGTGTGTGGTGGGGGAATCAGGGAACCACAGCCTGGGGGGAACGCTGGAGTGGCACAGGGTTCTCAGCTCCCCTGGGCCAGCACGCCCCTTTGATGAGCGACCATTCCCATTAAACAAATAAATGGAATGGACCTAAAACCAACCAAAGCCATAGAGGGAACTGCACCTTTCAGACTATTCTGAGGATCAAAGATACCAACCGAGGGCCTAACGCCAAGGTCAGAACCAGTGGACACAACCTACACCCTCCCGGGCTCTTTGAGCCGATGCCCAACCCTCCCCAAACAGTGTCCCGGGACAAGTTCCTCTCCGCTTACCCCTTAAAGGGCGAGTTCCCTCCTGCCCCACCGGCCAGGAAACCTCCCCCGGGGCGGGATAGCCTTGGCCTCACCACCCACCTGTGTGAGGATTAGCCCACCTGTCCTCAGGCCCACCCCTGGTCTTCCTCCCGGCTGGCACCCTAGAGTCCCAAGTGGCACACAGACTGGCCTCGCTCTTGGACCCCTCCCTCCCAATCCTGGAAGGATCCTGAGAAGCCATCTAAAACCTCACTTCCTGAGAGGTCACCTGGAACCTCACCAGTCCGAGTGTCCATGGTATCAGCATCTCCCAGGAGCTGGTCAGAGATGTGGACTCTTAAGCCTGGCCCCAAGCCTTCCTGATCACAACCTGCATTTAAACAAGACGCAGGTGGGTCATAGCACCCTGAAGTCCCAGGCCCGGAGAGGGTACCTCCTGCATCTTTTCCATCCCACAAGAGGGCAGGTCTGTGTTTCCATCTCTTCTCCGCACACGGCTGGTACTGGCCCTGCCCATGGCGGGCACAGGCCGACTGAGGGAGGGCACCCATGGGGGCCTCTGCCCAGACCCGCGAGCCTCTCTGAGTCCTGGTCTCTGAAGCCCTCAAGGCATACATCACCCTTTGTGCGGGTGGCCACCCCCGTCCCTCATCCCAGACACGTTCCCTACATCTGCCACCATGGAGAGGAGTCAGGGTGCCTTCCCCTTTGTGCGGGTGGCCACCCCCGTCCCTCATCCCAGACACGTTCCCTACATCTGCCACCATGGAGAGGAGTCAGGGCTGCCCCGCCACCCTTGGAGACAGGTCAGTGTCACTAGTTAGAAATGGAGGGGACTCTCTTCTCGGCGTCCATTGGGCTTGGCAGGGAGACCTGTGGCTGAGTGCCCTGGGATCTGGATTTGTGGTCAGGGTAAGACCCTGGAGAGTCATCCCCAGCCGCTGAAGTCCTCCCAGTGCGCCTCAGGCTCCTCACCCCAAACTCCTCCTCCTTCTCGGGATCCTCTCAGGGACTGTCCCCATCATCCACCCAGAGCCCTGAGACGGGGCCTGCAAGTCTGCGCAACTCCTCCCTGCCCAAATCCAGCAAGTCCGGCCTCTGGCCTTTAAGCTCTTCCCTCTAGGCCTCTCTCTCCTTCCCCCACACAGCCCTGGTCTGCAGGCCTCCCATCTCCCTCCAGGCTGCCCTGTGAACTCTGGGCTCCTTCCCAAACCACAAAAATGCTTCGATGGCCCTCTCCTAAAGGGGAGAGTCTGATGGGTCCCAGCCCTGTTCCCCTCCCCCACTCATTGTCCTCCTGCTCTCCAGCCACACAGGGCAGCTGATGGTTCCCCAAGTCCTTCAGGCCCATCCTTGGCCCTGGCTGCCTTCTTCCTCCTCCCTGCCTTTGCTCACGCTGTTCCCCCATCACCATCCCCCCATCCAGCTGTGTGTTCAACTCTGCCGTCTTTTAGGGTCCAGCATAACTACCACCCCCTCCACGCCCTCTGTTTCCTCTTGGCTCCCACTGCTGAAGATCTAGGTAGTATAATAGCATTATAGGCTTCCCTGTTGGCTCAGATGGTAAAGAATCCATAGGCAGGAGACCTGGGTTCGACCCCTGGGTCGGGAAGATTCCCCTGGAAGAGGGCATGGCAACCCACTTCAGTACTCTTGCCTGGAGAATCCCATGGACAGAGGAGCCTGGTGGGCTAGAGTCCATGGAGTCTCAGAGTCGGACACGACTGAGTGACTAAGCACATATAAACATTATGGTGGATTCACAAGTAGCTCAATGGTTAAGAATTCGCTTGCAAATGCAGAAGATCTGGGTTTGATCCCTGGATCGGGAAGATCCCCTGATGAAGGACATGGCAACTGACTCCAGTATTCTTGCCGGGAGAATCCCATGGACAGAGGAGCCTGGTGGGCTACAGTTCATGGGGTCACAAAGAGTCGGACACGACTGAGCATGCATGCATGGTGTATTTTGTTCTTTTCTAACTCCACAATACCGTGAGTAATTTTTTAAAAGAATAAAACAAGCTTTTTGTCCCCCCCCGCCAAGTTAAAAAAGAAAAATCCAATCCATTTTAAAAATTCAACCAAGTAAAGAATGTAGAAAGAAGAGGTGAAAGAACTGCTATCCCAGCAGACAGAGACAACTTGTGTTCACAGCTTCATGACCAGCCTTCGGGCATGTGTGCCTGGAACATGCTCTTATCTAGAGTTTGCTCATGGCCAGGTCCCTTTAAATCCTAACACCTCATGAGACAGACGTTATTGCTCAGAGAGGTTGATTCGGTCACTCTTGGTCACTCAGCTGGTGAATGGAGGAGGTGACCTTCTACTGCCCCTGGGCATGTGGCAGTGTTAACAGTCATCTATACACTTGGTTGCTGTTCTCTAGGCTATTTTTATTTTATTTCACTGAGAAATAGAGCAGGACAGCTGTCCTTTTCCTGGGAGCTTCCTGGGAGCTGGTCTGTCTCCGCCCTGGGCAGTCAGGCTGAGGAGCTGAGGAGATGTTTGCTGAGGGACTGGACAGGGGGACAGATGGATACATAGGCCAGTTCACCTCAGAGACCACCCAGCTTCTGTTCCTTTCATTCCTATTCAGACACCAAACAAAGCCCTCTTGGGTGGCCTGAGGGATTCTGGTCAGGAGTAGCCAGACTGTGAATGAGGGGCCGTGTGGTGCCACTGGGACACGCTGGGGGTCTCATAATGGAAGGCATCTCTAGCCCTGGAGGCGGTGGCCTGGGTACCATGTGACTGGCCCTCCAGGCCCCCTGGCCCGAGGCACCCCAACCCCGTGGCCTTTCTCTGTTGTGCACAGAGCACCTTTACTCACACACACACCCTCCCACCCCTCCCTTTAACTCCTGCAGCTCCTAGAGGAGAGCATCCTTCATCTGTCAGTCCCCTACACACACACACACACACACACACACACACACACACACACACACACACACACACACACCCAGCCACACACACACACACACACACACACACACACACACACACACACACACACACACACACACACACACACACACACCCAGCTGCAAGAACCAGAAACCAATGCAAAGTGGCTTAAATGCTGAGAAAATGTATTTTTCATCCTTACACGTGGGCCCGAGGTAGGGCAGCTCCAGGGCTGGCACCTTCCGGGGCTCCGAGGCATCGTCCAGGACCTAACCCCATTCCATCAGCTCCCCCAGTTAGGCCCAGGGTGGTGTCCCCTCTCCAGGAGGTTAAGAAGTGGGGGGAGCATTTCCTGTGAGTTGTCTTTTCCTTTTTCCCCACCACCAAGGAAAACCTCTCCGAGAAGCCTCCTACAGGGGTTTCCTCGTGTCTCATTGGTCGGAAGTGCACAACATGCTTTTGCTTAAACCAATCACTGGCAAGGGGGCTGAGCCCACCTGACTGGCTTGGTCCAATCAGGACTCACGCCCTGGAGTTGAGGCGCCCCAAGACACCTGGTTCAGAGAGGTGGGCAGCCATCTCAGCCACATCGGGGCTGCCCAAAGGGGCGCGGGTAGAGGAGAGGCACCGTGGAGGTGACGAGCGAGATCTGCTTCAGTCCTTGTCCACATTTCTTGACTTTATAGAAGACAGGAAGTGAAAGAGTCAGGTTGAATAAGCCCCCGGGGTCACACTCCAGGGTCCCCATGCCATTTATTCACTGGGTCCCTAGTGAAGCTGTGTTAGATGAAGACTTTTGCTACTAGCCCTTTACTCCATCTATTTCTCTCTCTGATTGTCTTCTCTTTATCTGCCTCGCTCCTTACCCCTCCAACCACGGGCTTCCTGGGAAAAGCATTACAATCCTATGGACATCAGAGCAGAAGAGACCCTCAATATTAATGGCATCAGTGGCTTCAATCCATTTTCCAAATGGGGAAACTGAGGCCCAGAGAGGGAGGGGTCTCCCCAAGACCACTCTGTGAGGTCACTAATGGCAGAGTTAGCACGGGGCTGAGGGCCAAGAAAGCACAGCAAATTTGAGTCTCACATAAAGGCCTGGAGCCCACCCTACTGGCTCGTGACCCGTGCAGTCACATGGGGTTTAATGCTCTGCAGTCACTATCTTGAAATTCCAAATAAAATTTTAAACGAAGGGTCTTACGTTTCCATTTGCACTGGCCCCACAAATTACAAACCTACCCTGAGCCCCCAGCTCCTGGCTCCTCGGGGTATTTCCTACAAGGCACACTTCCCCATCCACCTGTGGTCCAGTCAGCAAATCTGACTGACCCCGTGGGACAGCCCTCCCCAGGGAGGAGAGCAGGCTTCCAGAGGCTGGGGGTGGTCCCTAGCGGAGCCAGGGGTGCAGGACCTGAAAGGACCCCTTGGGAATCCCTCCCTCATCTCTAGCTGGCTTGGCCTGACTTCCCTCCTCTCCGCTCCCTGCCGAGAATGAACAGAGAGGGCTGGTGGCTGCCCCCACCCCAACCTCTGTGCCCTTTGTCCTTTGGGGGTGGGGGTGGGGGCTCCAGAATACAGGGCCCCATTGTGTGCCCTGATGGCGGGCAGCTGGGCTGCCTGGGAAAGTGGATAAACAAGCAGTCCTGAGCATGTGCCCCTGAGGCCCGCGAGAAGGACAGGATCCCCTGGGGTGGTGGGAATAGGATGGGAGTGACCCAGCCCTGTGTCTCGGGAGGATTGGAAGCAGTGAGATGTGCGACATGCTCAAAATAACACTCGACACCTAGGCAGTGCTCTTCAGCTGGGGGCTTTGGGACTTGTGACTGTCACTGCCAGGTCTGTGACACTGGGGATAAAGTACCGCCTCCTGGGCAAGACTTCCAAACCCTTCTCCTTCAGACCCTGTTCCCTCTCTTCCGGGCCTCATCCGTGATGACCCTCGGCTTCCCATATGCCCTCATGGCCTCCCTCAGCCCAGAACACTCGCCTTGGCTGGTACCCCCTCTCTCCGCTGCTCCCCTGGCTGCCTGCCACACCCTTCCCCACCAGCCCCTCCCAGCAGAATACTGTCCAGCTAGTCCTGGATTCAGAATGCCCTGGACCATGTTCGTTATCCCAGGTGTCCCTGTCTCTGGAGCTCTCAGCTCCAGCAGCTGCCTCACCGCCTCCGGGGGTCTTCTCCCCAGAAGTACTCAGAAGGCAGACTAGGCTGGCAGTGGGGAGCACGATTCCCAGCAGTGGTCCCCCATCAGAGCCGACAGCGCATCCTGGTCCGGCCCAGGGTCTTCCAGGGGCCTGAGCCTCCCCGCTTGACTGCCCACCTGACTTTGCAGCTGCTCTTTTTATGCTCGGGAGTTTCAACTCCACCCGATCTCAAGCCCAGCCCTGGAACTCCCTTCGATGGTGCAGAAAACTTCAGGGGCTCAGCCAAGCCAAGTGTCCACCTAGGGTAGCAGGACCTGCCACTGAGATGCCCACGGTTTCAGGAAAGGAAGCAGCCTGGGAGGATGGAGAACTTGGGGTTTAGGGGTTACCATGGCAAACTGGGGAGGAGAGCAGAGGCCTGTCTAAAAGAGTATGCTCTAGGACTTCCCTGGGGTCCAGTGGCTAAGACTCCTAAAGCAAGGGGTCGGGTTCCATCCCTGGTCAGGGAACTAGATCCCACATGCCACAATTAACGACCCGCATGCCTCAACAAAGATCAAAGTCTTAGGTGCATGCCATACCTAAGACTCAGCACAGCCAAATAAATAAAAATAAATATTAAACAGAGAGAGAGGGTATGCTGTAACTCAATGGTGGCCCACTATTGCTGTGGGGAAATGTAAGCCCAGTGTTCCCGAATCTTTAAGAAAAGCCAGATATCCCACTCTGTGTGTGCAGTTTCCTTGATTTAAAAAGACATTTTTAGAGAGACTTCCCTGATGGTCCAGTGGTTAAGATTCTGCACTTCCAGTGCAAGGGGCGCGGGTTCCATCCCTGGTCGCAGAATTAAGATTCTGCATGCTGCAGCAGCTTGGCCACACACACACAAGTTAGCTTTACAAATAATAAATTTCAGTTTTTGTGGGGGAGGAGACCTATGATTCCATGAGTTTTCAAATTTGCATAGACTCCTATAACCACCACCACAGTCAGGGTACAAAACAGTTCACCCCCCGCCCCCCCAACATTCCCTGGTGCCGTCCCTTTGTGTTCAAACTGTCTCCTCCTTCATCCCCTTGACAACCACCGACCTGTTCTCTGTCTTGATAGTTTTGCCTTTTCCACCGCACTGGAATCGCCATTTGTAACCTTTTGAGACTGGTATCTTTTGCACAGTAAATGCATTTGAGAGTCATCCATCTGTTAGTAATTGTTCCTTTTTCTTACAGAACAATTTGCTTATCTGTTCACAGAGGATATTTGACTTGTTTCCAGGTTTTGGTGATGTGTACAATGCTGTTAGACACATTCATGTACAGTTTTTTGTGTGTGAACACAAGTTTTTATTTCTCTAGAATAAGGGCGTACCGTTCTATTCTGAGTTGGCTGAGAGTTCTTATCGTGAATGGATTTTGAATTTGTCAGTTGCTTTGTCTATATCCGTTGAGATGATTGTGTGATTTTTCTTCTTTGACCATCTTTAGATCTCATCAATTGATGTTCAAATATTGAACTAGTCTTGGTGGATAAACTCTACTTGGTTGTGGCCATGTAAACAAATTAATTGATTAACTTATATAAAAATAAATGATATATAAGTATAGATTGCTTATTCTGTGGGCTTCACAAATGTATCATGACATATTCCGTCATTAAACAGTGGTCTCTCAGTATCTGGGGATTGGTTCTAGGACCCACATGGATACCACAAAACTTGGATGCTCAAGTCCTTAAGCTGGCCCTCTGTTATCCAAGGTTCCTCAGTATTTGTGTTTCTGCATCCATAGATTCAACTAACCACAGATCATACAGTGTTATATGTATACCAACTGTTTTTTCTGTCATCTCCATGCTGCTTCCAATCCCATCCAATGAATTTTTAATATTTCAGTTACTTTATTTTTCCATCCCAAAATTTCCATTCAGTTCTTTTTCATAGTTTCTATTTTTCTTCTGAGAATTTCTTTATTTTCATTTGTTTCAAGAATGCTCACCCTTCCTTCATGGAATACAGTTATGATAATTGCTTTAAAGACTCCTGTCTACTAATGATAACATCTGGGTCACCTTGGAGTTGGTGTTTATTATCTTTTCTCTTGTGCATTGCTGAGCTTTTCCTGTCTCTCTGCATTTCGAGTAATTTTGGACTGTGTCCTGGACGTTCTGAATATTATGAGCCTCTGGGTCCTGTTAATAATACTCCTACTGCATGCTTAGTAGCTCAGTCCTGTCCAACTCTTTTGCTCAGTCCTGTCCAACTCTTTCTAGACTGTAGCCTGCCAGGTTCCTCTCCCCATGGGATTGCCCAGGCGAGAATACTGAAGTAGGTTGCCATTTCCTTCTCCAGGGGATATTCCCGATCCAGGGATCAAACCCTCATCTCCTGTGTCTCCTGCTTGAGCAGGAGGATTCTTTACCACTGAGCCACCTGGCAAGCCCTAACAAATACTCTGAAGAGTACTGATTTTTGTTTGTTTGTTTAATCAGAAAATCAACCCAGTTAGGTTGAAGCCTCAGATCCCAACCTGCCCTCTGAGCAGTCAATTCGGTTCTCAAAGACTTTGAAGTGCTGTTTGGCTCCACCTCAAATGTACACTCTCCTGGGGCCAGACTGTTCACTGCAGCTCTGTTCTCAAAGCTTTTGGCGTACTCTTTTGGGTTAGTTCCACATATCTGCAGCTCAGGAATGGGCCACCAGGGCTTCAAGCACATCTTATTGGATCGTAATCTCAAACTCTGTCTTCTCTGTGATCCCTGCCTCCCCAAACCCCAAGCTCCCAGGAGCCCCTTTTTCCTGGTCCTTTGACTGGAAATCTGAGGTCTTGGCCACCCTGTGCTGTTTTAACCTCCCAGGACTGGTCCACCTGCAGGGTGAAGTGGTGAGAGAATAAAGAGAGAGGACCGAGCAACAGGAATCCCCCCTCCCCATTTTGACCACAGGGACCCTTTTTCCAAGTGTCTCATTCCACAGAGAAAGATTTTCCTCCTCTCTGGCTGCTCCCACCCACCTCTGAGACTGGGCCTTGCCTCAGGGTAGGGCTGGGGGGAGGGATTAGCAAAAGAAAACATGTGGTCTTTCGTGATGGTCCAGTGGTTAAGATTTAGCCTTCCAATGCAGAGGGTGTGAGTTTGATCCCTGATTGAGGAGCTAAGATCCTACAGGCCTTGCAGCCAAAAAAACCAAAACATAAAACATAAACAATATTGTAAAAAATTCAATAGACTTTAAAAATGATCCACATTAAAAAAAAACAACAAAACAGCATTTGTCCCCCTTTCTCTATTCCAAAAGGGTCCCCTTTCCTGACCGCTCATCAAAAAGAGAGTTTCTTTGTAAATTAAGAAAAAGAAAGAAAACATTTTCTTTAAAAAAAAAAAAAAAAGCATATACATATATATATATATGAGTTTCTTTTAGAGTTTTTCTATTCATACCTGCTGTGCAGTTCTAGGGTTTGAGCTACCTGAGCCTAGGCTAGAAAATATGTGGGAAAAAATAAATCAGGGGACCCACCATCTTACTTTGAGTCGTTTGGCTTGTTTTTGGTTTTTATTTTGTTGTTTATGTCTAGTTTTAATTTTTCTCTCAATTTGTCTGCTGTGATTTACTTTTCAGAGTCCTTGTATAGTTGCTTTATGCATTCTGTCCAGAGTTTTCAGTTATAACCAGTGCAAGAGACAGAGTGTAGAGCTACTGACTCCATCTTAACCTGAACTAGAAGCCTTTTGGATTTTGGCATTTCATTTTAAATATTTAAATTTGTCTACAATCTGCATTTAGGATGTTAGTTGGAGACTTGTGCTTTAGCAAGTCAACATTCGAAATACTATTATCTAGTATTTCACATCCTTTATTTAAACATTAAAAAAAATTTTTTTGGCCATGTCACGGGCCTGTGGGATCTCAGTTCCCTAACCAAAGACTGAACCCAGGCCCACAGCAGTGAAAGTGTGGAGTCCTAACCTCTGGACCGCCAGGGAATTCCCTAAATATTCAAATTCTTTTTTTTTTTTATTAGGTTTTTTTTTCCCCCATTTATTTTTATTAGTTGGAGGCTAATTACTTTACAATATTGTAGTGGTTTTTGCCATACATTGACATGAATCAGCCATGGATTTACATGTATTCCCCATCCCAATCCCCCCTCCCACCTCCCTCTCCACCCAATCCCTCTGGGTCTTCCCAGTGCACCAGCCCTGAGCCCTTGTCTCATGCATCCAACCTGGGCTGGTGATCTGTTTCACCCTAGATAATATACATATTTCGATGCTATTCTCTCTAAACATCCCACCCTTGCCTTCTCCCACAGAGTCCAAAAGTCTGTTCTGTACATCTGTGTCTCTTTTTCTGTTTTGCATATAGGGTTATCGTTACCGTCTTTTTAAATTCCATATATATGCGTTAGTATACTGTATTGGTCTTTATCTTTCTGGCTTACTTCACTCTGTATAATGGGCTCCAGTTTCGTTCATCTCATTAGAACTGATTCAAATGAATTCTTTTTAATGACTGAGTAATATTCCATTGTGTATATGTACCACAGCTTCCTTATCCATTCATCTGCTGATGGGCATCTAGGTTGCTTCCATGTCCTGGCTATTATAAACAGTGCTGTGATGAACACTGGGGTGCACGTGTCTCTTTCAGATCTGGTTTCCTCAGTGTGTATGCCCAGAAGTGGGATTGTGGGTTCATATGGCAGTTCTATTTCCAGTTTTTTAAGGAATCTCCACACTGTTCTCCATAGCGGCTGTACTAGTTTGCATTCCCACCAACAGTGTAAGAGGGTTCCCTTTTCTCCACTAAATATTCAAATTCTTAAGCAAAGGTTCTCTGGACCCAGTTTTTCTAGGTGAAAAGAGAGTAGAATTGGGAATTCTCTGGTTAAGTCTCGGCACTTTCACTATCATGGGCTGTGGGTTTGATCCCTGGTCAGGGAACTAAGGCCCCACAAGCTGCATGGCATGGCCAAAACCAAAGACAGGAGAATACAGATTTATCCTTTCTCTGGTCAGAGCAAGCCCCACACTTGTGATAATAATAGTGAGAATCATTATATTAGTAGAAATAATAGTCATTATTGGTTAAGAGCATGAATTCTGGGGCCAGGCAGCCTGTGTTCAAATCCCAACTCTACCTCTTCCTCTCTGTGTGACCTTGACCCTGAATGAGCTTTCCTGAGCCTCAGTGTCCTCACCTGAACAATGGGAATAATAATAATATCTTCTTCTGAAGTGGTTGTAAGGCTTCCATGAGTTCATATGTATACAGTGCTCAGAGCTGGCCTGGCATCAGAGAGGAGTTACTAAGCATTTGTTTGATTAATAATTTAATCGCTAACATTTATTAGAACTGCAGACTGAGCCAGCTTATCTCCCTTGTTCAGATAATAGCTTGCCTGAGTCCGTCTGGCTTGCAGATGTCCAAATTGGGGAGGTGTGGGTGGCTGGGCTCGGGCTCAGGGCGATCTGGCTGATGATCAATCAGAGGGCAGCGACAGTGATGCTCCAAACATCGTCTGGCCTGAGATAGAAGAGCTGTGACCCGGGGAGGAATGAGTGGGGGAGAAAATCAGCCTGAAGAGAAAAGCAACAGAAATAGAAGGGGAAGCCTGGTAATTGAGTGGCCCGAAAAAGGAGGATCAATATTTTACTGCCAGGGAAACTGATTGCTCCCCCGGCAGCCAGCTCCTCGGCCCAGCTGTGAGCGCGCCAGCAACAACAGCTGCTCCTGCAGCCCCTGCCAGGCCCCGTGCGCCCACCCCTCCCACCCGGGAGCCCCCCGGGCAGTGCAGCCCAGCCCTGCGTGCTGTGCGCCCCGCACGGGTTGTGAACGGGGGTCCCGGTTCACCACGAAGACCACGTGTGCGTGCTAAGTTGCTTCAGTCTGACTCTGCAACCCCATGGACTGTACCTCAGCGGGTTCCTCTGTCCATGGGATTCTCCTGGTAAGAATACTGGAGTGGGTTGCCATGCCCTCCTCCAGGGGATCTTCCCAACCCAGGGATCGAACCCGCATCTCTTAGTCTCCTGCATTGGCAGGTGGGTTCTTTGCCCCTAGCGCCACCTGGGAAGCCCAAAGACTGCATGTGGGTGCTTATATACCATACTCACCATGTGACCTTGAGCAAGCCCCTCTCCATCCCTGGACCTTGGCTTCCTCATCTGTAAAATCAAGGGCTGGGTCAGCTGAATCCCCCACCACACACACCCAGGGGTACTGGCAACAGCCTATGTAGTATCAGGAAGGCTGACACTCTCGGTGATCAAAGTGAGGGGAGTCCAGCCATAGAGGCTAAAGCTCCTTCCATACATAAGCGGCCAGGAGAGTGAAAGAACATTTTGGTGCAGACAGCCTGGCAAGAGCCACCTCTGGGAAGTACAGGGTCAGTGGGACCTGGGGTCAAGGAGGAGTTACCACTACAGGGACTGTCTAAATTCTTAACCTCTCTAAATGTCAGTCTCAGTTTCCTCAACAATAACGGGAGACTATAACAGTAGCTACTGTTAAGGTTGTTGAAGGATCAGATGAGACTAGTCCGCCGGCGTTCACGGCAAGCCCTTGGTGAGCTCTGTCTGTTTTTTAAAGGGCTGTACAATTAAAATAAGCCATTTTCTACTGGGCTTCCCCAATGGTCAGACAGTAAGAATCTGCCCGCGATGTGGGAGACCCACCCGGGGTTCAATCCCTGGGTCAAAAAGATCCCCTGGAGAAGGGACTGATTAAATTGAAAGACAACTTACATTAAAAAAAGAAAATTTAAAAAACCAAACGACTGGACAGCAGCTGGTGTGCCACCTGATTCACACCCGCTGTGTTCTGGGACCTTCCCTCTTTGAAGACCCTGGGGGAGTCCTGGGCCCACAGCTCAGGGGCGTTCCGGGGACTTCGCAGGGACCCTCATCTATCTGCCTGTCACCAAGGACCCTGGCACCTCTGCTCCAGGCTGGCTTTCCCGGAGGCAGGGGGATGGACAGCCTGCCCTCCTCCCCCAGTGTCTCCCAGCCCCTGGGAGTCAGGGACTCCACCCACCGATTACAGAATCCACAGCCTGCCTCCCCTTACGTGGATCCGAGGTTGAGATCAACCTCCGCATCAGCCATTCAGCACTCGGGGGTGACTCTGACCTTGACCCTCATCAGAGATAATTAAAGCATAGCTCCCGACCATGGAGAGGATTGTAGGGGTGAACACCGGGAGCCCCAGCCCATCCCTCATGCTTAGCCCCCCTACATTGCCGCTGATGAGACGGCAGGAGGGGAGGAGGCGGGTGGGCTCCCCGCCGCCCTGCAGGTGGCACCTGGGCATCGCTATTCTCAGGAGCCACGTCACTGCCTGGCAGTGTCAGAGGCTGCCTGAGTGATGGGGCGGGGCGGGGGGACAGCTGCAGTGCTAAGGCGCCACCGGCCAGGATGGGAGCTGGTAGGAAGCCACCTTCCTCCTTCCCTGGGATTCTTCTGGCCTTTCCTGGGGGCCCGCTGGGAGCCAGGTTCAGTGGCGGGGAGGTTACAGAAACAGGACGTAACCTCTGCCCACCCTTCACCCCCAGACTCTCACTGGGTGGAGAAGCCTGGTCAGCAAGCTTGGAGATGGAGGAGGGGTGCTTTCCCGTGTAGGGTCTGCCCTTGCCACTCATCTTCCACAGCCCACTGGCACGTCCCCGTAATGGCAGGGGGCTCTGGAGCGTTCGTTTTCCAGTCTTTGCAGAAACAGCCTGGAGACGGAAGCTCCGCCCAAACAAACCCGGGTTCTGAGCACTGCGGGAAGGGATTAGATTTTCCTCACTCATAAGAATAACCACCTCAGAATAAAGTGGGCCCCCATAGTCTGAGGCGGGCACTGACCCCACTGAGGGGGCAAGGGCTTGGAGAGGACCTCCGGTGTCCCCTTAGCTCAGGTGACAAGCCTTCTCCCCTGGCCAGCCTCACCCCAGCTCTGGGGCATCCTGGGGGCTTCACACCTGTCTCTTCTTCCTTCCCACAGGTGGAAAAACTCGTGAAGTATTTGGATCCCAACGACCTGGGGAGAATCAACTTCAAGGACTTTTGCCGAGGGGTGTTCGCCATGAAAGGTGAGATCTCCTGGGGGAGGGGGGTCCCAGGGGCTCCCAGGATCCTGTCTGTCTGGGAGGCTGGTGTGGCTTGGGTTTCAGCTCAGATTCCTCCCGGGGGGGTCCCGGGGGCCCAGGCTGTGTTCCAGAAGTGTTGAATCCCCAGGGGGGCTGAAGAGACCGGGCCTTGGGCTCCCACAGCTGCCCCTGCTGGGGAAGGGCGATGCCTGGCTCCGAATCTCTGCCCTGGAGTCCCACGCCTGGAGACAGGCGACTGGACTGGCCGGGCAGTCATCTCTGGCCTTCCTGGTGCCTGTTCCTCGCCCTGGAACGGCTCCCTCTTTGCTGTCCTTTCCTTTGTCTCCCTCCATCTCCTGAGGATGCTCGTCTCCCTCAAGGATGATCAGACCCCTGAGGAGTTTCCCAGGACATGAGACTTTCAGTTCTAAAACCAGGACAGTTCTGAGCAAACCGGGATGGAGCTGGTCCCCTCATCTCCCACCCTCCCTTCTGAGTCCCCTTCATTTGTTCCATCCCCCCCGTCCCTCCTCCTAACTCCTCTGAATTCCTTCCTTTCTTCCCTTTGAAACCATTAGTCACTAAGTCTTGTCCCACTCTTTTGTGACCCCATGGACTGTAGCCCACCAGCCTCCTCTGTCCATGGGGTCTCCCAGGCAAAAATACTGGAGTGGGTTGCCATTTCCTTCTCCAGGGACTCTTCCCAACCCAGGGATCGAACCCTTGTCTCTTGCACGGCAGACAGATTCTTTACCACTCAGCCACCAGGGAAACCCTTAATTTACCAGAGCAGCTCACAAAACTCAGAAGAACATTTTACTTACTAGATTACCAATTTATTGCAAAAGAATACAACTCAGGAATAGCCAGATGAGAGGTGGGCCAGGACTGGGGAGAGGTGTTGGGCATGCATGCCTTCGGGAGGGCACCACTCTCCCCAAATCTCCACGTGTGCACCAACCTGGAAGCTCTGTCACCTGGTCCTTTTGGAGTTTGGTGGAGGCTTCATTATAGTTATGACCAATTAAATCTTTGGACACTGATGATGGATCCAACCTCCAGGCCTTCTGCCCTCTCTGGACTGAAAGTTCAGTCCTCTAATCACCTGGCTGGTTCTCCTGGCGACCAGCCCCCATCCTTGGGTGGGTTCACAAGTCACCTCTTTAACATAAAATGATTCCTTTTTCACTCTCAACATGTAGGAAATTCCGAGGGTTTGGGGAGCTGTGAGTCAGAAACTGTTTGGTTGAAGTCCAAAATGAAGACCAAATATCTATTTCTTATAAGTCACGGTATTGCACACCTTTTTTTACATATGATTTGGGGGCATTTGCTCAGGGGAGGGAGGCCGCTGTGTAATGAGTCAGCAGAAGGTAGCACCTTCCTGAAGGTGGTCCTATCCTCGATGTTCTGGAGTTCGCAGGGCTGTGAAGGGTCCTGCAAACTCCATATGTGTTTGGAGTCCCTGGAGCCAGGCAGGTAATATGGCCTTACATCCTCTCCTCCAGGAAGGCCTCCTGGATTCTCTTTGCCCATGGCTTGCCCTCCACATTTGGGAGTCTGTCTTCTGTGTGTTCCCTATTGAGGTTAGTCCTAGTGGAAGAACACCTGGAGAGCAAGAGCCTGTCTCGGCTCCCTGCACCCAGGCCTGGCCTGGCTTCTCTACAAACTGGGTGCCCCATCTCTCTGTCTTTTGAATGATCAGTTGGTCTCTTGGAGACGGGTTATCTGCCTCCCAGCAGCCCTACCCACCCATGGCTCATTCATTAGGAGCAAAACTGCTGGGCTGGGCTCAAGCCCTGACCTTCCTCTGTCTGTCTGTCCATCCACAGGGTGTGAGGAGCTGCTGAAGGACGTGCTGTCCGTGGAGAGCGCCGGGACGCTGCCCTGCGCACCCGAGATCCCGGACTGTGTGGAGCAGGTCAGAGGGTGGCTTCGGGGAGGGGTGGGGAGCCTCCAGCCGTCCACCTGGCCCCGCGTGGTCTTCTTGCCTTTGCTTCACGTTTTTGGTGTCAGGGAAACACCAGAGCCCCCTCTGAGGGCCCTTTGGCTTCAAAATCAAGAAACAGATTTTGAAATTGGAGCAATGCGAGCCCCTGCAGAGGGCGGGGGAGCTGGAGGCCCTCACCGGCACCTTCACCCCGCTCTGTGCTCCAAGGAGAAGCCGAGTCCCAGGGGGCAAGTGTCAGCTGCTGGTCAGCAGCAGGCGGCGTGACAGTGTCTCTTTTCTCTGACACCAGCTGGGTGTCCATATTTTTTTTTCAGTTGACAGGGCCATAATACCCAGAAGCTGCCCAACAAATGATGTTAGAGAAGGCCAAGGCTCAAAGCTGGCGGAGACCAGGTGTAGGCCAGGGCCTCCAAGGTAGGGCTTAGGGGGTTGGACCCCACGGTAGTATGCCCAAAACAGGGGCCTGCAGGGATGAGTGAAGCGAGTGGAGTCCAGGAGCCACAGAGGCCAACAGTGAGGGCTCCAGGCCTGCCTTGGGAGGGCCAGGGGATGTGGGGTGAAGAGACATTTGGGCAGAGGACCCTAAAAGCAGGACAAACTTGTAGTGTCCCGGAGCTCTGGGGAGTGAGCCCCTCGTCGATTGAACAGGAAGCAAGGCAAGGAAGTGGGCCGTGAGGCCCTTCAAAACTGGGTCCGCGCTCCATTTCGGCCACTGACGAGCCTGCAAACCCAGGCATGTTACTGGCAACCCCTCTGAGCCTCAGTTCCCGCAGTTGTGAAGCAGGGCTCACCATACCTGTCTGGTGATTCAGTGAGGAAACTGGCTGCTAATACAAGAGAATCCCCTTCCTCCACGTGCAGTGTCTTGGAGATTCGTATGAGAAGCAGGCTGAAGTCCGCGTCTTTCTTTTTTTTTTTTTTTTTTATTAGTTGGAGGCTAATTACTTCACAGCATTTCAATGGGTTTTGTCATACATTGACATGAATCAGCCATGGAGTTACATGTATTCCCCATCCCGATCCCCCCTCCCACCTCCCTCTCCACCCGATTCCTCTGGGTCTTCCCAGTGCACCAGGCCCGAATCTTTCTTTTACCCTTGGATAGTGTTTCAAAATCACGTCAGAATAAGGACCTGCGTGTGAGGAGCTGGAGGCCAGAGGGGAGCCCCGGCTGGGCTGCCAGCCGCCCCGGGGCCGGGCCTGCTCCTGCAGCCGTGGGCTGCTTCCACGGCCTCCACAGGAGGCTGTCCACACTGGCAGGTGGGGAAGAGGGGAGAGGAGGGCCTGGAGGAGTTGGCCTCCGAGAGGGTGCTCCTCTTTTTCAAGTTGCATTGTTATTTTGTAGAATCTGGGGGTTACAGAAAAGCAGAGAGACCAGGTCGATGGAATCTCAGCAACCCTAACACTCCCCACAACGCCCCTCTCGAGACTTTAGGCATAAGCCCGTCCCAGTGAACTCTTTTCTGCCCCTCATGTAGGTCTGACCCGTGCACGGGGCTCTGGTGCCGGAGCCCAGCAAGGTGGCCGTTGATCACTAACATGCGCTGGGCAGCCCGGGGGGCAGCGTCCGTGATTGAGGCTCTGCTCCTCACCACGGGGTCCTGGGTGCTGGGAGGGGAGGGGGACAGTGCAAAGCCACCTGCTGGGCCGGTGGGCTCCCACAGGGAGGGGCTGAGAAGGCCTGGGGAACGCCATGGACAGAGCAGCCTGGCTACCGTCCTGGAGGCCCCGTGATGTGAATGAAGCCCTTCCTGCAGGAGCCTGGGCTCCTGCACCGTCTGGGCAGCTGTGGGGTCCGTTCGGCTAAAGGCCAGGGGGGGCGAGACCACGGCTCCTCAGGTTGGGGGAGCTGAGGCGGCCGACACAGGGCCGGGCCTCATCTTGCAGTCCTGCTCCCTCAGCGCCCTGCTGTGTCCCTTGTGTCCCCTAGGGGTCAGCTCGAGACCGACCAAGCCAGAGCGCGCCTGGACGGTTTCTTGGACTTCCCAGGTGCCACTCGGGGAGGAGGGGTTTGGGACCAAGTGTGGATGATGATGATGACACAGGGTGGGAGACCACAGGAGCCTGCCCTCCTAGCCTTTACCCGTCCCCCCACCCTCAGGGTGGGGCGGGGACCTCGTAAAGTAGTGAAATGCTTTATGTTGCTGGTTGGTAAACTGATGCAAACCCTGCATCCTTAGGGCACCCCGCCCCACTCACCCCTCTTCCTGGTCCCTCAAACACCGCCCACCATTGACTGTCGCCGCAGAGGCTCTGGGCCTGCTCTCCAGACAGTGTGAGTCCATCTGGGTAGGGGGCTTCTGCATCCCACCAGCCCTTTTTTCTCTCTGCTGGTGGAAAACTCACTCTCGCGTCCATCTGTGTCTCTGTTTATGGTGAAGGATAATATCTGGCATTTTCCTAATGTTGCCGGTCGTTCACACTGCTACTGTGGAATAGTCCCTCTTTCTCCACTCATTTGAAGCTTCACACCTTTATTGTGAGCTAAATTTCTGTATAACGTGGGTCTCTTTCTGAATTCTGGTCTATTTGTATTGGTCTATTTGTCTCCCTATTTCTAAGCCAAAACCAGTTTCAGTTACTCTTGTTTTATAGCATGATATCTGATAGAGAAAGCCTCCCTCATCATTTTTTAAAAATATTTATTTATTTAATTGGCTGCGCCAGGTCTTAGTTGGAGGATTTGGGATCTTCAGTCTCTGTAGTGGCATGTGGGATCTAGTTCCCTGACCCAGGAGTGAACCTGGGTCCCCTACATTGCGAGTGTGGAGTCTTAGCCTCTGGACCACCAGGGAAGTCCCGATCACTTTAAAACAAATATTTCTTTATTTTTGGCTGTGCTGAGTCTTTGTTGCCGTGTGCCACTTTTTCTAGTTTCGGCAAGTGTAGGTCTGCTCTCTAGCTGCAGTGCGGGGGCTTCTTATTGTGGCGGCTTCGCCGTGCAGAGCACGGGCTCTAGGCGCACGGGCTTCCGTCGTTGTGGCCTGTGGGTGCAGCACTTGGGGTTCTCAGACTCCAGAGCGCAGGCTAATTAGTTGTGGCCCACAGGCTCGGTGACCCTCTGCATGTGCACCTTCCCGGACCAGGGATTGAACCCATGTCTCCTGCATTGCAAGGCGGATTCTTAACCACTGACCACAATGGAAGCCCTCTGTCATTCTCTGTTTAAAATGTTTTTTGGAAAAAAAAAATAAAATAAAATGTTTTTTGTTATTCTTGTATATTTTCTCTTCCAGAATACTTTTTTTTTTTTTCAAAATTCATTTTAAATCCTATTAGAGATTTTGTTTGAAATTTGTACATCAATGGAAGGGAACTGTTATTTTGGGTTTTTTTTTTCCAATTTCGAATTCTCTCATCCAACAACATAGTATATCTCTTCATTTTTATGTCATTCAGGAAAATGTTACAATTTTCTCAAATAGGCGTTGCTCCATTTCTTCTTAGGGTGACTCTATTTTGGAGTCTCTATTTCTGTTACACGTAGAATCTTTTTGCCATGATATTTTCTAATTGGTTATGGCTAAATGTCTAGCAGACCTCTTGGTTTTGGATGTTAAACTTGTCATAACAACCTTACTAAACTTTTTTACTAGTTCTAATAGTTCATTTACAAACCATTTTCTAGTCTGCTTAATCTATATAACAATGCAGTCATATTCTTTTTTTCTGCATAAATTTAAATGGTTACATATTTCATTGCAAGAAGACAATCAAATTTATTTACCAGTTCCTTATTATTGGTTTTATATATATATACTTTTATACATGTATGTATATCAAAGTGGTAGTCCTTCAGCTGTGTCCGATTCTTTGCAATCCCATAAACTGTAGCCCTCCTGGCTCCTCTGTCCCTGGAGTTTTCCAGGCAAGAATACTGGTGTGGGCTGTCATTCCCTTCTCCAGGGCATCTTCCCTGACCCAGGGGTCAAACCCCGGTCTCCTGCATTGCAGGCAGGTTCTTTACCAGCTGAACTACCAGGGAAACCCTGGGCTTCCTGCTATAATCATTATATAATCTCTCCTGTAGCTAACCTGTTCCCCGTTGTTTTAGAGTAGGACAAAGGTTGCCAAACTACAGTTCCCATGGACCAAGTCTAGCAGCCTGCTTTCGTAAATAAAGTTTTATTGGAACACAGCCACACCCATCATCTGCTCACTTGTTTGGCTGCTTTCCCCCCACAGTGCGGAGTTGAGTGGCTGCTACATGGCCTAAAATATTTACTATCTGCCCTTTACAGAAAAGGTTTACCGAACTTTTTTATATGATTTATTTGTTTATCTTTGGCGGTGCTGGGTCTTCGTTGCTACACAGGCTTTTCTCGAGTTGTGGTGAGCGGGAGCTGCTCTCTAGTTGTGATTTAAGGGCTTCTCATTGTGGTGGCTTCTCTTGTTGCAGAGCGCGGGCTCTAGGACACGTGGGCTTCAGTAGTTGCGGTTCCTGGACTCTAGCACACAGGCTCAGTAGCTGTGGCACACAGGATTAGTTGCTCTGCGGCATGTGGGATCTTCCCCGACCGGGGATCGAACCCGTGTCTCCTGCAGCAGCAGGCGGAGTCTTTACGACTGAACCATCAGAGGCACCCGTTTACCAATCTTTAAAATAAATTCTGATAGGTGGAAACTCTTTCATCCAAAACATGCAAATCTTAGAATTTCTCAAACTCCTTTCCAGAAAAGTTATGTCAATTAATCTTTCTTCAGGATTCTGTCAGATTCCTCCTACTCTTAGATACTGGCTGTTCTGCTTTCTCAGATCTTTCTCATTTGAGAGACTAAAATTAGGACTGCTCTTTTGAATCATAATATGGTTTAACTTCTTATATTGCTTTTATCGGTCACCAGGAGTTCTTTTGTTCATTAACTGGCAGCCCACATTCTTCACCCTCGCTTCTGTGGATGTATTCATTTCCATTGCTTTAAAAGAACTAGAAATATTAACTTTTGGACATACATCACAAATATTTTTTCAGCTTGTCATTTATTTTTAACTTTGTTTATGACAGCAAGTTTAGAAGATTTTTATAGCCAACTCATTAATCTTTTCCGTTGTGGCTTCTGCCTTTGATGTAATACTTAGAGAGCTTTCCTACCCAAGGTTGTGACACTCTTCTGTTTTATTTTTATTTTATGTGTTTGGTTTTTATATTTAAAGCTTTGATTCACAGAGTGAATGTTGATGTCTATGGTAAGATCGGGATCCAATTTTCCTTTTTAATCTCAGCCCCTCTCCTGCCCACTTCACCTCACAGGTGAGAAGTTCTTTACAGAGTTATACTTAAGGGGTCCCTGGAGGGCAAAACAGACTGGGGTTTGCTGGGAATCAGGTCTTCCGCCTAAGCCCAAACTGGCTCATAATCAGAAAAAACTCGTCTTTTTTCTTTTTTTAGTATTTATTTATTTTACTGTGCCAGGTCTTAGCAGCACGGGGGATCTTTGATCTTAGTTGCCACATGCAGGATCTAGTTCCCCGACCAGGGATCAAACCAAGGCCCCTGGCACTGGGAGCGTGGCGTCTGAGCCGCCGGACCACCACGGAAGTCCCCGAGCTTCAGTCTTGCCCGCACAGGTTTTAAATATCTGCCCTGAACTTCTCTGCCAAACTGGGGGTGTGTCAGACCTGAAGGTCCAAGTCCACCATTGCTTAGTTTCATCCAGTCTGAAGCAAGTATTTCTAAAACCACTGGCAACAACCATACTTTTAACTTCTAAAAATACTTTTCCTGACAAACAGCGCTCTGATTCAGCGATGCTGGTGAAGGTGTGGGTGGTGGCCCTGCTCACACTGGTGAGGGAGAGGGAGGAGGCTGCTTCCGAGCTCACAGAGGGGCCTGGTCTGATCCTCTCCGCTTATACATGGCCCCGGTGTGTGTGTGTTTTCTGTTTCAACACCTTCCTCCTTCCAAAGGAAAGAATAATTTACTTATCCCAAGCCCGAGAATTTCTGTAAGAATAAAAAGATCCTTGAGTCATATCTTTGAGAAGAAACTAAATTCTGATTAACCCAAAGGTGGCTGGGACCAAAGAAGAAGTGATGTTGATGACCTTTACTGTTTGTTTCCTGGTCTGTCCTGGACCATCTGTCCCCCGTCTTCTGCCCCAACCATCCCTGCCCTAGAAAGGCTGGGCTAGGCCAGTCTTGTAAGTCCAACTTCCAGGACATCTTGAACTCCATCTCCTGCCTTCACGCATGCATGCTTAGTCACTCAGTCATATCTGACTCTTTGTGACCCCGTGGACTGTAGCCCTGCAGGCTGCTCTGTCCATGGAATTCTCCAGGCAAGAATCCTGGAGTGGGTAGCCATTCCCTTCTCCAGGGGATCTTCCTGACCCAAGGATCAAACCTGGGTCTCCCACTTTGCAGGCAGATTCTTTACCATCTGAGCCACCAGGGAAGCCTCCACCTCCTGCCTACTCCAGTCTTAATGCTCAAGTTCACACTTGCTTTTAGAACTTAGATTCACTGAGTTAGAGTTTGAGCAAACTTGAGGGAGTGACTACTTACATCTTGTCTTTTTAAATCTGAGCAGAAGGGGAAAGGTTTGGTTTTACTATCCTGTAGGGTATTAGCCAGGTTCATAACTAAATTGGCCATCTCTCAGCATCCTTTCTTTAAAAAATATGTATGTGTATTATATATATTAAATATATATATTAAACATTACATATAAAATATATGTTTGTATTACATATAAAATATATTTGTTATATATTATATTATATATATAAAGTATATATACATTTAATTTCTTCATTTGGCTGCCTTAGGCCTTAGTTGTGGCACAGGGGATCTTTGATCTTCATTGTGGCATGTAGGATCTTTAGTTGCGGCATGCAAACACTTACTTGCGGGATGTGGGATCTAGTTCCCTGACCAGGGATTGAACCCATGACCCCTGCATTGGGAGCGCAGGCTCTTAGCCACTAGACCATCAGGAAGTCCCCTCAGCATCGTTTCTTTCATTGACTATACATACTTTGATCTCTCCTGTTCTCCTTTGAAGCAGCTATCTCAGCCTGCTGGTTCCCTCACTGATGAGGTAAGTAAATTTTTGACACAGGTAACTGGGAAAACACACATATACACAATCACTTAAGGACAGATGTTAGTTCACGCATACAGTCACATCAGGAAGGGCGCTAGTTCTCAGAAACAGCACCGTCTAAACAAACAGTTCTTAAGCCAGGCTTCAAGCTGGAGTCATGCATTGCATGCCTGCCCAGTCGTGTCAGACTCTTTGCAACCCCGTGGACCGTAGCCTGCCAGGCCTCTCTGTCCAAGGTTTTCTCCAGGCAAGAATACTGGAGTGGGTTGCCATTTCCTCTTCCAGGGGATCTCCCCTACCCAGGGATCAGAGTCTCCTGCATTGGCAGGAGGATTCTTTACCACCAGCAACACCTGGGGTCATGCAGAATGCTTTCAAAACATACTAATACCTTGGTCCCTCCTCCCAGAGATTCTAATTCATTTAGTCTGGGGACGGGTCCACTCATCTGTTTTTAAAAGCTCCCCAAGTAATTAGAATGCACACCTGACATTGAAAACCAAGGATCTACAGCAGGAAGTCTCAATGTCGCAGTGTGTTAGAATTTCCTGGAAGCTTTTACGATTCCAGATGCCCAGCTGTCCCTCAGATCAGTGGACCCAGAACCTCTCAGGGTGGGACCCAGGCGTCAGCACTTTCTAAAGCTCCTCAGGGGATTCCATGAGGCCATGACCCGTACAGCATCCTGGATTCTCGTCAGCTCACATCAATATTTTCCCTGAGGATGGAATGCAGGGACTGGGGTGGGGGTGTTGGGGGGTGGGGAGAGGAGTCTTATTCCTTGAAAATGGCCAGTGCCTGGCACAGCGCCTGTGTTCAGATGCCGGCTGCCCTTCTCACGTGCTCCTCCCAGAAGTAACCTCTTGGGAGAGTGGTTTGGGACCGCAGGGCCCTGGCGGGAGGTGTCCGTCCCCCACAGAGCCGGGCTGCCTGGGTGCTCAGGCCCCAGGGAAGGGAACATTCTTGGTGGCCAATGAGCCATGACTGCTTTCCCGCAGAGAGGCCTGCGAGGACCCACGGGGAGCAGGGCGGGGCTCCCGGGTCAGAGCCGAAACAGGAATCTCACGTAGAGGGTTTCTCATTGCAAGAGTTCTTCATCTGCGACCCAGTTTTGAAAACCTCTGAGAGCTCAGGGCGCCCCGCAGAAGGTGCGAGAACAGAGGGCAGATCACACTGACAGAGACCCCGCAAACGGGCTTGTCCTCCCACTTTCAGCAAAGCCGTGAGCGAGCAGCACAGTGAGAACCCCAGATCCGGCGCCCTGCATTCACCACTGGTGAGCGTGTTGGCAGTTTTCCTTCTGTGCATCTGTGTGTGTCTCTGTGCACACACTTGGGGTGCCTGGGGGGGCTTGTCTGTTTGAGAGCTAGTCGCTGACATTATGACCACTTCATCCTTAAACGCTTGACCCTCCCTCAGACCCTCCTCCATAACCACAACGCAGTCATCAGCCGTGGGTGATATAGCAATATATTATCTAACATAAACTCCATGTTTATTTTTTTGCTTGTGATGAAGGCTGCTTCTTCTTTTTTAATTTGTTTGGCTGTGCCGGGTCTTCGTTGCAGCACCCAGGATCTTCAATCTCCATTGCAGCGTGTGGGATCTAGTTCCCTGACCAGGGGTCGAACCCAGGCCCCCTGCATTGGGAACGTGGAGTCTAAGCCACTGCACCACCAGGAAAACCTCCCAATGTATTTATAGCTTTTCTTTTTGAACTCAGATCCAAGTGTTACATTTAGTTGCGGTGTCTGTTTAGACTCGGTTAATCCAGAATAATTTACCAGATTTTTGCTCTCTATGCACCATCACCTCCGAGCCCCCAAAAGCACGTCTCCCCACTGATTTTGCCTTTGGCTCCAGACTCTCGTATGGAAATGCTGGGCACCCTGTGCTAATGTCTAGTGGGTGTTTCACACATGTCTGGCACTAAGCCCTTTGATCCAGATCCATCCTCTCAGCCCTCTAAACCTTCCCCATCTCAGGACCTGGCACCGCCACCCACCTGATCGCTCAGACCAAGGACTGAGTCGTGGCCACTGTCTCTCCTTCCTTCTGTAGCCAACCTGTCCACAAGGCCTGCTGGGTTTTACTTCCAGGATATGTCCCGAGGTGACGGCTTCTTTCCACCTCCATATTCACCCTATCAGAGCATCACACCACCCCCCACCTTGTCCCTGCACTGCCACTCACGTGCCTTTCTCCACGCAGCAGCCAGAGTGTCCTCTCAAACTCTTAAATCAGGTCCTACGACTCCCTCACTGAAGAGGTTCCGATCACTTGTTATCTGAGGGTCAGATTCTAAACCCTGACTTCCCACTGTGACCTAGCAGCTTTCACTTTTGCCTGAACCTCTGACCTGCTCCCCTCCCACCCTCCCCGTGATCCTCACTGTTCCAACCACACTGGCCTGTTTTCTGTTCCTCAAACCTCGGAAGCCAGTTCCTTTCCTTTGCCTTGCAATTATTTCTACCTCCAACCCTCATCCTCAAGTCTTTGCACAACCATGCTGTGTCCTTCAAGGGTCAACACAAGTGTCAGCTCTTCAGAGAAGCCTTCCTTGCACACTCATCTCAAGGAACGCGCTCTACACCCCGTCCCCTGTCACTGACATAACACCCTGCCTGTCTGCACTGTTTGCGGCGATCTTAACCTTCTGGGTCTTGTCTGTCTCCGCCACATGGGTGGAGGGCTGTGCCTTCCACGTGGAGCATGGTGCTGTCAAGGAGCAGCTGGCAGTACCTGTTGTGCAGATGCATCTCAGCAATGCAAGGTCAGCTCTGCCAGGGAGGGGTGGGCGGGTTCCCTCCCACCCGGGAGCAGTTGAGAGGCGCCCTCTCCAGGCCAAAGGGTGTAAAAACCACACTTCGGTGCGGCGAGGGGAGGTAGAGGGGTAAGGAACGGAAAAGGGGCTGTTTGTTCTGCCACCGCACCTAGACTCTGAAACACTAGTGTGTACAGGGCTTCCCCGGTGGCTCAGACAGTAAAGAATCTGCCTGCAGTGCAGGAGACCCAGGTTCCATCCCTGAGTTGGGAAGATCCCCTGGAGAAGGAAGTGGCAAACCCACTGTTGCCCAGAGAATTCCACGATCAGAGGAGCCTGGTGGGCTACAGTCCATGGACTTGCAAAGAGTTGGACATCACTGAATGGCCAATACTTTCACTTTCTTTCTTTTTCTCTGCCTCTGCACCGGGGCTCTGAACCTCTAATATGCATATGAATCACTCGGGGGCTTGACAGTGCAGACTCTGATCCACACAGCTCTGGGGTCACCAACTGTGCATCTCCTACAAGCTCCCCCATGGTGGTGACAGTCCTGGTGGGGGACCACACCAACCGCGCTTTTGGCACCTTTTGGGTCCGCACCGTCCCCCCTCACCCCCGTCCCTTCAGGGCCTTGGGAAGATGTGGAAAGAAAGAGCCTGGAGGGGCCCCCATTGCTTCTCTCCCTCCCACCCTCTGCCAGGAAGTGTTTCTAGCAGTCGCCGTCACCTCCGCCCGTGCTGAGGCGTGTGATGTCTGTCTCCACATGTCTGCTACCGTGACAGACAGGACTCGCTCTCCCGGGAGCCGTGCTCAGCCACCTGCTCCATCACTGCTCTCTTTTCTCTCCGAGCTCCTTTCCTTAAGCAGACACCTGGGGGCTCTGTGTCTGGGGGAAGTCACTGCCCTGGTGCAGAATGGCAAGCTGAGCAGGCTGAGAATCGGGCAATGGAGGGATTCCCAAGCTTCGGCTCCAACTGGCTTCCCAGGCGGCACAGTGATAAAGAATCTGCCTGCAGGTTCGATCCCTGGGTGGGGAAGACCGCTGGAGGAGGAAATGGCAACCTGCTCCAGTACTCTTGCCTAGAGAATCCCATGGACAGAGAGCCTGGTGGGCTACAGTCCATGGGGTCGCAAAGGGCCAGACACTACTGAGCACTCATGCATTTGCACTTGTAGGCACCCTAGGGGCAGGCTTGATCAGCCCCGGAGGCAAAGGGCTAAGTTAACCTTGGGAAGAAAAGAGCGTGGGCTTTGGGGTCTGAGGGGCCTGGGTTTGAATCCTGACCCTGTTACTTACGAGTGGACCACCCTGAGCAAATTACTTAGCGTCTCTGAGCCTCAGTTTCTTTTGCTTGTTTATGGCTGCACGGGAGGGGTTACTCGCTCATTGCAGGGCATGGGCTCTAGGGCCACATCTCAGTAGCTGTAGCTGGCTGGCTCCAGGCTTGAGTGGGCTTCAGTAGTGTGGCGCATGGATGTAGTTGCCTAGGGCATGTGGGATCTTCCCAGAGCAGGGGTCGAATCCAGGTCCCCTGCACTGACGATTCTTAACCACTTGACCACCAGAGAAGTCCCACATCTCACCTTCTTTCTTTGCTAAATTGGTGTCTTCTGCACAGGGTTACTGTAAAAACAAAAAATGAGAATGCATGCAAGGCACTCAGTACAGTGCCTAGAAAATGCTGGAATCTCTGAGCTCACAGTGCCTAGACTGGGAGACTTGAATGCCTTTTGCCCCAGGGTTGCTGTTTGGTGATGCTTGGGTCCCAGACTTTCTTCCACACTAGCATCCCAGAAATTCAGCCCCTGGGGCTTGGGCCCACCCCTGTGTCAGACTCTTCTCCCAGGGTAGGGAGGGCTCCAGGGCCTGAAAACCACACCTGCTGAGTCCGAGGGAAAAAGACAAACATTTTTTAAGGGATATCAACTGTTCCCTTTCCTGACCAGGGCAGTAAAAATGACTGAACATAATACAAGACACTGCAGGAAGTCTGACTCTCGAGGGAACTTTCTGTGGGCTCTGTGGGGGTCCCCTGTTGGCTGATGACTCTCCCCCAGGCTTCCCTGATTACCAGCACAGGACGGATGGGTAGGAGGGACACTGCGCAAGTCCCTGCCTCGGAGCCTCGCCCAGCCCCTGCTTCGTTGCTCTTGTTCAGTCTCTAAGTCTTTGCCACTCCATGAACGACAGCACGAAAGGCTTCCCTGTCCTTCACCATCTCCCAGAACTTGCTCAGACTCATGTCCATTGAGTCGATGATGCCATCTGACCATCTCACTCTCTGTCGTCCCCTTCTCCTCCTGCCCTCAATCTTTCCCAGCATCAGGATCTTTTCTAATGAGTCGGCTCTTCGCATCAGGTGGCCAAAGTATTGGAGGTTCAGCCTCAGTCTTTCCAGATCAGACCTGCTGTGTACACACTCGCTGCGTCTGGTTGGATAGAGGGGGCTCCTGTGACCACAGGGCTGGGCAGCTGAGCATCTTCTCAACGCTGACACTGTGGCTCCATTCAGAACCCGTTTAGAACGGCTGCCTTTACCACTCCTGGCCTGGGCTTTTTCTGGTGCTGTAACTTGGAATTTTCTTGCTTTCCTCAAGGAAATTTTTAATCCGGGCTGAACAGACCCCTGAGATGGGTGAGGGGTTTGGCACCCAGGCAGAGGCTTGTCAGGACCTTTATCTGCTGCAGTGAACATCGGCTGTGGCCTGGAAGGAATCATACCTCCCTCCACCGAGAGTTCAGTCCTGAATTTATAGGCAGAAGCTCAGCCCAGAAGAGTGATATGGGAGAACATTTTCCTGAGGACACACTAACCCTCATTCCTTTAGACTTTCCGTTCCTGGTATCCAGTTCCACGTCAGAAAGCGCTGTTTCATCTTACCTTCTTGCAGAAACCTCTTCACAGACGTGCATTTTTTTTTTATTCCCTTGGCTCAGTGGAAGGCAACGCTGAGCAGCTTATTTCTTCAACCTCCTTAAAATTGCTGCTGGAAACTTTATCCAGTTTGCCATTTTGCACGATTTGATCTTGTGTGTGTGTGTGTGTGTGTATTTTAGGATTTTGCACCAGAGGAAAAGTCTCTCCTGATGAACTGATTTCCTTCTTGCATCAGATCATGAGAATCGTGCTGTAACTACAGACTTGCTTTCCCTTTTTTTGGTCTTGATAGTTAGAAAACTTACAGCCAATGGTGAATCAGCTTTTCATTTACTTATTTACCTGCTTTTTCTGTAGGGCTTATTTTTATCTTTTTAAAGCCCAACTGTGAGTGTCTTTTATTGTAAATAATTTCACAGATGTCAACCACAACAAAAAAATAAGAAGTTCCCCCCCACACACACACACAAAAATGAGTTCGGATTCAGTAAGAAGAGACTAATTGAAAGGATTATTTCAAGGGAGGAGGAAAAGAAACTCTCAATGTTGAGGAAGCTCTGCAAGCGTCTCAGGAAAGGGTTAGGCAAGAGGAGATTTCTTTACAGGAGGAGTAAACAGAGGAAGAACCTCTGCGGGGTAGGGGCCACAGGGCAGCTTGGCCCTCAGGGTGGATCTGAAGCCAGCCTCTGCTTGGAGAGCTGTTGAGAAGGGGCTGCCTGCTGACTCAGCAAGGGTGGCCGGAGTTCACACTTCACAGCTCCCCTTTGATGTTGAAGGGATGCTTCATCAGAGTCTGGCTAACAAGCATTTTGTCCCGTTGGTCGTGTGGACCAGCAGTTCAAGAATGGAGATTTGGACGGTGGGCCCCATTGGTTCCTGCTTCCCTCCATCTAGACTGTGCGCTCCCAGGGCGGGAGTCCAGCCTCCCTGATCGCCCTGCGCTGCCCAGTCCTGGGCCTGAGCGAGTTCCTCGGTTAATGTTCACTGACTGGCTGAATGAGGGCCTTCCTGGAGTCGGGAGCTCACCTCTCTGGAAGGTGCAGGAACAAGCAGACTGCACCCTCCCGCTCCCTGAGGGACCCCAGCCCTGGGCCGTGACCCCTGCCCCCTTTCCTGAGGGGTCCCTAGCTCCCCCACCCCCTCCCCCTTCTCTAGAGGGTGCCTGACTCCAGGCTAGCACTGCCGATTCCCACCCACCCCCTCTCCTGGGGGCAAGGAGGAGGAGAGGGTGGGGAGGAGGGAGAAGGACACAGACCCAGAGGGAGTAGCAAGGCTGCAGCCCTAGGAGCCGGACCTTCCCCCGCCCCGCTGCCAGGAAGCCTCCTCTCTCAACTTGTCCTGTCTGTGCCGGGATGCCCTGTCTTTTCTCTCTCCCCTCCTTCTCTCTCTGGTCCCTCTCCAGCCCATCTCTCTCTGGCCCTCTGATCTCTCCTGTCACTTGGAGTTGGCCCCAGATCTTGGCAGGAACCAGATACAAGGGCAGGGCTGGGGCAGGAGGGATGGAATGTCAAACCTGCAAAGGCTGTTTTCTTATCTAATCTCTCATCACTACCCCCTCCTGTCTACTCATACCAACTCTGCCAAGGAGGTACCATTACACCCATTTTACTGGTGAGGAAGCTGAGGCACAGATGACAGTTAGGTAGCTTGCCCATGGTCTCAGGACTGCAGTGTGCAGAGCCAGGACTTGAATCTGCACCCGTCTGGCCCCCGGTCCCGCAGATAGCCAGCTCTGCGTCCGCTTTTCCTGAGGCTTCTCAAGTTTCCCAGGCCTCTCCTCACTTCCCTGACCCTGGTCTGGGAGAAAGGACCAGAGAGGTTTTCTTAGGACCAAAGGTAACTCGTCTGAAATATCTCCATTTCTGAAGGACAATCTTTACTCAAAAAAAAAGAAAAAGAAACGAAGTTTGGAGGATGCGGGTTAGGCTGGGCTGGGGAGAGGAGGCAGAAGACTTCCCCCAGCCACTCCTACTTTGTTTGGTGCTCTGAAGTGACCTCTGACCTGCACATCGGTAATATCAGTAGCATTGGTGCTCAGTCATGTCTGACTCTTTTGCAACCCATGGACTGTAGCCCGCCAGGCTCCTCTGTCCGGGGAATTTTCCAAGTAAGAATACTGGAGTGCATTGCCATGCCCTCCTCCAAGGGATCCTCCCGACCTAGGGATCAAATCTGCATCTCTTGTGTCTCCTGCGTTGGCAGGCGGGTTCTTTACCACTAGCACCACCCGCACATAGAGGATCCTAGAGCCTTTTGGTTGGTGAAGGCAGCAGGTCATGCCGAACCTACCCGTGCGAGGCTGTGCTGAGATTGTTAAAAGGTGCTTCTCAGAAAGGGGCTCCTCGGGACTTCCCTGGTGGTCCAGTGGTTAAGAATCCACCTTCCAATGCAGGGGACGTGGGTTTGATTCCTGCTGAGAGAACCAAGATCCCGTATGCTGCAGGGCAACCAAGCCCACATGCCACAACTACTGAACCTGCGCCCTCTGGAGCCCAAGAGCCACAACGAGAGAAGGCTGCGTGCTGCAACAAAGACCCAGCGTGGCTGTCCCCCCCTCCATAAAAAAACAAAAGAGCTCCTCTGCATGGGAGTCTGGGAAACACGTCAAGAAAAAATGAGCTGCCTTCTCGGCTGCAGGAAGCCTTCAGAATGCTCCCGTGCACCTCTAGGGCCAGAGGTGGAGGCCGATGCCAGTCTTCTTTGCTCTGGGAACCCTTCGTGCATCAGCATCTTTGTTACAGAAATGTGGAACTGACGGGCCCTGTGGGTACCCTGGAGTGTGGTTTGAGACGTGTTTGGGGCGTGGCTGCCACTGCTTCCCCAGAGGAAGCAGGATGTGGCCTTGTGATAACAGTGTGGGGTTTGGTCAGCAACTGTTTACTCGGGGACCACAAGGCTGGTGGCAGCGTACACCATCATGTGTGAGTCTGGACCCTCTGTCTACTAGGAGGGTCACTGTGCTACATAACTTTGAAGGGGACTGAATGGCGCCACTGGGAGTTGTGCAGTGCACAACCTGTGCAACTGAACATGATCGTCCTGGTCCTGGGCCTCATCATGGTTGTCTGACTGTTGCAACAACCTGTCTGTTGACTTCCTGACCGCAGCTGGCCTCCTGTGGTGTCTCCTGCCCCCTGTCCCCTGTGTCACCTCTCAAGTCCTATCCTTCTTCAAGTCTCTTCTCCCCTCAGCCAGCTGCCAGAGTCTACAGGTGCCCTCCAGCTGTGCAGGGCCCCACGAGAGGAGTCCTGCTTCTGAGTTCGATGGGCTGTATCATCTTGGGCAAATCACTTAACGGCTCTGGGACCAGCATCTCCATTTATAAATCAAGGATAAGATGTTTGGGTTATAGTTTTCTTTATCACTAGATTCTGAGCTTCGGGATGCCAAAGGCTATCTGTCACTCATCTCTGTTCTAGTGTCTGGCACCTCCTAGGTCCTGGTAAATGTTTGGTCATTCCGATCAAAACCTTTCTGCAGCCTCCCTGCTTCTGTTTGATTGACTGACCCTGGATTTCTTGAACACTGTCTGCCCTCCTGACTCCCAGGCTTTGCCGCTGCTGTTCTCTCCCCTAGGATTCCCTTCTGCTCTGTCAGCAGCCCTAAGCATTTAGGGGATAGCTCAGCTGCCACCCCAGAACCTTTCCCAGGCCTCTCTCCCCACCCCCACTGGAAGCAGCCACTCCCTCTCCCACACCAACCCCTCCCCCATGGCCCTGACACCTCTGTCTGACTGTGGGGTCCTTCTGTCCCACCAGGCTCCTCTGTTGCTCTAGGCAGAGGAGGGGTTGGCACTTCACTGCACCCTCTGGGGGTTCCCAGAGCCTGCTTGGTGCCAGGCACAGGGCGGGGCTCATGATGGAAGGACCCAGAGTGGCCCAGAAGCTGGTGATGGCCACAGTGCTCTTTCCATCTTTCCAGTCTCTCCCAGGCCTCTCGGGTGCCCCTGATGGAGGGAGGAAATTCTGGGCAAGATGGGTGGCCCAGCTGCCTCCCAGCACAGGCTCAGGTTGGGCTGGGCCGGATCAGTGTGCTGATACCGACGTGGGGTGTGGCGTGGGGCCCTTCAAGCTCGGGTTTGGAGTCTACTGAAAAAGTAATCTTTGGGTCTAGTGCAGAAGTAAGCATGTTGGAGACTCATATATGGTGTCTTGGCTCACCAAGCCTGTGTTGTTGTCGTTGCTTAAAAAGAAAAAACACATTTAAAATGCTTACCACAAGGACCTGGCCTTGTGGTAAGTGAGCAGTGTCTGCTGTCTGTGGAAGGAGGCGCACAGCTTTGCCTTGAGAGCATGGACTTTGGGGTCAGAAAGACCTGGGTCTGAATCCCAGCTTGTCCCATTCCTAGTGAGACTCTGGGTACATCCTGTCATGTCTCCAAACCTCAGTTTCCTTGTCTGTGAAATGGGCACAGCCTGGTACACTCTTCCTCAGACTTGTGAAGATTCAGGGAGATGGAGTCGGAGCCCGAGGCGTTGGTTAGGATGTCGTGGAGCCTGACAGCGAGCGGAGCCCTGGAAACATGGGTAGCTATAAATATTACGACTTCACTTCTGTTGTCTGGCAAAG
This sequence comes from Muntiacus reevesi, assembly GCF_963930625.1. Taxonomy (NCBI): domain Eukaryota; kingdom Metazoa; phylum Chordata; class Mammalia; order Artiodactyla; family Cervidae; genus Muntiacus; species Muntiacus reevesi. The sequence goes on from NC_089266.1 coordinate 43,299,783, forward strand.
AACCAGGAAGTTCTTGGACCGCTTTATTTTTTTCTCGCTTTCCATGACTAGCAGGTGGCTTTCTCTCCAGGACTATTTTTTCATGGAAACAAAATTGTGTATTTTTCTGTCTCACTTCACAGGAGCGATCACACATGACTAGTAGAGAACAACTCTGCTGTAAACGCTGGGTGGCGTGCTGAGCCCTCACCGTCCACAGCCGCCCCCGCCCCCCGCCACCAAGAGCCCCGCACCCATGGTCCCCTACCCACATCCCCCCACAGACCCTCACTGCCCACAGACCTCCACCCACTGCAACCAGGGTGACGCGGCCCCCTCACCCACCTCACACCCCCACCATCCCCAGCCTCCCGGCTCCCCGCCCCCAGCTCCCCATCCCCACCTGTCTGATAAGTACCTTAAGGCCATTTGCCACAGAGGAGCAGGCATGCGGGTGAAGCAGAAAGCCCCCTCCCCACACACAGGCCTTGACTCAGATCAAATGCCATCCACACCTCCATCCTCCCCAAAGACCGTTCAGCCGACCCCTAAGATGCACAGATAAGAACCATCACTAGGAAAACGCTCAGCCGACCCCTAAGATGCACAGATAAGAGCCATCATTAGGAAGCCTGGCAACGCCACGAGCCCAACAGCCAATCAGAAATCAATGGGGGACCTCACTGGTGACCCAGTGGTTAAGACTCTGCTTCAAATGCAGGGGGTGCAGGTTCGATTACTGGTCAGGGAACCGAGATCCCACATGCAGCAAGAAAAGAAAAATGGGTGTCGGACTCCTCAGTTTGACATGGTGCTTTCCTTCGGGACCATAAAAGAGGGTGACAAGACTTGTCTGGGGAGCCCTGTCCTCCCCTCAGGAGCACGCTGTGGGGACCGCTGTCGCCCAGACTCCAGGTCCTTCCTGTTCAGAGTGTGGTCCAGGGAGGGCGCACAGGAGCCTGACTGAGGACTCGGCAGACTCTGAGGCTGAACCCAGACCGGCTGGGTCAGAATCTGTGTTTTAGCAAGACTCCAGGTGGCCCATTCATATGCTCCCCAAAGCCTGAGATGTGCGCCTGCAGGTCCCTGCGACTGAGCTTGGAATCACCCGGGGAATTTAAGCTGTGCTGATGCCTGGGTCCCACGCCCAGGTCTGCATTTCACTGGCTTGATGTTTGGCCTGATGCAGAGAGTTTTTTTTTTTCTTAATTTAACTTATCTCTCTATTTATTTATTTTCGGCTACACTGGGTCTTCGTTGCTTTGCACAGGCTTCCTTTAGCTGTGGCAAGCAGTGGCTGCTCTTGGTTGCGGCGCACAGGCTCCTCATCGCGGTGGTTTCTCTTGCTGCAGATCACAGGCTGTAGGTGTGCGGGCTTCATTCATTGCAGCACGTGGGCTCAGAAGTTGCAGCAGGCAGACTTGGGCTTCGTTGCTCCATGGCATGTGGGATGTGGGGTCTTCCCAGACCAGAGATTGAACCCATGTCCCCTGCATCAGCAGGGAGATTCTTATCTACTGTACCACCTGGGAAGTCCTGGATGTGAAGAGTTTGTAATGCTCTTTGTTACAAAGATTTGATGTGCAGAGAAGTTTGGGAAATCATGGTTCTCAGTCTTATCGATGGATCCCTAAGCTGTGTTATTGCTTGTGTTTGTAAGTAGGACTTGGTGAGAGGAAGGGCGTAAGCTTGGGTGGCCCTGGCCAGTGCGTGGATGGGTGCACAGCAGACAGGGTCTGGGGTATCAGCTTGGAAATGTGCAGGGAAGCAGTGAAGGCCTTGGACCCGCCCCATAGAGGCCCAGGGGAGCAGGGCACCATCCTAGGGTCCCAGAGTTGACTGGTTGCAAAGCCTGACCCAACACTTCCTTCCCTGGCATTTAGCGGTGCTACCTCCACCCCTCGGTCCTCTAAACAAAGCCTCGGCTGGGTACTGATCAGTAAGCTCACCCCTGCTCTGATCTTGCTTTGTTGGCTGTTGGCTCAGGACTCCAGCCAATCAACCCTGAATCCAAGAAAGTTAAATCCACCAAAGCTAGACATGTTAACCTAGGGGTCCCCAGTCTGCAGAATCTAGTAGTGCCTGATGGTCTGAGGTGGAGCCGATGTGATAATAATAGAAGCAAAGAGCACAATAAATGTAATGTGCTTGAATCATCCTAAAACCATCCTTCCTCCACCGCCCCCGTCCGTGGAAAAATTGTCTTCCACGAAACCAGTCGCTGGTGCCGGAGAGGTTGGGGCCCGCTGGGTTAACACACTGGGAGCTCGTCCACTTGTGTGATGAACACACGCTGGGAGGCCGCTCAGCTTCATGGAGAGCAGCGGACTCCAGTCTGAGCCCCAGCCCTGCCACCCATCCGCTGTGCTGCTCACACTCACCCGGCAGCGTCTCGGCCCTCAGTTTCCTCATCTGTAAACTGGGCACAATTACTTCCTGACTTCAGGAGTGTTCGGGTTGAGTGGGATGAAGGGGAGAGAGCCGCAGGCCGGGCCTAGCAGTGTGGACACCAGAGAGCGTTGGGGTGGCTGAGGGCCCAGCGTCACTTGGCATGGCCCCGGAGGTTTCGGGAACACCAGTCTCGGTCCCCAGCAGCACACCCTGAACCTCTGGGGCCCAGGCCCGAAGGCACATACCTTTCTTCTCCTCTGCCAGACACACGGGCTCAATTGCCGTCCCCCACGTGTGTGTGTGGTGGCTCTGGGGAGACCTGTGCTCCCCGCGTGGGGGACTCCCCAGCCTTGCGGGGCTCATCAAGCAGAAGCTGGCCACGCTTGGTGCCACACGTCCCACTGCATGGGCCCACTCATGACTGAGCAGCTGTCACTGTCACGGTTATTTTTATCCCTCCCTCTGGGAGCCCAGAATCAAAAGGAAACGTTAGCTCTGCAGCCTCGTTACCAAGAGCAGAGGAGCGGGGTGGGGTGGGCGGGTTTAGATCTTCTCAGCCAGGGCCGCACAGGCTCAGAGTCACAGCATCTCAGAGGGCAGGGCTCCCGGAGGCTGTCTTGTATGATGCTGTGTCTTAGAGATGGGGAGACAGACCATCTGCAGCCCTGGACTTCCTCAGCTGCGAGTGGGGCTGGGCTGGATCCTAGTTCTCCTGGTTCTGGGTTGGGAAGTCATTCCCCTGCCTCCCATGATGGCTGCAGCCACGGAGGAATCAGGGTAGTGCTCTGGAGACCTCACCCCCTAGCCGGTTTTTTGGTGGGAAATGCAGAGTCTTGGGCTCCAGTGCCTGACTCAGGAGCTGGGGTGGACCTAAGTATCTGCATCCTTAGCAAGCTCGTCTGATCAAGGTTTGGAATCACTGGTGTGGACTCTCCCGCTTGGTCCCAAAGCCCCAGACCTGAGCTCTGGGCCTCCCTGCTCCTCTCAGGCATCAAAATCCCAACCCCGAATCACAGAAGGCACCACCTGTGTGGTATAGCTGCCAAGAGTGTGTCCCAGGGGAAGGGGACAGAGGCAGGGTCCTGTCACGGATAAATACATGCACCCTGGATCCAGGCAGCCTGGGAGCGAATCCCACATCTGCCACTTCTAGTTGTGGGTCCTTTTATTCATTTATTGTTTTAGGTCTTTATTGAATTTGTTACAGTATTGCTTCTGTTGTTAATATTCTGGTTTTGTGGCAGAGAGACATATGGGAATCTTAGCTCCCTGACCGGGGGCTGAACCTGCACCCGCTGCATTGGAAGGCGAAGTCTTAACCACTAGACCACCAGGGAAGCCCCGGGTTGTGGGTCCTCAACACGTTTCTTCATCCACTGGTGCCTCTGTTTCCTCACCTGTAGGTTGAGGAGGTGAAGCTTCCCTCCTGAGGTGTTGTGAGGATTCGATGAGTTAGTACAAATAAAGTGCTTAGGCTGGTATCTAGCACATAGTCAAGTCCATAGAAACGTCACTGTTTATGCCCATTTTACAGGCTGGGTAAATTATGCTGAGAGAGGTTAAGAGACTGTCCTAAGGTCACAGAGCCGTTAAGCAGCAGAGTTGGTGGGGGCTTCAATGCTTGTCCTCCACAATAGCTGCCTGGGTGTCCACAGCCTCCCCAGCCCTGCCAGCCACCTGCAGCTCTGGTGATGGGTTACAGATTGGCCAGGAAAAACACCCCCATCCCTGCCCCTCCAACCCCTCATCGCACACCTCGGGTTAGGCTTGGTTATCAGTTCTTTTAGCCCCAGACGGAGCTACCTTTGCCCGTGAATTCCCTCACTGGGACAGAAGCTGCTGCCGCCCTCTATCTTGAAACCTCAATTTTTGTTATGGCAATACCCACTTATACTCAATTGAAAGCTTACTTTCAATTTCTGATAGAAACTGCACTTCAAACCTCTGCATTTTGGTCTAAGAGCATGCTTTCAAGCATCAGCTCTTCTGGTCCTGGTGCCACTTTCTTGTCTGGGAAAGAAAGCAGAGTTAAGAACTTCCCGGGTGGTCCAGTGGTTAAGACTCCACGCTTCCAATGCAGGGGGCGTGGGTTTGATCCCTGGTCGGGAAACTAAGATCCCACATGCCACACAGTGCAGCCAAACGGAAAGTAAAGTCCAGATGTCCTTAAACCGAATCTCTGCCTCCAGCCTTCTGGCATTTGGAGAGGACCTCACAGCGCCCCTCTGTCCCACTGCCCACCACCCCGTAGTCTTTCTCTGCCTTCATTCTCATTCGAGTGGTTCCGCTGGAATTGGGAAGTTTGGTCTAACATGTGGCTGGTGCCCACCTTCAGAAATGGCCCCAAAGTACCTCTCTGGTTGTCCCGAGACCTCAGGAACAGAGAGGGGCCATTCAAGCCTGCCGAGGGCCTGGCAGGCGCCTTGCCCGCTCTTTCCGCCGCCCACCCCTCTCCCTCTCGGTGGCTCCATTACGGCTTCTTTGCTCTTCTTTCATCTCCGCTGGGATAGAATCTGCCCTGAGCGGTCAGGGCCCGGCCAGCTCTCAGGGCCCATTCTAATGAAGGTAACTGAATGCCTGGGCGGCTGAAACCGGCCCTTTGCAAAGCAGCCAGGGGAGGGCTGCCCTCAAGGGCAGAGTGTGCCAGCTCTTGTTTGCCTCAGCCTGGCATTCGAGACGGGCTGGGCCCTGCCGCGCGGGTGGAGGGGCCCAGGAAGGGGAAGGGGCCGGAGAGCAGGTTTATTTGGGGTGAACTGCACTGGCTCATGGCAGTTTGCTGTCAGTGCTTCCAGAAGTTGGAAAGGCAACCAGTGGATTTGGGTCACAAGGGGGTGGATGAAGGAGACAGTTGGATTAACCAGGACTCTGCTGCCAAATGCAGGGGCCCAGGGCTCTGGACTTGGGACCCTTCTGATCAGAGCTTCTCCTTCCCTCCTTTCCTTCCTCCTTCCCTTCCTCCCTCTGCTCAGATCCCATAGGTGCCAAGGTGCCCTTGGGCAGACACGTGTCACCACTGTCCAGGGCTTCATTTCTTAGACTCAAGAGGTCTGCAGAAGAGTGGAAGGGCTTGGGAGGCAGGCCTGCATCCAGATCCTGGCTCTGAATGCCCTTGGGCAGGTTACATAATGGTTTTGAGCCTGAGTTTTCTCATCTCTGAAATGGGAAAAGTAGTGACTCTGCTCTGAAGCATCCAGATTTTGTGGGACCTGAAGCTCTTAGAATGCATGGAGTCATCCTTCAGGATCTCGATATAGCTTCCTTGTGCAAATTTCACAGGGCACGTGACCGCCTGAACACCCTGGCAGGGCCCCTCGCGAGCACATGAGGATCTTAGACATCTAACTTTATTAGCTTCGCGGGTACACATCTACCTGGTAGGACTGTGAAGGGTCGAGTGAGCTAATGTGTGTAGAGCTCCTAGAACAGTGCCTGGCACAGGGTGAGGCCCTCTCACCGGCTCTCAGGGTTGTCGTGAGCATTAGGTGTGTGCAGTGTTAATGCCTGCAGCCCCACACTTGGTGCTGAAGATATGCTCATTAGCTCACCTAATAGTACTCTCGATGGACTGGGCGCTGTGTTGAGGTCTGGGGTCAAAACACTCTCAGTCTGGGATGGGCAACCAAGGCATCAGTTAATCCTGTGCATGAGTGTGTGTTCAGTCTCTTTGGTCATGTTTGACTCTCTGCGGCCCCGTGGACTGTAGCCCGCCAGGCTCATCTGTCCGTGGGATTCTCCTGACAAGAATACTGGAGTGGGTTGCCATGCCCTCCTCCGGGGGATCTTCCCGACCGAGGGATGGAACCTGTGTCTCTTATGTCTCCTGCATCAGCAGGCAGGTTCTTTACCCACTAGTGCCGCCTGGGAAGCCCCAGTTAATCACACAAATAGGTGATTCCGAATGGGATGGTGATGATATGAGAAGTGGAAGCTGTGTCGGGTGATCTCTGAGTGAGTGAAAGTCGCTCAGTCGTGTCTGACTCTTTGCAACCTCATGGACTATACAGTTCATGGAATTCTCTAGGCCAGAATACTGGAGTGGGTAGCCTTTCCCCTCTTCAGGGCATCTTCCCAACCCAGAGATCAAACCCAGGTATCCCACATTGCAGGTGGATTCTTTACCAGCTGAGCCACAGGGGTGATCTCTAGGGGAGAGAAAAATGAAATCATGTGACTTGGAATGTAAAGAAAGTTCTCTCGTGAGATATGAAAAGAAGAAAAGAATTCTTATTATTCCAATTTATGCATGTCCATCTGCATAAATGGCTGACATAAATTGGCTGACACAGTGACCAAGGTCCAACTAGAAGGTAAACAAAGGTTATCTTGTTCCATCTCCTCATCAACTCTGAGATCAGAGAATGGAGCTCAAGTGGGAGAAGTCTTCCTTAGCTGATATATATATATATGTACTCGGTGGCAGAGCTGGGATTCAAACCTCTACCATCCCAGCTCTTTCAGCTACACCACGTGGTTGACATAGATGCACAGATGCCCTTGTAGGCTCATGTGACCTCATGACCTTCTCAGAGGTCATACTACCGCTACCACCAAAGCAGCTGTGACCTCCCTGGATATCAGACTCCAAGAGCAGTCAGTCTCCCAGACTTGGAAAGCCTTCCTGATATTCTCATGCATCTGCATCATTAGTACAGCTCCACAGACCCAGTTCCCATGGCCAGCCCTGTCCTGGCTTTCTGGTCTACCCACTTGGTGCATCTATTCCTGCAGGGGTCACTGATGCTCTGTTACTTGTTACCTTGGAGGCCTGGAGGTGCTCACAGTGTGAGGCACAAGATGCACTCAAACCGTTAAGACAAAGCTCAGAGTTCAAAAAACAAGTAGGGAAGGAGGAGCCCAAGTATTGGGTTCAGAAAACCATAGCAGAGGAATAAGCTTCTCCCTAGGATTGACAGGCATAGCAGAAGGGGGGAGTGGATGAAACATAGCTCTCAGGACCCACTGGAAGGAAGCAGGTAGTCTGGAGTGGGGTAGGATGGGGACTAGCACTCCTTAAGCACCTGCAGTGAGCCACCCACTCTGTTTAGGTGCTCAATACCTTTTTGTTTAAGTTTTGTTGACTTATTTGGCTGTGCCGGGTCTTAGTTGAGGTACTCGAGATCTTCCTTCTTGCACCTTCGTTGCAGTATGCAGGATCTTCAGTTGAGGCATGTGAACTCTTTAGTTGCAGCATGTGGGATCTGGTTCCCTGACCAAGGATTGAACCTGGGCTCCCTACACTGGGAGCGTGGAGTCTTAGCCACCGAATCACCAGGGAAGTCCCTTCCCTGGCCTCTTCTGGAGACAACACTGAAGGACCATCCAGCTCCAGGGCACCTGCAGGGTCAGGTGAGGCCTCGTTACACCTGCCTTATACTCCCCTCTCCCTCTGCTCCATCCTGCTTCCCTCGTGCCCTCTCCGGGTCGACCCCTAACTCGCCCCTCAGTAAGCTTCCTCCACGGACAGTCGGGACCTCAGGGGAGAGGTCCAAGCTGGGCGTAAACCTCTGGGAGCCCCAGGAAAAGGAGAAGTCAGTCCTCGGGAAGAAACCAGGAGGGCAGGCATGCAAGAAGCCAGGCTGAGAAGGTGAAGGAGATAGGTCCCACGGGGTCAAGTGCTGCGGTGAGGTGAGGACCCACGTGTCTCTGGTTTATTCATTTCTGCCCTGCGGAGCTTCAGGAGGGATTTTCAAAGCCAGGGCATAATCTCCTATGGAGATAAAGACATTTCCAAGGGGACACTGATGATACAAGGAGTGTCTGGGGTTGCGAGTGGTTGCAGGGACAAAGAACCTTCAAGGGAGGGGGTCCGGGATCCGAGGAGAAGGGTCCCTCTGTGACCTCTGCTGCGTTGCAGCAGATCGAAGGCGAGTGGGACCTGCACAGGTGGGTGTGCAGACTCGCGGAGGGATCAGGAGTAGGGTCTCTCCTGGTTGCTTCTATGAGGCGATCATCAGCTGCGGGTGAGCAAGGGGGAGGCAGTGCTGCATGGTAAGGAGGAGACCCGACTTGGCCTGAGGGCTCCCAGCTGCCAGTGGCGAAGATGTGATCCAAACCCAGCCCCAAACTAACTTGAAACCCTGGCCTCTGGGCTTCCTGAGCTGGAGAAAGTGCAAGGAATGACCTTCCAAGCAGAGAGAGCCACAAAGGTATCGATTACCTGTTCAGCAGGTGATAGAGGTGGTAACCCTACAGACAGGTGTGGCGCTATCACTGTGCTAAGTACCCTGAGTGGTCGGGTGCGTTCGCCACCGTGCCGCTGGCCCACACCTCCAAGTGTTCTTGGCGAGTTATTTCACTTAACACCCACCTCCCTCCCTGTCCCTCGGTCACCCTGTAGCAGACACAGTCGGTCCTCATATCTTAGATTCCATGGTTGCAGATTTGCTTACTTGCCAAAATTTATTTGTAATCCCCCAAATCCCCACAGCATTTTCGTGCTCATCGGCAGACATGCTCAGAGATGACAGTTTGAGTTGCCCAACCGAGGTCTTCACTATCATCTCATTCTGCAAACAAGTGTCCCTTCAACAGTGTTTTTCATGCCATATTGTTGCGTTTTTGTTCCTTTTTTTTTTTTTTTTTTTTTGCGGAGGGGGCCAGCTTTTGCTGTTTAAAAATGACCCTCACATGTAGGACTGAAGTGCTCCTCGTGTTCCTGAGTGTGGGAAGGCTGTGATATGCCTCATGGAGAAAATGCGTGGTGCGTAAGCTTTGTTCAAGCATGAATTATAGATGGTACTAGTGGAAAGAGCTCGCCTGCCAATGCAGGAGACATAAGAGATGAGGGTTCGATCCCTGGGTCGGGAAGATCCCCTGGAGGAGGGCACAGCAGCCCACCCTGATATTCTTGTCTGGAGAATCCTTATGGAGAGAGGAGCCTGGCGGGCTACAGTTCATGGGTCACAAAGAGTCGGACACGACTGAAGTGAACTTAGCACTCTGAATCAACACCATCCATCAAATAAGGTGTCTTTAAACATGTGGAAAACCAGGTCAGGGATTGATTGGTTAACGAAAATGTGATCAGAGACTGGCAGGAATCGACTTGAACACCAGCTATCGGCTTGAAGCCGAGCTGGGGCTTGAACCTGGCTGGCCAGCCAGAATGTGGCCCTGTGGTAGAGTGAGATGGCAGGGGGCCGGGCCTGGAAGAAAGGTTTCTTTTTCTGGGCGCCCGGAAGCATTCCCTCTCTCCCTCCCGTGCGAGGGCCTCCTCTGGGCCGGGCCCCTCCCGCGTCTGTACCTGGACACAGCAGCCCCTTCGGCCAGCCCTCCCAGGCTGCGGTTTTCCCCTAAGTGGGAGGAACACTGGCTCAGTGTCCCGGGGCCAGGGCCTTTGGTTTCCCGTTGCTGAGCCCGGCCCTGGAAGAGAAGCCACAAACGAGGTGTGTGTGTCTGAGAGGGAGGCCGACTCCCAGCTCCAGATGAGCCTGTTTGTTCAGGGGCAGCCGGGCCCAGCCTGGGTGGATCCAAGTGCGCCTTTGGCCCTGGCCTTGTCCCACCCTGCCAAACCTTCCTGCCCGCCGCCCGCCGTCTCCTAGCCCCGCGCCCGGCCTCTCATCCTGCAGAATCCGCAGCCCTACTTTTGGCATTCATGGGCCAGCTTATTTGCTGTGGGTTTGGGGTGTTTTCTCATCTCCAGATAATCGAGGAGACAATTGTGGGAGACTGTGTTCTCCAAGTGGAATTACAAGCCCTTGAGGATATGTCCTTCTGCCCTGAAGAAAAGATGTAAGGTGACATTCGTCCACTCCCAGGCCTGTCTCAAAGGCCCGTTCCTCTCAGGAACGGCTGAATTTCTGAGATGAATGGCCCCAGAGCATCCCTGGGGCATGTCTGAATTGCTGCTGAGAGCAGGAGTGCAAGAAGGACTCACAGAGCTGTGAGGAGGGAGTCGTGCCCGTGGTGAGGGCGTGCTCAGAGGGCCTGGGGCCCCACCTTGTTGGAGAGCAGCTGTTCTGGGCAGGCTGCCTCCAGAATGACTCTGGGGAGGGTTGGGGTGGATGACCCAGGAGAGAGGGCTTCTCGGATGCTAAGCTGTGGGGCTCAGAAAGGAGCCCGGGCTTGGAGTGAAAAGAGCCGGCATGGGACCCCATCATATACAGAAACTGCAGCTCAAGGACACAGCAGTCCAGGCAGTGTTTGGACCCCAGCATCTCAAGTGGAGGGCCTCTCTGGGGATTCACACACCCAGCTCACACGAGTGTGCACACGTGCTAATGCCTGAGTGCTAACCCCCCTGCCTTAGCACACAGCCCTGGGTGTCCAGCTCTGGCGCCAGTGAGCCCTGGACTCTGCATCCTGTTCTTATATTTCCCAGTGGCTGGCCTGTGGTCTCTGCTCAGTGAATGTTTGAATAACTAGTGACTGGATGAAAAAATGATCTTGGTTCCACTATGATTGCTTTCAGGAGGTGATGTTACAAATCTGAGCCTCCTTTTGTTTTGGTGCACAGTCTCTGGGGTCAGTTCCCTGGGTTTGAATTCTGACTCTCCATTTATAGACTTTACGTCTTTGAGTAACCTCGTTAAGCCTCAGTTTCCTCATCTGTAGAATGGGGATAATACCTACCTCACTGGATTGTTGTGGAAGTTAAATGAGTGAATATCAGGTGAAGCACTTAGAACAGAGCCTCGTTCATAGTAGTTACTTTGTAGCTGTTTGCTATTCTTATCTTTAAAATGAAGACACTAACATCATGTTATTGTGTGTGTTTGTGTGTCTGAGTGTGAGCGTGCCAGGAGCCTGGTGCATTGTTTTCCCAAGTATGTTCCTTACAACACCGAGTCCTTTTGTTGTTAGTTCAGTGAGAAGGGGTTCTGTCCCAGGCTCTCTCCCCTGACATCTCCCAGGCTCTGTGACATCTCCAAGGAGGAGCCAAGAGGTTTGCCCACTGATTGAACCACAAAGCCCTTTTTATGCTTTCAGAGTTGCGATGGGGGCTCTGCAAAATACATTTTTGAAAGCAATAGATATTTCCTCCCTCTCTCTCTCCCTGGAGCCCTGGCCCCATCCTTCTCTCATCCAGTAGCATCCAGGGAAAAATCAGGGCTCGTCTCCTTGGGCTTGTCTCTGGGGCAGGAGGCAGCAGCCGAGTTCCCACCAGAAGGGTGGCCAGCTTTCCACTCTTATGTGGTCAGCCAGGCAGGGAGGATGATATCCCACCTTCAAGGGCAAGATGCTCCCCAGGACGTATCACGAGGTGCATGGGGACACATCACAGAGGCCAGGTAAGAGCTGCAGCTGATTAAAGTAATGCTGAGTTGGACAGTGGATGCCGCCCCAAGAATGATGGAGAAGGGCAGGAGACCTGACTTGCTCAGTCTTTTAGCCTCTTTATTAACTAGTTTCTGCTGATTTCAGGCCATTCAGTTGCTGCCAATAAACTGCTTTTTGCAGAAGAGAGGCAGCTGGGAGTCTTGGACATGGGCCCGCAGATCTGAGTGTGCATCTTGGTTCTGCCACCCTGGCTATAGCACTAACCCTTTTAAGCCTCAGCTTCCTCATCTGTAATCTAGGTGCAGTACATCATTCACACAAGATGATTGGAGTAAAATAAATGAGAAGAAATGAGTGGCATACAGTGGATCTCCAATAGTTAGCTATTGTTGTTCAGTCGCTCAGTCACATCCAACTCTTGGCGACCCCATGGACTGCAGCACGCCAGGCTTCCCTGTCCATCACCAACTCCTGGAGCTTACTCAAACTCATGTCCATTGAGTTGGTGATGCCATCCAACCATCTCATCCTCTGTTGTCCCCTTATCCTCCTGCCCTCAATCTTTCCCAGCATCAGGGTCTTTTCCAAGGAGTCAGTTCTTTGCATCAGGTGGCCAAAGTATTGGACCTTCAGCTTCAGGATCAGTCCTTCCAATGAATATTCAGGGTTCATTTCCTTTAGGATTGACTGGTGTGATCTCCTTGCAGTCCAAGGGACTCTCAAGAGTCTTCTCCAGTACCACAGTTCAAAAACATCAATTCTTCAGCACTCAGCCTGCTTTATCATCCAACTCTCACATCTGTACATGACTACTAGCTGCTATTAATAATAAGCTGCAGGGGAAGTGGTCTCTCTCTGGTTGCAGAGCCCCTGGCCAAGGCACTCACTAGGGCAGAGGGTGTCTCTTCAGAGCTGAGAGCTGACACGATCTAGGAGGAGGGCAACTGAATCTTGGAAAAGGTCTTTCTCATTTCCTTGTTTCTCTCCTTTCAAATTCCATCTCAGGAACTTCAGAAGAGATGCCAGGCCCCACCTAAAGAAATAGCTTAAGGGAAAGACGTAAGCAGCGCGCCCTGTGAGGGGCCAAAGGCAGGAGGACCTTGTGGAATGTCTGGGGAAAGCTGTTTTTTACCCAGACGGCAGGATAAAGTCCGGGACAGCGGGCGGGGGCCCAGCTGCTCCCTGAAGCAAAAGTCAGTGTCTAAATCCGGCGTGAAAATAGTCCCCTACCCCCCAGAGTCTCTGTCCTGCTTTGGTTTTCTTTATTTCCTTCATAGTACATGTCACATACATCATCCGTTCATTGATTTTTGTCTGACTCTCCTCACCTGAAAGCCAGGGCCACAGGAACTGAGACTGTTGATCACAGCTGTGTCTCCAGCACGAGGAAAAGTGTCTGGCACATAGAAGATGTGTGAGTGAATGACGGAATGAATGAATGAGCTAATGACGCCTGCACCTGCGCTCCAACCCCCACTGTAGTCACAAGCCTTTGGCAAAATAGTTCCCAAACTTTGGTACACTGCAGTCCCCTGGGGCATCTTTAAAAACAGCTGCCGCCTGGCTCCTTCCCCAGCCACTGCGATTCGGTTACTATCTGATATAACCTGGGCATTGACTTTTTTTTTTAATTAAAAAATTTTTTTGGCTGCGCTGGGTCTTTGTTGCTATGTTTGGGCTTTCTCTAGTTGCTGCAAGTGGGGCTACCCTCATTGGGGTGCACAGGCTTCTCATTGTAGTGGCTTCTGTTGTTGTCAAGCACAGGCTCTAGGGGTACTGATTGCAGCACGCGGGGCTCATGGTTGCAGCTCGCAGGCTCCAGAGCACGGGCTCCGTAGCTCCAAGGCATGTGGAATCTTCCCGGACCAGAAATCCAACCTGTGTCTCCTGCATTGACAGGCAGGTTCTTACCCACTGTGGCACCAGGGAAGTCGTGGGCATTGACTTTTTTAAGCTTCCAAGTGAGTCCACTGCGCAGCGCAATTTTGGAACTGCGGATTTACTATCCACTCCTAAAAATCAGAGACGTGGGCTGCCAAGTCTGGGAGGAGGTGGGGAGGGTCAGGGGAGGCATTTGAAACAGAAGAGTGGTTTATGCTCCCAAAGCTTTGCAGTCACCTGACTTTACAGAGAGTAAAGGACAGGGAAGTTTTCCTCCCTTGCCCTCTCCCAGTCCAAGTCAAAGACCTTGTTCCATTTCCTCCTCACCCGCCACCACCTCCTCTTAGATGATTGGGTGAGTCAGAGGAAAGGCAGGTTCTCTGACCATCTTCCCTGCTTATTGGGTTTGCATGAGTAAGAAAACCCATTGTTTACGTGAGCACAGGTTGACAAAAATAGAGCCCAGCTTTCTGACACTCAGCCCGTGTCCAGAGTCTGTAGGACCTGGTCCCAGCCCATATCAGCCAGATATCACACAGGACAGCAGGCCCCGGGGCAGATTGCTAAGGCATCCAAGCCAAAGGACAGCCACCAACACTGAGATATTTGCCAGTGGAAGGGGGCTCATGTTTCTGGGGCACACACCTGGTCTAAGACCTGCTCCTGGGCGAGGTAGGGTAGGAAGTGATGTGCTGTCCGGACCACAGCTCCCAGAGCAAGGGGTGGTCTGGGGTACCTCTTCTTCCCTGGGCAGCACAGACCCCTGGAGGCCCTTGCTGGAGCCGTGGGGGAGTGGGAAGTTCTTTCCCTCCGGGTTAAGAGGCCTCTGTAATCCTATGATCCCACCTACTTCCTTAGTACATTTTTCTCTTTCTGAAGCCACTGCTGACTTTATCAAAGGTTGAATTTGTCCCCTGGGATGGAAAGCTGAGACTTTGTTGTGTGTGTGTGTGTGTGTGTGTGTGTGTGTGTTTGGCCACACCCTGCAGCATGTGGGATCTTAGTTTCCCCAACCCAGGATCGAACCCGTGCCCCGTGCAATGGAAGAACAGAGGCTTGGCCACTGGACCGCCAGGGAAGTCCCAGAAAGCTGAGGCTTGTTTAATACTTGGGGTGATGCTCTCTGACTTTGGAATCAAGAGAAGACAAGTGCTTGGGGTGAAGTCTGAGCCAGCAACGTGCAGGGTTTTTTCCACACAGAGAGCAGTAGCTGGTGATAAGGTGTTTGGACAGAAGTAGAGTCCAATGTGTGACCGGGTTTGACCAGTTTGACAGTCCTGGTTGACGACTGATACTCGTCTTGAAGAGCCCTAGACAGAGAGTCAGGAGCCCGGGGCTAATCCCAGCTCTGCTGTGAACTGTGAGAGGAGAAACCATTTCCCACCTCGGGGCTTGTCTCCTTGTTTGGAAATGAGTGGTTTCACTAGACTAGTGACTTGAAACACCTTCTAAGCCATGGAACACCCTGTCCATGTGAAATTTCATGTGCAAGCCTAAATGGAAAGCAGATAGAAGTGGAGTTATTCCTATTGCTTATGGAGAGCACACCCTCACCCCGCTTTTGCAAGGTCTCCGTAGAACCCTGAGGGTTTCAAGGAGACCAGCTTGAGAACCACTGGACCTGATGCTCGTCCCCTGCCCAACCCTGGTATTATTCATGCTGTTGTTCTCTGATCATTTGGCTCATGTTGGTTGGCATCAGCTGTTTGACTAATGTTAACACCAGGTAATGTCCAGAGAGCTCTTTTCCTGTTTTTGTTTTCTTTAATAATACTTATGGACTTGTAGAATCTCAGTTCCCCGGCCAGAGATTGAACCCTCACCCCTTGCATTAGAAGGTGGATTCTTTTCTTTAAAAAAAAGAAACATAATCATGCTCATTTGTTTTTATTTTGTTTTTTTATGTTTATTTATTAATTTATTTTTTTGTGCTGGGTTTTTCCCTAATTGCAGTGACTTGGGGCTACCTTCTAATTTGAGGGCTTCTCATTGTGGTGGCTTCTCTTGTTGTGGAGCATAGGCTCTAGGAGCACAGACTTCAGCAGTTGTGGTTCTTGGGCTCAATAGTTTTGGCTCCTGGGCTCTAGAGCACAGGTGAAGTGGTCATGGCGCTTGGGCTTAGTTGCTCCATGGCATGTGGGATCTTCCTGGATCAGGGATCCAACCTGTGTCTCCTGCATTGGCAGGAGGATCCTTTACCACTGAGCCACCAGGGAAGCCCCTGGAAGGCGAATTCTTAACCACTGGACCATGATGATGCCCTGCCTGCTTAGCCTGGCCTCCCACATGGCCCCAAACATGTACAAAATGTTGCCTCTTCACACCTTCTGATCCTGAGCTAACTCCTGCACAGTGACAGAAGGAAAGTTAACAGGGGTAGACAACCATGGTACAGAGAGAACTCACTGATCTCTTCCCTCACCTGGATCACCCAGGTGATCATGTGTTTTCCGCCCCCATCAGCTCCTGGAGGGCCATTAACTCCTGCTTGTCAACATTCCATCTGCTTCTCTCTGGCTTTGGCATTCAGCGTCATGGGAGTATGCTCCTATCAACAGTGGCAGAATTAGTTTCATGACATAAGAAGAATCCATTAGAGTGAATTGCAGTCTGAAAATTAATCCTGGGTACGTTTCCTGGGAGAGGGCTTCTGTTTTTAATGAGAGTGTTATTTCTCCTGAAGAGACAAGTCAGACCCCTTGGGAGATTCAGCACTGGAGAAGCACTGTGAGGGCATCACCTCCCTGCTGCTCCCCACATTGGGCCTGTCTGACCCCATCCCTAGGGAAGACAGGGTCTGGCACTGGCAGTCAGGAGCCCCTTCCCTACTCATCTGATATCTGGACATATTCCCAGCCTTCTCTGAGTCTGTCTTCTCATCCATAACATGGCGGATGAGTGTTTTATTTTATAGTATTTATTTATTTAATTTATTTATTTGGCTGCACCAGGTCTTAGTTGCGACATAGGATCTTCGATCTTTGTTGCGGCATGCGCAATCTTTAACTGTGGCCTGTGAACTCTTAGCGGCAGCATGTGAGATCTATTAATAGTTCCCTGACCAGGGATGGAAGCCTGGCCCCCTGCGTTGGAAGCAGAGTCTTAACCACTGGACCACCAGGGAAGTTCCTGTCATTTCATTTAAACCTCACAACTGGAAGAGGAAAGGTCTTGTTCCCACTTTATAGAGGTGGAAACTGAGGCTCTGAATTATTACATAACTTGCCCATGGTACACTGTAGGACTGGCAGGCTTTAACTCAGCTTGTCCAGTGCTGAGTTGTGATAGCATATTGTGACACTCCTGTCATTCTACTTCTCAGGACAAATACCTGGAGATGCTCCCCACTACACCAGTTTCAGGAAAAATAAAGAGGGATCAGTAGCATCACCCCCTCCACGGAGCTCTGGACCATATCCATCAGGTTCCCCCTAGTGGGGTAAGGAGGAGCTTGACAGTCTGACTCTCCACTAACCTTGACTTTGAGAAAGCCAAGATCACCTTGGGTTTCTGCTTCTCTTCCCCTGTTCTGGGTGACCCTGTCATGTGACCTGCCTTCTGGAACTAATAGTCCTTAAGGGGCAACAAGAGACTTGGAAGGAAAGAGGAGAAACTGAGATAGAACCCCAGGATTCAGCACCACCCTAAAACCTCACCTGAGAGAGCCAAGCTAAGGTCTCAGGGTGGAGCTGAAAAGGCAGAGCAGGCCCAGGGTGCATGGACTCAGTCAGGTAGCACACCTTTGATGAATGCCTAAAATCAAGTGTACCCACTGGGTCAGCATGCAAAACAACCTATGAAGTAGACAGTGCCAGTCTCATTTTAGAGATGAACACACTGAGTCTGAGATGTCATAGAACTTGTCCTAAGACTTGCAACTGGCCAAAGGGATTCAAACCGAGTTCTGTCTGATTCCAAAGCCACTGCTCTTTCTGGTACACCACAATGCTCCTGAGTGTTAGGACTGTGGGGGTGGACACGAAACCAGAGTGAGAAACAGTCTGTGGCCTCCACATGTAGATCTGAGAACTGCAGCGCAAAAGTAGGGAGGAGAGGGCCAGCCTCCTCCCACATGCAACCCTGGCCAGAAGGCTTCCCAACCTCTGGCTAATGCTGTCCATTTTGCAGGGTCCCCAGCAGGTCTGAGAGCCCCAGTGGAATGCTTTGCCTCAAGAGACAGGCCCTGGTAAACAGAAAGGCAGTTGAAAGTTTGTTTACAAGGGAGATATTGGGGAGAGAGGAAGCTGAGAGCAAAGAGCCAAAGATAAGGGGGCTGAAAAGCTGTGTGTGTGTGTGTGTGTGTGTGTGTGTGTGTGTGTGTGTGTGTGTGTGTGTGTGTGTGTGTGTGTGTATTGATGTTGGACCAAAGGGGCTACCCACAAAGCTGTGTGTGTGTGTGTGTGTGTGTGTGTGTGTGTGTGTATTGATGTTGGACCAAAGGGGCTACCCACAAAGCTGTGTGTGTGTGTGTGTGTGTGTGTGTGTGTGTGTGTGTGTGTGTGTGTGTGTGTGTGTGTGTGTATTGATGTTGGACCAAAGGGGCTACCCACAAAGCTGTGTGTGTGTGTGTGTGTGTGTGTGTGTGTGTGTGTGTGTGTGTGTGTGTGTATTGATGTTGGACCAAAGGGGCTACCCACAAAGCTGTGTGTGTGTGTGTGTGTGTGTGTGTGTGTGTGTGTGTGTGTGTGTGTGTATTGATGTTGGACCAAAGGGGCTACCCATACCAAAGTGCCACCTTGTTGGTCAATGAGAACTCAGGGATGGCCAAGATAGCTTCACATGGGCTTGAACCAGACAGTTAGGAGGATAAGTCTGCTCTGCACCCTCCCTGGTTACACAGTGCAACGTCAAGCCAAAGGGAAGCCACGCTTGCAAAATTTGCTGGTTTACAGTTTGCCGTCTTTTAATCCGCAGCATAATGAAGAGTTATGAGGGAGCACATTTTTTACTTATGTTATACTTACTAGGATCCAACAAATGAGGTGCTTTCTTTGTTTTTTTTTTTAGTTCGTGTTGCCGCTTGCTTGGTTCTTTGTATTCCCATACTGGTTAAAAAGACAACTTTAACTTTATATCAAAAGGTCGGGAAAGTTGTGGGTGGGATTCAGAATGAGAATCAATTTAGGAGTCACAAAGACCCTGATGCTGGGAGGGATTAGGGGCAGGAGGAGAAGGGGACGACAGAGGATGAGATGGCTGGATGGCATCACCGACTCGATGGACATGAGTTTGAGTAAACTCCGGGAGTTGGTGATGGACAGGGAGGCCTGGCGTGCTGCGATTCATGGGGTCTCAAAGAGTCGGATACGACTGAGCGACTGAAGTGACCTGAACTGAGACTCAGGCGGGTGGCAGTGGGCGGCGACGGCGGGTGTGGGGTCTTGTCGGCGGGTCTCCGTTCGCGTTCGCAAACGTGAACCAGGAAGCAATGACGGCAAACTGAGAGTATCCTGGAGCGGGCAGCGGCGGTCACAGGGCCCGCCGGAGAGCCGCTTGAATTTACAAACTCCGGAATCCCAGGGCCCCGGCCGCCCAAACGCCGGCGGCAGTAACCTGGCGACGCGGGCTCGAGAGGGCCAGGCGAGCTCCACCTCCGGAGGCGCCCGCTGGGGCCCGGGGAAGGGGGCGTGGCCCGGGCCCGCCTCGCGGCCGCGCGGCCAATAACCGACGTCGCCCCCGCCACCTGCCCCTACCTTAGGGGGCGGGGTTACCTGGACCACGCCCCCCGCGGCTCGGGTTCCCAGGCCGCTCTTCCTTCTCCCCTCGCCCCGCCCCCGGCGCGAAGTCCTGCCCCCTTCGAACCCGGAGCCCGGGCGCCTCGTGATGTCACGGCAGCTTTGATACAAAGAACCCTTCGGCCCACGCGGGTCTCCCGGCAACGGGCGCGGGTGGGGGCGGGGCCGGCGCCGTCAACTGGTGCCGAACCCGGCACGCAGTCTCGTCGCGCACCGGGCTGTTCCCTGCGCTCGGCCTGCCGCTTCCCGGTTCGCCCCACCGACCAGCTCCCGCCCGTTTCTCTCCTTTCTGCAGCACACCGACCCGCGCGCGGCCGGACGGGGATGCGCACCCCGCCTGCCCCCGGGGGCCAGGTAAGCGGCTGCCGGGGCAGGGGGAGGGCTTGGGGCTCCGACGAAGCGCACCTTGCCGGGCCCGTGGGCCCGGGACTAGGGAAGTTGCCGGATCACGGAACTTCGCCCGCAGTCCCGGCGCCGGCCACTTCCCTGGGAGGGTCCCCCTGGCCGGGGAGGTCCGGTTACCTGCGCCCGGGTGCGCTGGGCCACAGGGGTGTAAGTCGCCACCCCCGACCCTCTCCGGCTCCCTGGTGCGAGGGTGGGCAGCGGCGGCCCCGGGGCGCGAGGAGAGGCGGTCAGTTCCTTCTAGGCGCCGTTTCAGAAGGTGTTTAGAGGGGGATCTAGTGGGCTAGAAAGGAGGTTTGTTTGCCCAGACGCCTCCCGTGGGACATCCCCCGCCCCCGCGTCCCACCTCGGCTCCCAGGGCGCCTGCCCCTCCGGGACCAGTGTTACCCTAGCTCCCTGCCCTTGGCCCTACTGAGTCCCAAAGCGGGCCGTCCACGGGCGAAGTTTCCCCGTAGCTCTCGCAGGCTGCACGGACCCTGTTCCCGGGCTTCGCTCATCTTCGAGGGTCTCTGCTAGACAGGAAGGAGGACCAGCCTAGTTTGGGGTTTGGCCCTGCTCCTTCCCAGCCGGGAGGATACGGAGGCCGGACTTGTGCGCGGGCTCCCAGCTCCTAGTTCTCAGGGCCCCAAGAACCCGCAGGTCCGCCCCGGTAGTCGTGGCAGTTGTCACAGCCGCTTCTCTCTGAGGTCTGGGCGGAGCAGGCTTGGAGGACCGAGTGAGAGCTGTAGGAACCCTCCGCAGCCCCGGACTTTATTTCTTCCCGTCCTTGCACACCCTCCAGGGTACCTCTTTCCACATGTCCCCTTCTCCCCTGCTCTCCTACAGATGGCTGGAGGGGACACATCTTTCAGCCCTGAGGGACATGCCAGTGTTCCTTGACTGATTTACAGGCCGCCTCCTCAAAGGAGAGTGAGGGAGCTGGGCTTGGATACTCAGCGTGTGGGACTTGGGTGGCAGCCCGCTGGGCTGATTCCTGGTGATCCACCAAACCTCTGTCCTCCCTTCCCGGAGCCTGGTGCTCATCGCAGGGGCTCCCGGGAAGGGACACCCCAGGTCCTTTCCCTGGTGAAATGTAGTTACAGTGAGGGCTGGGAGGAGGGTCCCAGCTGGTGCACCTCAGAACCCTGCAGTAGGGTTCTCTTATCTCTCTGTAACCATCTACCCCAGCCTTGGTGGAGTCTTAGAGTTACTGGTTTTGACTGGCAAGTCACTGGTCTTGCCAGCCACTCGCCACCAGCTACTCCACGACTGTCCCAAGCCTTACCCTGCTCAGCTGACATTCATGAAATGCCGATTATGTGCCCAAGGGCTATAAACTCTGGACACTTTCCACCCCTCCAGGTGTTTGAAGGCTGTTGGGAGGTGGGGGACTGATAATCTGGGTCCAGTTGCTCCCTGCCCAACCCTGCCCTGCCCCAGCCCTCAGGGAGGAGTTGATCTGGCTTGTCTCCAAGGTCCCTGTGACTTCACCCAGGCGCCTGTGTCCCCTGTGGGATTCTTAAGTAGGAGGCAGTACAACTCGGGCAGATGCCAACTGGGGAACAGCTCTGTAATTTGGAGACCCTGGCTTTGATGGAGACGGTGGGGCAGATGACTAAGGCAGGCATGAGATAAGACTGTGCCTAGAGTATGGACAGGACAAGCCAGACCAGGTGAGCAGGCAGGAGGCGTGGCCTTTGCCCCAAGGAGGACCAGTAAGAGAGACTGCCTGGAGCCTGTCCTTGGAAAGGACTTTCGTTCCGCTGAGGGCAGAAAGAAGAAATCAGAGTGCCTGGAGCAGCCTGCCCTGGGGAGGCACTAGGCTTCAGCAGGAGAACTGCTGGTTGGTGAATATTCTCCTGTCCTCCACCCTCCCTCCTTCCTGGCCTCTCTTTATTTATTTATTTTTCTTTTCCTGGCCTCTCTTTAGAGCCTTCAGCTTTCCCCTTCAGCCTCCCCAAAGCCCACTGGCTGCTTCATGGGCTCCTGGCCCCTTCCGCTCCTGCAGGGACCAGCTAGCCCCACATCCAGGGCTTTCTCTTCAGCTGCTCACCTGGAGCCCTCTCAGCTCTCACCTGCCAGCACCTTCCTCATTCCTCACCACTGTGGCTAGAAACTTCTTTTCCTAGGGCTCCAATCCCTCCTCTGAGGTGGCTCTTGTGCCAAGGGATGTTTCACAGCTGATCCTGCTTTAAGGGGCTTCACAGTTTCACTTTTCATTTATTTTTAAAATAATTTTATTTATTTATTGACTGCGCTGGGTCCTTGTTGCTTCACAGACTTCTCCCTAGTTGCACAGAGCAGGGGCTACTCTCTAGTTGCGGTGCGCGGGCTTCTCCGGGTGGTGGCTTCCGTTGTTTCGGAGCACGGGCTCTAGAGCACAGGTTAAGTAGTTGGGGTGCACAGGCTTTGCGGCTCCGTGGCATGTGGGGTCTTCCTGGACCAGGGATCGAACCTATATCTCCTGCATTGGCAGACAGATTGTTTACCACTGAGTCACCAGGGAAGCCCTCACTTTGCCTTTTATATTTTAGGTGTAGATAGAGAAGAGGCACGCAGGGGGAGCTGGTGGAGAGAGTTTCCAAAAAAAATAGCAGATGAGCAGTTCTGGGAGGTAGGCACCTCAGGGACCCAGGACCTTAGACAGGGGGCAGGGGGACAGCCTGGGCAGAGGGAGCCCACCTCCCTCTGCCCCCCAGCACAAGGCTTATTGCCTTTGGATGAGCAAGCATCTCTGGCATTGTCTGCTGCCTGGCCTTGGCAGTGGGCACAGTGCCTTGGCTCTGCAGGATCCCTGGGGGTGGACGTTTTCCTCTGTGACTTGACCCAGCAACTGGGCGTTGATAGCATCAAGTCACTGGCCTCTTGAATGGGGAGGACCATTCAGGGCTTCTACTGCCTGGTCCCGCAGCTGGATAACCTGCCCACTGCCAGCTGAGCACACGACAGGCTTGTTGATCGGGCAGGCCCACCTGGCATCTGTCTGGACATTGTGTGAACATGTCCCCGGGCTGTGGTACACGGTCTCCTCCTCTAGGTGGTTTCCAGGGCACAGATCCTTCCCCACACCTATTTCCCCAGCCTGCACCAAGCACGTTGCTGGGCCCAGGCAATTCCTTCATTCAGCAATATTTAATTCCTTCATTCAGCAATATTTGAGCATCTAATTCGTGTTAGATTCTGTGCTGGACACAGCAGTGAACCCAGCCGACAGCAGTCCCTGCCTTCAGGGAGCTCACTATGACAGCAGAGGACAGGCAAACAGGGAAAACCTGCAGCGTGAGAGGCGCCGGGAGAGAAAGCAGGGTCCTGGGGAGTGCGGGGAGAGGTGTTTTTAAACAGAGTGGGCAGGGAGGTCCTCCAGGAGAAGCTGGCCTCCGACCACAGAGGCCCGGAAGTAGGCCCACGGCTGACGAGGTGCACCCATGGACTTGAAGGGAGGCCGCCGAGATCAGAGAGAGAGAGACCAGGGCAGGTGTGCTGTGCCAGGGGCCAGCCGGGGTGCCAGGAGGAGAGCAGCCGTGCAGCTGAGAATGCCGCGGGCACAGATGCGTTTCAGTGCTCGGTCCTCATCTGGCTGCTGCTGTCGAGGGGTGTGGACGTGAAGGCGTTCCTGGGGAGAGGTGTGGGGGTGCGTGGCCATCTCTGGGTCCCACGAGCCTGTCCGAGTAAATATGGAAACTGTTCTTGTCAGCCTGTTGTTTTCGTTCCTCAAGTCGATACCAGCAAAACCCACCTGGATGGTGTCCATAAACGCTGTCGAAGCTGGTGGATCATGGTTGGGACTGTCCCCCCCTCTGCCCCTGGCCCCACGGGCCACTGCTGCCAGGGGTGCGGCAGGTGCAGCCCTCAAGACCTGCAGAGAGCTGGCAGCCCACACTCAACCTCACTCTGGCTGCCCCCCGCCCCCAGGGCTCAGCTTCCTCGTCTCCTCCTCCGGCTCCCTGATTTCCCTTAGCGCCCTCTTCACTCCCTCTACCCACGGCCAGGTGGCAGCTCACCTGTGTGCCCCGGTCTCCTTGGGAGCCCAGCAGAGGCGCTCACGCACCTGGGCAGCAGCCTCGGGCTCATCTCTGTATAGCTGAGGGCCCTGATGGTGAATGAGTGTGTGAAGTGGAAGGAGAAGCTGGGTATCCAGAAACCAGTGCATCCTCCACGGGGCACGTGGAGGTCTGGGGGAGGCGGGGTCCCAGTGACCTTGACGCAGCTCCTTCTGGCAGACAGTACAAGTAATATTGACTTTTCTAACCCCTCTTCTTGACTTCCTTCAAGAAATGGGAAGTTACCCGACTGTTGGACATATTTTTAATTGATTCAACCTGCTTTGTCTTTCCAGACAAGTGGGTTCTTCCCCAGCAATGTAAGCATGATTCAAATGAAAACAAAGCTCTGTAGCAGTTATTATTAATATCTGCAGCTCTGCTCATGGGTGCTTTTCTCTCTTAAGGGATTGAAAAGAGGAAGGCCTAATCAGAACGGGAGTGTGGGAGAGTGGGTGGGAGCTCGCTCACCCTTGAGTCATCTTTTATCACCCCCACCCTCCTGTGCTCTGCAGGCCTAATTTCCATAAAAAGGGACCACGTGCATTTCATGTAGCCAGTGCTGTCTGCGGTGGACCAGGGATCAGAGAGCAGAGAGGGGTCTTCTGTCAGCACCAGACTTCAGTCTACCCCTTAGGATAGGAGAGACATAGGAGCAAGTTTCTTCTTGCTCACCCGTTTTCCTGGGAGAGATACCTGCCTCAGAACACAAGTGCTCAGGCACCCAATGCCTGTTTTCTTAAAGCAGGAAAAAAAAGTGTTACAGCCAGAAAACACCTGCATCTAGATCCCTGGCTCTGCTGCGTGAAGTTCTTTCGGCAGGCTACCTCAATTTCCTGGGCTTCCCTGGTGGCTCAGTTGGTATAGAATCCCCCTGCCAGTGCAGGAGACCCAGGTTCAATCCCTGGGTCGGAAAGATCTCCTGGAGAAGGAAATGGCAACCCACTCCAGTATTCTTGCCTGGGAAATCCCTTGGACAGAGGAACCTGGCAGGATACAGTCCATGGGGTCGCAAAGAGTCAGAGACGACCTAGTGACTATACCACCAACCGCTATCTTGACTTCCTGAGCCTCAGTTTTCCCACCTGTAGAATGGGTGTGATAATACTGTCCACCTCATAGGGTAGTAATGCAGATAACATGAGCTCCTGTGACCTGCAGTACCCAGAGTGGGTTCTGAATCTTGCTCAGTTGGCGCCTGGTGGATGATTAGGTAACTAGGGCCAGCATAGTGTGATCCCTGAGAGCCTGGGCTCCGGAGTTGGGCTCTCTGGGTTCAAGTCCTGGCTCTGCCAGTCGCTGTTTGTGGGATCCTAGGAAACTTATTTAACTTGTCTGTGCCTCAGTTTCCTTGTCTGTGAAAAGAGAATGATGCTACTACCTCCCTCGCAAGGTGGTTATGTGGATCAGATATGTAAATGTATGGAAAGCATTTAAAACAGTGCTTGGCATAAGAGCAAACTTATTTTTAGTTCTTTCAGACTTCTAGTTTGATTCTTATGACTGATAGCCATAGCACCTAACCGAACTGCTTTCTATTTTTACTTTTTGGCTGCATCTTGTGGCATATGGGATCTTCGTTACATGACCAGAGAGTGAACCCTCACCCCTTGCATTGGTAGCATGGAGTCTTAACCAATGGACCGCCTGGGAAGTCCCTAACAGAACTTCTTGCAGGGAGGCTGTCAGCCCCGAAACAGGAAGGTGGTGGGAAAAACTACACTACCGGAGGACGGTTATGGGAGGAGCAAGATTGCACGTCCTTAGCTTCTGTGCTTTTTTTTTTTTAATCTTTATATAGTTTCACTTTTTGTCGATAACTTAGATATTTTTTAAATGTATTTATATAGGGCTGTACTGGATCTTCATTGCTGTGTGGGCTTTTCTCTAGTTGCAGAGTGGGGGCTCCTCTCTAGTTGGGTACGCTGGCTTCTCACTGCACTGGCTTCCCTCGTGGCGGAACATGGGCTTTCGAGCCTGTAGCCTTCAGTAGTTGTGGTGCAGTGGCATGTGAAGTCTTCCCAGTCCAGGGATCAAACCCATGTCCCCTACATTGACTGGAGGATGCTTAACCACTGGACCACCAGGGAAGTCCTTCTGTGCTTTTAAATAAACCAACGTGGCCTTTGCAGACACTGACTCTGGGGTTGGATGAAATAACTGCCGCCTGCCCAGAGGCAGTCTGTGAATGAGATGCAGAGCGTGTTCCCAGGTGCCAGCCATCTCCAGGGCTTGGTGTGGGGGTGGTCCTGGCACTTCCTCCCAGAGGCTGCCGGCTTTGCAGGGCCGTGGCCTCTCTACCCAGGAGAGGGGGTCTGCGCCTCTGCCCTTCACCCGGGGCCTGCCTGTCTGTCCACCTATGCTCAGCTGGAAAAGCCAACTTAGACCTGGGCTGCCCGCCTGCTGCTGCCGTGCAGTCCCCGCCTTATTGAAGCACTGTGGCTCTGGCTGGTTGCAGGCCCCAGGAGACTGGGAGAGGGGCCAGTGGAAAGGTGTGGGCTGTGCAGCCACCTGGCCACATCGAGTGATTGCCCTTAGGAGTTTTCCAAGGAGCAGACCTGCCTGTCTCTCCACCTTGGATACTCGGAGGTCTGCAGCACCCCTGAGGCGAAGCTGGCCAGGCCGACTGGCCAGGTGGGTGGTGGTCAGGACAAGCTCTGACTGACAGTGTTGAGTAACCTTGAATTGGTGGCCTGGAAAAATGAGGGTCCTCGCTGACAAGGCAGGTCTGGCCAGCACATTGTTGTGTGATTATCTGCTCAAGTTATTAGCAGAGAAGGAGCTCACAGTACAGGGGTGTGTGTGTGTGTGTGTGTGTGTGTGTGTACGTACGGACATACATGTATGCACACATGCATGCCTGGAGCTGTCACCTACCCTTCTCTGAGCGTACACACAGCCAAGGAACTGGCTGAGTCCCTTTCCCCACTAATACTCACACTGTATTTTATAGATTTTTCTCACATTTTAGCATCTCAAATTGCTGTGTGCCATACATTTGTTGGTGTGTTATAATTTGACAGTGCCATCTCTTAGCATACTTGAAATAATGGTGCATCTTGAAATCGAAGGCATCTTGAATTTAATGAAACCCACAAAGTAGGTAACCCGTAGAGGTCATATTAGTGCCCAGTTTCTTGAAGGAAGGAGGTAGAGCCACGTTATGGTGGTGGGAGGATTTATGACGTGACATCCTGATGTGGTTCAAGGGAATGAGCTTGGAAACCGGGCAGACCTGGACTCAGTTTCCAGCTTTATAGCTCAGAAGCTGTGTGATCCTGGGGAAGTAGAGCAACCTCTCTGAGCCCCGGGTTCTTCCTCTACCAATTGTGGGTCATGGCTCCACAGCCATCAGGATTGTACGCTGTGGCTGACAGTGTGGCTTTCGCTGTTCCTCTCGCTGGGTACTGACCATCTAAGGTCACACTGCTTCCTTCTGCCTGGGTTGAAAGGGAACATGAAGGCAGCAAGTGGGTCCTTGGCCTTCCCAAGATAACAGATGGAGCTGGCCTTCATTCCCTGGCTTCTTGACTCAGTGTATAATCCTTGAACACATCTTTTCCTTCCTCCCCTCCTCCTCCTCCCACTTTGCCCGAGTTTTCAATTTCACATGTGTTTCCCTTTAGCAATTTTCTTGCAAATCTCTCTGCTCTCCCTTTCTGTAAAATCTTCCCACATGTAGCCTCTTTGAAAAGCTCCCTGTGCTGGGAGAGGGGAGGAGGCTGCGCCCCGCTTCCAGGATGGCACAGGCCCCTGGAGCCTCCACAGACAGCAGTCAGTGGTCTAGTGTGCAGTGGTCCCTGCAACCCTCCGCTCAAGTCCAACTTGGATGCCACCAGCCCGGCTAATGCCTGTTCCCATGGCCTGCAGAGCTCCGCCTGAGAGGCTGCTCCAGTGCTAAGTGATGGACCCTGCCATTGCCAAGAGTGTTTAATATTCCTGTACCTTCCTTGCTGTATTGAAAGCAGACCTTGTTCAAATCCTAGTCCCGAGGGCTCTGTGACCTTGTCAAATTGCTTAGCCTCTCTGAGCCCTGGTTTTCTCATCTGAACCATGGCTGATGCACAGAAACATCCAGCATGTGCTAGGTGCCTGATAGATGTCTTCTTTCCTGGTCTTCCTCAAATGTTTAAGACCACTTGTGTTTCTTGAACTGGGTGCCAAGGGTTCAGGGAGTGCCCGCCGACAGCGTCACTCCAAGTAAGTGCCCTGAAACAGCTGGAGGAGTCCAGGGCAGGGAGTGGGGCGGTGAAGGCACGGGGACCAGCCTGTGTAAGCGGGATG